>NC_090066.1:15374441-15729441 GCF_038355195.1 Osmerus mordax
TTGAGACTCACCAATGGTTTACATCTTGTGGTGAACCCTCTGTATTTACTCTTGTGAAGTCTTCTCTTAATTGTTGACTTTGACACAGATACGCCTACCTCCTGGAGAGTGTTCTTGATCTGGCCAACTGTTGTGAAGGGGTTTTTCTTCACCAGGGAAAGAATTCTTCTGTCATCCACCACAGTTGTTTTCCGTGGTTTTCCGGGTCTTTTGGTGTTGCTGAGCTCACCAGTGCGTTCTTTCTTTTTAAGAATGTACCAAACAGTTGATTTGGCCACACCTAATGTTTTTGCTATCTCTCTGATAGGCTGAAAAATCAAAACAAACCTAACGATGGCTTGCTTCACTGATGGTGACAGCTCTTTGGACTTCATATTGAGAGTTGACAGCAACAGATTCCAAACACAAATACCATACTTGAAATGAACTCTAGACCTTTTATCTGCTCCTTGTCAATGAAATAACGAACTCCCTTTATGAGAGAATAACATACACCTGGCCATGGAACAGCTGAGCAGCCAATTGTCCAATTACTTTTGGTCCCTTAAAAAGGGGGGGGCCACATATAAAATGTATTGTAATTCCTACACCGTTCACCTGATTTGGATGTAAATACCCTGAAATTAATGCTGAAAGTCTGCACTTAAAGCACATCTTGATTGTTTCATTTCAAATCCATTGTGGTGGTATACAGAGCCAAAATGATGAAAATTGTGTCAATGCCCAAATACTTATGGACCTAACTGTATACTTTGTTGTCAGGGCAAAACGGGAGAGGACAACAGTTGACTTGCTCAACTTCTTCACCGGCGGTTGTGCCTGTTCCACTCTGCTTCCTACCACTCCATTTCATCTGATAGGGTTAACAATGACAATGTCGGGGAACTAAATACTATGAACATTTACAATTTGGTTGAATGTTCTCAATCTACTTCCTTTATAATGTAATGTAGCAAAATGTTAACAGATACATACCTCACACTTTGTGGCATGGGCTCTAGCATGCATGATGCTGAGGAAGGACTGCATATCAAGGAGCCCCTGGAGAGATGGAAGGACACCAGCCACTCCAGGAAGCTCCGCTGCAGTGCATCCCCGTTGATTTGACCAGACTGAAATATACATAAATAAATAAAATTACAGCAATTCACAACGAGAATACAAAAAACATATATAGAATGGCTCTCTTGCATAGACCTTGCACGCGCGCGCGTGTGTTTGTGCATGTGAGTGCGTGTGTGCGATCTCTGACCCCTCCAAGCTTGACCATATGATTAACATCTTTTATGGCCTCTCCAGTAAGATAATGGTCAGCCCAGGTCCCCTTGTTTACGTAAGCATAGTGTTACCCAGAGTTCACATTTGGGGGGTAGGCCTCTCTTTGCACACAAAGAATGCTTAACACAGTATCATTCTTATACAGGATAAAAGTTTACATCTTCAATTTTTTGGAAATCTCCCTCCTGTTTATCCTGAATAAAATGTGTTATTCCAAAACCACACCTATCTACACACAGTCAATAAAATCTAAAATACTTAAAATCAAAATTATTCATAAAAATCAAAAATATTTTTATAATCAATAAGACTATACAGCATTATAGTCTAGTAATGTGAATGCTTGGACATAACGGGGAAACCCATGGTATAGGGATAAAAGCCATCATCACTCAGCAGAGTGGTCATTTGACGTCTGATGCATTCACCGGCAGACCTGGAATGATCTTAGGAGTACAGGGTCTGAGAATGTGTTGTAGCTGGCCAATAACCACTTCTGATCAGGTCCCTGACTTCTGGGGTGCACTTTTGCAAGCAGATATTGCACATATACACGGATCTGTGCAAGTCATAATGTCCTGGTGACAAAGTAGTACAATATTATCAACATCATTCTATACTATGTGTACAGTACATACACTTACTAAAGAATGTTAAATGAGGGGACTTTCTTGCTTTACCATTCATGGTAATAAGGATCACTGCTTTTCCAGCCAAGGCAGTGACATTGGCGACCTCACAGGAGCATAATTTAGGAGCACGCACTGTGGGTAAAAGGCAAGCTGCAAAATCTTTCTAGAAACATGTTTATTCAACTAATCATGCAGACGGAACACAGAAACATACTGTACCAGGTGTGAGGTTCACATTTGCTCTTCAACCTGTTATCAACCTTTCAATACAACTGATAATAAAAAATAACTAATCCAAAATCTTACGGTGCGTGTCCACTGCAGCGACGCGAGCGACGTGACAACATGCTTTCCATTCGTTTTCAATGGAGCCAGGCGAATCGCTTGTGTGGTACATTGTGGGTAGCGACTCGATGCGATTCGAGATTTTTGTAACTTTATGCAAATGAAGAGAGATTTTCGCTAGCGATGGACAGTCGGAGTGTTTTCTTGTTTCTCTTAACGTAGCAACCATGGTAAACATTTCTAGCTTTCAATTTCAAGATGGAGGAGAAACTAATCGCTTGTGTGGCTGCATATCCAGTCCTGTACGAAACGTCTCTGTATTTGTACAGAGACATTGATAAAAACTATGAGAGCTGGCGCAGGGTTGCCGACGTTGTCGGTGCTCCTGGTGGGTTTTTTGTACTTTTAAATTCAGTCTCATCACATTACGTAACTTCGTTCTGTGGTAACTAGCCTAGCTAGCCCGTCTGGGACTCCCTCGTCATATCGACAGATTAGCAGATACTTAGCAGATACAGATTAGCAGAGTAATATAATAAAACTTTTTTACACGTCAACGTGTATGTCTATTAAACAGTTTTGAGTTGTATTTTGATTGATATTGCGAGTACGTAAACCCAAGTCTGCACACTTTTCCATGACGTTATACGAACTACAACAGTGACTTTAGAGAACTCTGCATTAATCTGTCTGACATGCCCCTGAGCGTGGTGCACTGTGGGAAGGCGAGCGATGGCAAGCGATTCGCGCCGCTGCAGTGGACACGCACCGTTAGTAATATGACAGGGTAAAAGAAGTGTACTGCCCGGGTTCACCTTTAGCTACATAAGTGGATGGAGGAATGGCTCTGAAGAAGCCATCTATCATATTGTCTCAGTTGTGAAGAGGCCATTTCTTATGAAGGAAGACATCACATGCCTCATACAACCACTCCTCAGGAATACAATCTCAATTCCCAGAAAATACTAAACTATTCATCTTATTTCCAACTTTGCTTTTGTTAAAATTAAATTGGCTGAGTATGGTTAGAATCAGAATGGGATTTATTCGCCATGAAAGTTTGCACAGACAAGGAATTTGCTTTGGCAGGAAGGTGCAAACAATAAACATATAGGGACCTAAAATTTAAATATGTGGACTATCTATACTAAGGGTACATAAACTAGCAGTACTAAGTGGGATTAGAATTAAATATACAATAAAATAAAATATGAATTGCTGTAAATTACAATATAAAAATAAAAAAATACAAATATTACAAAAAATACAAATGTACAAGATACAATTAGAGTGCCACATATTTTAGTGTTTCAGCTTTCAGACAAAAATGGAGGTGCCAACAATTTTTTTTAAACTCCCAAACATTTAGCTAGCAAATGCAAACAAGTAGTCCAACCGTATGACAGCAGTCTTGTGGCAGATGCAGCACAGCTCCTGGCCAGAAGACATTTCAGGTGAAATGGCCGAGCTTCTTCCCACTGCTGTTGTGCTGTCAGGTGACGTAAGGGCCAAGATGAAGTGCTTTGTGGGGTCTCACTTGGCATTGCAACTGGGCATGACTTCAATATAGCAGAAAGTCTCTCCATGTTTAGGTCTGTTAAAGAAATGGTGGTTTAAATGACCCATGTTGGAAAAATTAAGATTAGAATCTGTAGAGACCATATTACCAAATTCTTCTTGAGTTTGGAGCTCTGGAGAGGTTGTTGGCTGGGATTCCTCTGCACTGGAGAGTTACTGTGAAACAACACATGATTTTAAATGTCAGATATTTGTATTGTATTAAGACCGAATTTAGGTTCAGTGATTCTCAAAAGGTTACGCCACAATGTCAGACTATTGTATTTTTAAAGTATGATAAATATAGATAAATTCAGACTTGCACATTATAAAGACAACCAACCAGTCCCTTTTAACCATCGGTTTAAAAGTGGCCGGATGCTCCATTACTCCGTTTCTGTGAAAAATATTGTATGACTGAAATCCTATTTTTTTTTTTAAGGTACTGTATAGCAACTTAAATGTAGGTTGTATTGTAAAAGCACTAACCCTCACTTCTGTAGGGGGTTTAATATTAGCCAAAAAAACTAAACTAATTCCCCTATGTTTGAAGGAAGACGGGAAACTGAACAGCATATCAACATTCACAAAATAAAGCCAATACCAATTGCAAATATAGCTGCAAGCAGCGATGCGGGTTCCTCCGCAAAATGGCAAAATATTATAAACATGTAATGTATAATTAATCTATGGCATTGCATACCATATCATTGTTGTTGAAACGTTTTCCATATGCATATATAATTATAATATTTTGAAGACTGATCAAATTATTTCAAAGATTATAAATGTGAACATTCATTAAATCTAAGGTGGACTGAAACCACCGCGCTAGTGGTTGTTTTGATTTCATTCTGCGAGTTTAGAAGAACAACAAGTGAGAAAATGACTGTGGTAATTGTTAAACAATGTCAATGCTGTTGCTGTATTTGGCTGTTCATTGAGATTGGGGAACAAAAAGTTGTCCACAATCAAGATATGTAAATTTCCTATAAAAACAAGACATGGGGATGACCTGGTTTAGCCTGGCTGCCAGCCCAACTTCTCCCCGCCCACAAAATAATTTGGTCGGGAAGTTGGGTCTGGAGGGTCTCGTATTGGGAACAACTACATAAAACCAGGATCTGGACGGACCAATGAAATTGCCAGGGCGGGCTTTATACGATGATGGACAGATGATCAACAGTAACGTAATCAACAACGTCACGAAAGAGCCCTTGGGTTGAATTTGTTTTCAACAAACAACATATTACGTTGCTCTGATTGGTTGTAGGTCTATCCAATTGAGCGAAGAGGCATTTGTTTTATGAGTTCGGTTGAAACAGGCCCCGTAGTCACAGCCCAACGGAGAGTTTTCAGACTCATATTCTGACTAGAATTATGAGTATGACAACGTCAGGCTAGACCTGGTTGCTGCTGTAAAGAATATATTACTCATAGTGCTTAGATTAGGTTGTTTGGGGTGCCATAACTCAACATAAGTCATGGAAGAGAATTTCAAATCATGCCTAGCATCAGTGGCCGTGTGTCCTAGCTTAGGTCACTGAAATAATTTGCGCAACAGGCAAGGGGTCCACCTCAATAATCAATATACTTCATTAGAGCTAACTCAGTTGTGAATCTAACACTACCATGTGTAGCTAGCTACTGTGGTGAACCTGGCTTGTGTTGCAGTGGTTTACACAGTCTCGCTAAACAGATGTGTTGTGATGGGCTCAAATAAACACGCATTGCTATGTTTTACAACCGGAGGATTTATCGGGAGACTAGAAACCGTTTGGTCAGAATAAAAAATTTCAAACTATGCCTCTGACTGGTATTGAACCTTGATTACCAGCACAACATCTCAGCCAATTGAGCCATTCCCAGGCATGGAATACACAAAGTTCAATAACTGGATAATTAAAAAAAAGCTGTTTCTCCAATGGCGAGCATTGTCAGATTTGGTCCAAGTTTAAACAGCTGTAATTCAGTCATATTTTGACATATCAAGGTGAAACTTTGCATGGTACTTCAGAGGCATGTCACCTTAAAGCTTATTAGGTTTGAACCATCCTTCAAAAATACATTTGATTTAGTGACACAAACATATTGAGGCAATGTGGACATTTACATAAATACACCCATTTCAGCCATTTTGTACTTGATTCAATTGCCTTAAGTAACGTTTTTAAATACGTCAATGATACATATCTGTACCAAATTTCAAGTCAATTTCACCTTTGGTTCAAGAGAAGAGGAATTTTGAAGGTTTTCCCAAATTATCACAGTACAGGAAAATCCATCATGGTGGACCTTATGGGTCCTTGAGGCTTTTTTGTTCCTCATGAAAAATGAGGCATGCACACCAAGTTTCAGAGGAATTGGAGTAATATGGTGGAAATGCCATCACTTTGAAAATCGGAATTTTGGGCGTGGCCTGTGGCGCCCTCTATGGTCCGATGTGGCCCATATTTGGTGTGGGGGTACCCACTTGGATGTAGTATCAATGTGCCAAATTAGAAAATTTATGACCAGGGACTTTTTGAGATATTGGGGCGCAAGGAGAAGAAAAATAATAATAAATATAGCTGCAGGCAGCAATGGCGGGTTCCTCCTCAGCATTGCAAACCATTACAAAATTGACATGACACAGACATGTATTTCATACATGTACACAACATTTCAAGACAATTGGATCAATGGCTGATTTGAAGTCATTTTTTGAAATTCTTCACAAATTGTCACTGTAGAGAAATATCCATGCTGCCGACATTATGGTTTCTTGAGACTTCTTTGTTCCCCATTGGCAATATGACATGCGTACCAACTTTTAGACATTTTGGACTGACAGGGTTAAAATGCCACCCTTTTGAAAGTGACAACTTTGAAGCGTGTTCTGTCAGGCCACCTGTGCTCTGGTCAGGCCCATCATGCAGAGATCCATTCTTTAAAAGCTTTGATTACAACAATAACTTTATGAAAGTCAGAATACACTTTAGTAAAGGACGTGTGTAGTTTATGTACTACTACTGCTTGCTCTGCCCACACACTTTCCCCATCCATGCCGTTTCCCTCTTTCCCAGTGCATGTGGTGCGGTGGCCGCATGAGGTTTAGGTGTAGTCCAAAAGTTGCCTCCCACAATCAAAACATATTAACCGCAACATTGTTTTCAAATTTTCTCAAAGATGGCTTGAAAACCACAGATATTGACTCTCTTCTTGAGTAGATCTCTTTCCAGAATCTCAGTCAATCCAGAATCAAGATTAGCCTCATAGGCAATTGGTCTGGTCTAGGGCACAGCCCACGTTCAGCTCCTTGCAAGTATAGCCTGTGATAGTAAAATGGCCGACTCTCTGTTCCCATTAAACTACACAGCATGCACACTCAAGGTGACCAACAAGATTATATTAACTAACAAACAATAACATTACAAACATCTAACTGAACGAACACAACAACTGAAATCCCTTGCCTAGCTGTTGTTTTTTTAAATGCCGCACTGCATGCTGGGTACCCAAGAGCGCTGACGCTGATTATCTAGCTGTGCTCCAACTGCGTGATATGACGAGATGCTAGTGGCGCGCTGAGGTCTCAGAGTCTCCTGCCCGAGTTCAAGTTCTGCCCGATTAGCAAGCTATTTTTACTAATGTTTTGTTAGCAATTGAATGGTAATGCAAGCTAGCTAAAAACAATGTAAGATAGCTTGGCTAAACTGGTTTTCATAGCAACAGAAATCAACAAATCAGATTAGTCGAACTTTATTCAGAAATGGGGGTATGGCGGGAACATTAAAGGTGTAGGTATAGTAAAAGTGAAATGGAACGCGTATTTCTGCCTTGAAGCTGCGTGCGCATCAACAAGACCCCATCTATAGACAAGTTTACGCGCTAAATCCCAGGGGGCCGCCATAACTCTACACAAATGCATTTCATTTCCGCCGGAAGTGGTTTGCAAAGCGTCTGCCGGTGTAAACACAGCGATGTTGATGCTAGCTTGGGATCACGGTTCTACTACTTTGACATACTCGTCGTTTGACATTTACTACGGGATAAGTTGCCAACATCGTCGCCATACTTTTAAGTACATTTTAGAGTAGATTTATAGTTATAAAGCTTTTGCCAGTCCATCATTTTGTAGCTTTTAACGTGGAGAAAAGGCAATGTCAGAAGATGACTTTAGTCGGTGATTCATTAGAACATTTGTTGTGTAGCTCTTCAATCTCTCAGCAAAATGTAGGCTAATTATTTGGCTAAAGGATGCCACACGTATCAGACAGAAGTTGTTCTATAAATTCGTAGCCCGGCATTAAAAACATTTATAGTCGGTTGACTGATCGCGTTGTTGTACCCAGTCAAAGGAATAAACACACAGGAACATCATGAACATTCAATGGTCTTGCCAGTTATCCTGGCAAAACATGTAGCATAATGTTCTTTATTTATTGCCAGGACACGGTCCAAGTAGCCTAGGTATACATAACATTGAAAGCTAATTCGTTTGGAATTTCTAGGCTATTGATGTTACATGTTGATGTTCAGCCTATTAACAACTTCAGAAGGACAAGACAGGCAGTACACTGTTATCCTTATTTAAGTGGCTTGTCACTGCCTGAAGTGCCTACTTATCTATCTATTCTTCCTATGAACCCGGTTATGACTGCTTTAAACAAGCCCCGGTTGGCTACACACCTCATGCCGGGCTTTTACAGATGTGTGTATTGGCACTTTGAAAGGTTTGAATTATTATATCCACATATCAATGTATAATTATTAAATCCACTACAAAGGAACACCAACAAAATGTGAATAGCCTACAAACAATAACCATACTACTGTAGTATAACTGTAACAGGCTAGAGGCGATTCTAGGTTTTAAAACTGGTGGTCGTAGCACTCTATCTAACCACTCGTTCAGGTGCTTTCTCGAGTGTTTGCAACCAACTACCGCACACGTCGTTCCCGAACCACTTTTCTTCATGTTGTAAATTGTATATCCTCTTTGTCACTGCGATATCAGTGCTTTGTCGGCACAACGGAGCTAGCTAGCAAAACAAACCCAGCTCGCCAGAACGGAAGTGAATTGCATCGAAGGGAGGAGTTTAGGAAGTAGAGCGGAAACGGCTCATAAACTTGTCTATATGTAAAGATAACATCCAAGCTAACAATTTCGCCAAATCTGACTGCAGCTTTGTATACCATATGTACCGTGTTATGGTTGTTTGAGTTAAACAACTCGCTAAATGAATTAAATGTCTGTTAAATGTCAAATCCAACTATAAATGTATAAAAGAGAGAGTTCCAATCAAATCTGAATTTGTTTTAAACCTAGAGGTTTAAAAGGCTACCTTTGCCTAAACTGACATGCACCAACTCAGAGAACTGAGTTTCAACAGCCATTTACACATTTAGTCTCTATTTGTTACTCTACTCTTAAGGCATGTTTAACTTAATGTCTGCACCTCTCTGTCACCAACTGTCTCTGGAGTGGGGGGTGGGGGCTTCACAGGGTGTCTACAGGTATAAACAAGTTAAATGTAAGACCTTTTAATACCACTTCCAAATGAAATTAAAGACCAAACTTACGACTGAAATACAAATCAAAAGTGGAAATATACAGTCATCTTTCCAAGTAAACACTGATGTCTGTTCAATATGAACAGTATGGTAAAATGACAATAATCGGTTGAGTTTAAGAACATTGACTAAATGTGTGTAATGCGAAAGGATAACACAAAAATGTAATTGCTTTCCTAAATTATACTTATTATTACACTAGGGTGGAAATGGTGGAGCAGAAACTAACAATTCCATGAATCCCATGGAAACAAAGGCAAATGTGTGAGATGTACTGATGTGGAGCACAAATGATCCAAGAAGCAGTACTTCTCTTGAGTGGTTTTTATTCAGATGAATAATCATTGGATTCAGGTCAAAAGTCTATCACTTGAACTAGTTTCATCACTTAAGACACAAAGTCAGCAGCTTGGCATACTGGCACATGGAAAGGATTCAACATTTAGACTTTCATCAAAGTAATGCTGGCTTGTCCTTTTTCATCAATGTCCTCAAAAAAGCAGGCTGCAGAGCTACTGTGTCTGTGGGGTGACTGTCTCTGGAGTGCTGGCAGGCAGGGGCAAGCAGGGCCTGCAGGCAGGCAGGCAGGCAGGCCAGCTGGATGAAGCTGTCCTGGGGTCAGGTCTGAAGAGAAGCTGTCCAGCTAGAGAGGGGTAGTCCAGCAAGGGGTCTGTGTGGATCTCACCATCCTCGAGTCTGTTGCATCCTCTGTTGAACTCTGTTGAGCAGGCCTCTGCATGACCCTCCAGACCTGTCAAAGTGAAGAAAGGGTCCATGTCAGTTGTGAAAAATGAAGCTTTTCCCATCTACACTTGATACAGACTTCAGTTTTGACTGTGAAATGCAGTGTCATTACTTGAACTTGAATCCAAATGGGTTTACCTCATGGAGACCCATGCAGTCACTCAAAACACGGGTTCGATTCCAAGCTCTGGCAAGAGTATTTACCTCTAAACTGGTCAATATATACACATCTGACAAAAGACCAGCTCGACCTTTGCTTGTAAACAGTGATTCTGACTGTCAGAGACCTTTAAATAGCCTGACTTACCGAAATTGGCTAAACTAGCCTGGCTAACGTAGGTCGCTTTCTCAGGGCATATGACGAATGAAACAGGCTCGCCTTGAATAATCAGATATACTGACTATCTTTAGCAGGCCCTTGTCTACAAAAAGCAGTCCTCCCTGACGTTTTTGGAGTAGAATTGAGTGAAATACAAAATTGTTTACACACTGCCAGTGGGCGAGCCGAGCCTGACTCTGAGGCTAACGTCAAAACAATGTACCCCCGGGACGCAATATAACTCTTATTACAAAGACTTTCACGCCCCAAATCACAATTATGAGCCGACAGGTCTGTGGGGAATTGCTTTTTCTCCTAAAGGCTGCTCTCCTCGACCTTTTTGATGAACAATTCGCCGAGATGCAAAATGACTCACTAATTAAAAACAGAGAGGAAAAAAGCTAGAGCTACAGTAGCTACTTTTCGAGTTCGGTTTTCCGTCACTTCAGAATCACGATCTAAAAGGTCTAAAAGTGCTAAACCTTCACCATAATTCAAGAGTAGTGTACTTTCACAAACCCAATCATTAATTCTAGCTTAAAATGTGTAAAAACAGGACTTACCGAAAGTGGCTGCCTCAAACACGGCTATAACGGGACTCCAGTTGAAAACAACAATGGCCGCCGAAAAAGAATTTATGTTCGTAACGGCGAGCTGCAATTGGAAGCGAAATGAAACAGGGGCTAAAAAACGAGGGTGGGGGCTTGGTCAGCACACAATTTCAAGAAAGCGTGTGTGTCAAGGGAAGGCTGAGTGTGTGAGAATTTGGAGCAGGCGAGGGGAGCAATTAGCCAAGCATGCATGTTTCAAATATTCACTAAAAATCGACTTTTCATCTTACAGTCAACTTTTTCTCAGATTTGTATACTAAACATTCTCAAGAGTCTTCATATGACCTTGTGATTGGATCAGAGTATAAGTTTTTGGCCGGCGGATGTGTAATGCATTATTTTAGCGTTAGCGATAAATTCGATTTGCTTTATATCAATCATTTTTTGAGGTATGAAGTTGCCTTTGCACATGGTAACATGTTGTAGTGTCTTCCACGTGACATACCAAGTTTGGTGTTGATATCTCAAAGATTTGCTTAGATTTGACCAAACGTCCCGTTTGGTTGCTTTGTTGCAGATTTTGATTGGCTCTACCGGACAAACGGTTTTGAAAATCAGAAATCCCAACGATAACTTTTGTGAGGCTCAGTCTGGAGATCATCTATGGTAATTTTGAAGAAAATTCGACCAAAAATGTAGGAGGAGTAGGGAAAAAACGTGTTTCCTTAATCTTTATTGTACAGAAAAATCCAATATGGCGGCCGTTATAGCTTCCAGAGGCTTTTTTGTTCCTCATGAGAAATAAGGCATATGTTATGAATTTCAGAATTTTGGGACTTATGGCCTGCAAATGGCATCAATTTGAAAATTGACATATTGGGGCGTGGCCTGTAGCGCCACCTATTGTCTCACATGGCCCATGTTTGGTATGGTAGTTACTAATGGTCTGCAGTTTCAACATTCCAAATTTCACAACTTTTTACGGTACTGGTCTAGGGGCTGCCATTGACTCCCATGGGTAAAACATAATAATAATAATAATACCACCAATAACAATAGGGTTCTCCTACCGGAGGAACCCTAATAATACCAAATATAGCTGCAAGCAGCGATGCGGGTTCCTCCGCAAAATGGCAAAATATTATAAACATGAACACTGTAGAAGATCGAGAGTTGGACAACAAGGGAGCAAAACTACTTCATGTTTGGGGGTTTGAATGGGGATTTGAACTCATGAGCATAAGGTTACAAGTCAGTCTCTCTATCCTCTCTACTACACACCAACTGTTGAGATTGTATGAATAGAAAGGGCAGAGTATTAGCTTTGGTCAGCTTTGGGACAAAGGTTAAGAAATGGTTGACATTTCAAGGTGAAATTGCATGAAATTATGCATGGTATTTCAGAATGATGTCATCCTGTTTAACTAAACAGATAATCAAAATTATGACAGGCCAAAAGATAATGGCTGGATTCCAACCAACTACCTTATACTTTACAGGTCACCATGCCAGCCCATTGAGCTATTCTCAGAGTTGAATATTGTCATGTTCAGTTACTGTATAAAAACGTAAGGTGTTTCTCCTGTGGTAAGCGTTGTTAAATTCAGCCAACGTTGAAACAGCTTTAATTCAATCATATTTTGACATACCAAGGTGAAATTGTTTGTGGTACTTCAGAAAGATGTCATCCTGTTGAACTAAACAGATAATAAAAATTATGACAGGCCAAAAGACTATGGCTGAATTCCAACCTATGACCTTATACTTTACAGGTCACCATCCCAGCCCATTGAGCTATTCTCAGTGTTGAATATTGTCATGTTCAGTTACTGTATAAAAAAGTAAGCTGTTTCTCCTGTGGTAAGCATTGTTAGATTCAGCCTAAGTTGAAACTGCTTGTACATTTCCTATAAAAACGGGACAACGGGATGACTGGGTTGCTGCTGTAAAGAATAACTTTCTCATCGTTTTTTTAAACAGGTTGTTTGGAGTGCCATAACTTGTCATGGAAGGGAATGTTAAATCATGCCTTGCATCAGTGGGAATGTGTCCTGGCTTAGGTTACTGAAATGAATTTGTGCAACAGGCAAGGGATCCACCTGAACAATCAATTTACTTCATTCGAGATAACCATTAGAGTTATCTCTACCATGCGTAGACTACAAGTAGCTAGCTACTGTGGTGAACCTGGCTTGTTTTGCAGTGGTTTACACAGTCTCACTAAACAGATGATCAGAGTGTTGTGATGGGCTCAAATAAACACGTATTGCTATGTTTTTACAACCGGAGGATTGATCGGAAGACTAGAAACCGTTTTGTCAGAATAAAAAATTAACAACTATGCCTCTGACTGGTTTTGAACCTACAACCCTTTGTTTACCAGCACAACATCTCAGCCAATTGAGCCATTCCCAGACATGGATTAAACAAAACTGGATAATAAAAAAAGCTGTTTCTCCAATGGCAAGCATTGTCAGATTTGGTCGAAGTTCAAACAGCTGTAATTCAGTCATATTTTGACATATCAAGGTGAAACTTTGCATGGTACTTCAGGGGCACCTCACATTAAAGCATATTAAGTTTGAACCATCCTTCAAAAATACATTTGATTTAGTGACACAAACATATTGAGGCAATGTGGACATTTACATAAATACACCCATTTCAGCCATTTTGTACTTGATTCAATTGCCTTAAGTAAAGTTTTTAAATACGTAAATGATACATATCTGTACCAAATTTCAAGTCAATTTCACCTTTGGTTCAAGAGAAAAGAAATTTTGAAGGTTTTCCCAAATTATCACAGTACAGGAAAATCCATCATGACGGACCTTATGGGTCCTTGAGGCTTTTTTGTTCCTCATGAAAAATGAGGCATGCACACCAAGTTTCAGAAGAATTGGAGCAATGGGGTGGAAATGCCATCACTTTGAAAATCGGACTTTTGGGCGTGGCCTGTGGCGCCCCCTATGGTCCGATGTGGCCCATATTTGGTGTGGGGGTACCCACTTGGATGTAGTATCAATGTGCCAAATTAGAAAATTTATGACCAGGGACTTTTTGAGATATTGGGGCGCAAGGAGAAGAAAAATAATAATAATAATAAGAAGAATACCAACAATAACAATAGGTTCCCTCCTACTGGAGGAACCTAATAATAACAATAGGTTCCCTCCTACCGGAGGAACCTAATTATTTGACTCTATGGGTTAAATCAGAACAAAAATTGTCAAAGTAAGGTTCAATTAAATATACTTTTAATAACATTGCAAATTAATTAAATCAATTACAAGGCTTTAAATCTTACCTACTCTACCTTGTTAATTGTAAACCAGAGAGAGAAAGCAAGAGGTGAGGAAGGAGAAGGAGTAGGACAAGCCAGAGCTGAAGAGAATGCCTCAGGAGATGAAGAATCCACAGAACAATGCTGCACAATTCTCTTTAGTTCAAGTCTTTTATTATCAGATGCACAGAACAACACAAGGTCAGACTGGGCACTGAAATTCTTAGGACAAGACAACGCAAAGCAACCTGGCATAACATATAAGTACTCAGAACATAGATTACATCTATGATAAGCTCAAATATAAATATAGCTGCAAGCAGCAATGGGGTGGCCAAGCAGGTCAGATGACCCAGAAGAAACTTTAGACATCCTCAGAAGAGTGTTCCAAGTACATGCAGCAAGTTTGGCGTGAATCCATCAAAGATTTGCTGAGATACGACACAACTTTCTGTTTGGCGGCTCCGCTGCCGATTTCGATTGGCTGTACCGGACAAACGGTTTCGAAAATCTAAAATCATTTTGATAGTTTGTGTGAGGATTGCATTGACTATAGCTTGTAGCTTGACTACAGGTAACTAGCGACTGCAGTGTACCTGGCTTCCTTTGCAGTGGCTTACAGTCTCGCTAAACAGAGAATCAGAGACATGACAAGCTCGTCGGCTTTGGCTGGATTCAAACCTCTGACGTTGCCGTTGCCAGGACACCAACTTGTCCTAGTGAGCGATTCTCAGTGCTGCAAATCACAGTTCAGTTACTGGGTAAAAATATAAGCAGTTTTTCCTGTGGCAAGCGGTTGTCCGATTTGGCCCAAGTTTAAACAGCTGTAATTCAGTCCTATTTTGACAAGGTGATTGTGGTCTGAAGATAATCTGTCCCAAATTTGGTGAATATTTGATACATTTTGTAGGAGGAGTGAACAAAAACGTTTTATTAATTCATTCAAAATGGCGGCATCAATTCGGCTGGTATCACAAGTTAACATGTGTCAGACACGGGATCGCCCCCCTAGAGGTTAGAGGACACATATCTACAAAGCACAATAAATGTGACTCTTCTTGAGTATAGATCCCCTGAGAATGAAACATCATCATTACCATTATACTGTTAAACAGCTACTGTGGCATACCTGGCTTCACTAAACAGATAAACCAGTATCATGACAGGGAAAAAAGTTTAATTCATTCATTCAAAATGGCGGCCTCATCAATTCGTCTGGTATCATGCGTTAACATGCGTCAGACATGGGATCTCCTAAGATATCACGAGACATAGGAATCACTTAAATACGACAAACAAATCAACAGTTATTGGTCAAAACACAGTTTTGCCTATTGTAGCGGCCCCTAGAACTCAAATGACCCTACCTTTTTCGGACCTCTTAATAACAGGGTCATGAATCCATACACCAAGTTTGGAGTCAATGCATCAATCAGAATCAGAATTCGGTTTATTCGCCATGTATGTTATACAAACACAGAATTTACTGTGGCAGGGAGGTGCAATACACTAAACATACACAGATCTTAAATTAAGTAAAAGTGGCATCAAAGATTCACTAAGATATGACCTCACTTCCCTTTTTCCGGATCAGTTGCTGAATTTGATTGGCTGTAACTAACAAACGGTTGCGAAAGAAAAAAAGCTCCAGGGGATAACTTTTGTGAGGCTTGGTCTGAAGATCATCTGTGGCAATTTTGAAGAAGATTTGACAAGAATTGTAGAAGGAGTAGCGAAAAAACGTTTCTCCTTAACATTCAAAATGGCGGAGAATCTATATGACTGGGTATGACGTCATAGTTGAACTTGTCTTGATCCAGGGAATCCAATGATACCTCATTTTGGAAAATGCGGCATATGGTTCAAAAGTTCAAAAGTAACGTGTGTAAACACACCTTCAACTTTGACCCATTGGTGGCGCAACTTGGTTTCACCAAGTTTCATGGAGACATGAAACTTGGTGAAATTGATGAGGGGACTGGTCCCAAAGAGTGTGCCAAATTTCACAACTTCTGACCATGTGGTTGGGGATGCCATTGACTCCCATGACAGATGTGTAATAATAATAATAATACGTAGAAACCCTTAAGGTGGCTTCGCCGCTTGGCCACCAATAAACCTCCTAAATATACAAAATAATATACAATACAGTATATTAAACCTCTAATACACATAGTGACCTATACTACCCTTATAAACCTATACTAACCTAAAGACAATTAGTGCAAAATTGCTAAAAGTGCAACCAGTAGCTGAAAGTGACAGTGTGTAAAGTGGCTAGTGAGAAAGTGTCGAGAGTGTATCAATGAACATTCAGAAGCCAGATGGCCCTTGGAAAGAAACTGTTGTCCAGTCTGCGTGTGTGTGACCGAATGCTTCTGTACAGGGTAAAAAGACTGAAGGATGGGTGGTAACAGTCTCTTAGAATCCTGCCAGCTTTCCTGAGGCATCGTGTGTGGTAGGTGTCCTGTAGGGCTGGGAGCCTCCTGCCAATGATGTAGGGCCTTGCGGTCCCTGTCTGTGCAGCTCCCATACCACACTGTGATGCAACCAGTCAGTATGCTCTCTATAGTGCATCTGTAAAAGTTATTGAGGATAACTGAGTTCATGCCAAACTTCTTCAGTCTCCTCAGGAAAAAGGTGTTTCCGGACCGCTTTGACCACCTTGTCCGTGTGAGCAGACCAGGTGAGATCATTGCTGATTCACCCAGAGGAACCTGAAGCAGCTGACCTTTTCCAGTTTGGATCCGTTGATGTTTACGGGGGGGCATGCTCCTCCTCCTGCTGCCTCCTATAGTCCACAATCATCTCCTTAGTCTTGCTGACGTTGAGAGAGAGGTTATGGTCCTGACACCATGATGTCAGGGTATCAACCTCCTCTCTGTAGGCTGGCTCGTCACTGTCAGAGATGAGGTCCACAATGGTTGTGTCATCAGCAAACTTAACAAGGAGGTTGGAACAGTGCGTTGCCGCACAGTCGTGAGTGAACAAGGAGAACAGGACAGGGCCGCACAGTCGTGAGTGAACAAGAAAAACAAGGAGAGGGCTGAGCACACAGCCCTGGGGGGGGTGCCTGTGTTGGTGATCAGTGTGGATGTGGTCACCTAGTCTCACCTCCTGTGGCCTCCCCGTCAGGAAATTGAAGATCCACTTGCATAGGGAGGGGCTTAATCCGAGGTCCACAATCTTGGAGACAAGTCTGGAGGGGATGATGGTATTGACCTTCCGAGCGGTGAACGGGGCTGCACCCGACTACATCAAGTCTCTCCTCCAGCCTTACACCCCCACCCGCCACCTACGGTCTTCTTCTGACAACCGTCTGGTGGTCCCACCGCTCAAGAGCACCCGGTCCCAACACAAGCTCTTCTCCTGCCTGGCCCCCCAATGGTGGAATCAACTCCCCACCTCCATCAGAGACACTGACTGTCTCCCCACCTTCAAGAAAAGGCTCAAGACGCACTTGTTCCGGGAGTACAACTGTACTTAAGAGTGATTTGCTGGACCTGATATTAGTTTCCTCCAGGATCACAAATGACTCTTATTGAGAGACTTGTTGCCCTTGTTGGTACACTCTTGCACTTTTAAGGTTCATGTTGTTTAATTGTAACTTGTTTAACTACATGCTCTTGTGGTTCTGGCTTTTGGCACTTAATAGTTTTTTCACAATGAATGCTTCATGTTTTGGCTACCCGCAATGCTTGAGGCAATCTCGTTGTTATGATCAGTGACCTATGCACTTCCCTGTGTCATCATGAAATGTAAAAAACGAATAATGTAAAATAATAATATTTGTCCATTGATCTGTGATAGAAATATAATTATTAGATGATTCCAATGATTTTTATAGCCAATATCGCTGAATTTGTGTATTTTCCTGTTCAAATACGGGGAAAGAAGCGGAAGGAGGCAGCGACTAGCTGTGCCTCCTCTCGGATTGCGCAATCCCACACAAACTGGGCTGAGCTGCTAATTTGTTTTGTTCAATTTGAGCAATTGCAATTTGATCTCTCTGTATGTCACCAATGTAATGTTTGTACACATTTTTATTATATGTACTCACATTTCATAGTCTTGGTAATGTATTTTACGTATTTGTATAACATATTAGTCTTGCTGATCGTACATAACGCCGCAGTGAAAAAGCAGGAGGGGAGGCAGCCAGTACCTCTGCCTCACTGAAGGGGGCGTGTGTGAGCACACGGGCTTGTTCTTCTTCATGTATTACAGACAAATGCCATTGTATGGTTGTTGCTAGCTAAAAAAGTCAAATAGAAAAAGTGCACCCTATCGTTTATTTGTATTTTTATGCCCTGACTGATTATAAGATTATATATATATATAATCTTGCATATTTTGCATATATATAAGCTTAACATTTCTCAAAACTGGACTTTCAATCAAAACTGGAAGTGATAAATCATGGAAGATCGATGCCCGGAGCTAAAAGATTTGCTTCAAACGACGGGAAAGAAGATAACATTTTATATAATAAAATTATATAAAACCAGACAACAAAAATTACGTTATTTTAAAGAATAAAACAACATTTGTCTTTTTGTTATGGACTGTATATACTTTCATTTCTATTGAATGAGTATGAATTGTGGAATTGTGATGGCAAATTAAGAACATGGAGGATACGGAGCAAATGCGCTCTCTCTGAGCCTCTATAAATGTAACACATTTCTTTAGCCAAATATGTGTGTGTAAAGAATGCTGATATGGGATATGAAAATAACCATTTGTCAATGTGCAAGCAGCCAGTTGAATGGTGAATTGATGCTGCTCTGTTGAATTCATATATTTGTAAATCTGACTTTGAAAGAGTCAGTGCCTCCCCAGCCACGAACCTCACTGCACGTCCTGCCTTGGTGTTCTTGGGCACAGGGACGATGGTGGTCCTCTTGAAGCAGGTGGGGAGTACAGACAGGCTGAGGGAGAGGTTGAAGATGTCACTGAAGACCCCTTGCTAGCTGGTCAGTGCAACCCCTGAGGGCCCTACCTGATATGCCGTCTGGGCCAGGTGCCTTGCGAGGGTTGATCTTTTGAAGCAATGCCGCACCTCAGCAACAGTTAATGTAGGCTCACCACTGGCTAGGCCTTCAGGTAGCTCCACTGCAGGGGGGTCACTGTCCCTCTCAAAGCGAGCGTAGAAGGCATTTAGCTCGTTTGGCAGTAGGACAGAGGACTGGGTCTCGCTGTAGCCTCTCCCTTTGTAGTCTGTAATGCCTTTAAGTCCACTCCACATGTGCCTGTGGTCAGATCCATGGTAGCTGGACTCCACCATGGTCCTGTAAGCCCTTTTCGCTGATTTGATGGCATTCAGACGGTCGTATCTGGCCTTCCTGTAGTGATTAGGGTCCCCAGAGTTAAAGGCGACAGGCCGGGCTCTGAGGTTGGCGCGGACCGCGGCATCAACCCAGGGCTTCTGTTTGGGGAAAGACCGGACAACCTTCTTGGGGACAACGTCATCAATGCAGTGTTGAATTTAGCTGGAAGCTGGTGTCCGTGTATTCGTTTATGTCCCCATCTGCTACTTCTCTAAACATCAGCCAGGCAGTGGTGTCAAAACAGTCCTGGAGGGTCGCCGCACTCTCGTCACTCCACGGGTGGACTGACCTCGCAACCGGTCTGACCTGTTTCTCCAGACCATTGATAATCCCATATGCCCGATGTAGATAGAAGGATCTGATTTTTACAGTTAGCAGCTCAAGGATCAGAGAGCAGAGAGATGCTAGTACCGCTATATTCGTGACCCAAAGAAAGTTAACCATAACACAGACCTCTCCGCCCCTGCGCTTGCCTGAATCAGTTGTCCTGTCCTGGCAGTATATGTTGAATTCCGACAGTGTAACCGCCATGTCGGAGATCTCCGGGACGAGCCAGGTCTCGACGAACGCCAGTACACAGCAGTTCCTGATATCCCGTTGGAATTTGACACGTGCATGAAGTTAATCCATTTTGTTATCGATGGACTGAATTTTAGCAATTAGGATGGTTGGAAAAGCTGGTTTGAAACACCGTTTCTGAGTTCGGATGAGAACTCCAGCACGTCGGCCTTGTTTCTTCTTCCTCCGTCTTGCAAGTAAACAAATGGCGGAACACAAAGAGCCCGCTGCAGTCCGAGCTCGTACTCCGGAGAATGGAATTAAAGTTTGTAAAATAGTCCTTGCCAAGTGACGACCTAATATCCAGAAGTGCCTGCTGGTCGTACTGAATGAGCGACACTGCAACATGGACGAAACAAATTACGAACACTAACAAAACAAACAAAGTGCTATGTAATAGCGGAGCTCTCGTCAGTGCAGCCATACTGCAGGCACACCGGAAATTATTTTATTCTTTTTTTTATACCCAAGAACAACCAATCACACCACATCTTTACCCTTACAGTGCGTGTCCACTACAGCGACGAGCGAAGCAATGCTTTCCATTCATTTTCTATGGAGCCAGGCGAATTGCTTGTGTGGTGCATTGTGGGGAGGGGACACGATGCGATTCGAGTTGAGATTCTCTCAACTTTATGGAAACAAGGAGCAATTTTCTCGAGCAATGGCCAATCAGCTTGTTTTTGTGTGTCTTGTAACGTAGCAACCGTTGATCATGGTAAACATTTCTAACTTTCACAGTTTCAAGATGAAGGACAAACTGATCATCTGTGTGGCCGCATACCCAGCCCTGTTTGATACGTCTCTGTATTCAAGACCCTGGTACTGACCTTGTGAACGGGATTGCACCTGACTACATCCAGTCTCTCGTCCAGCCTTACACCCCCACCCGCCACCTACGGTCTTCTTCTGACAACCGTCTGGTGGTCCCACCGCTCAAGAGCGCCCGGTCCCAACACAAGCTCTTTTCCTGCCTGTCCCCCCAATGGTGGAATCATCTCCCCACCTCCATTAGAGATACTGACTGTGTCTCCACCTTCAAGAAAAGGCTAAATATGCACTTGTTCCGGGAGTACAACGGTACTTAAGAAAGACTTGTTGGATCAGATGTTAGTTTATTTCCTCCAGGAACACAATGCCACTTATTGAGGGAATTATATTATTCTTGCTTGCTTTCCCTTGCATTCACTTTCGAGGACCATGTTGTTTAATTGTAATTTGTTTAACAACATGATCTTCTGGTTCTACCCATTGGCACTTATTTGCTTTCACAATGTATGCTTCATGTTTTGGCTACCCGCACAATGTTTTTGGGGCTATCTTGTTGTTTATGATCATTGATCAATGCACTTTTTGTAAAGCTCTTTTTTGTAAGTCGCTTTGGATAAAAGTGTCTGCTAAATGAATAAATGTAAATGTATTCGTACAGAGATGTTAACAAAAAAAATGAGGCATGGCGAAACTATGTTGTTGGTGCTCCTGGTGGGGTTTATGTACTTTTAAATTCAGTCTCGTAACAAAACGTAACTTTGTTGTGTGCTAGCTATCCCCATTGGCGGTACACGACTGGTTACCCTGAATGCCCGGTGGCATACTGTAACATTTAATCTTTCACCCTGAATAAAATAAAAATAGTATTGTGAGTAGTTGATAAGATCATGCTACATCTAGCTAGCGTATGGGATTTCTTGCATTATGTATGTAAAAGTTGTGTTTCATCGATATTGTGAGACTGCTTTGCACACTGAGTGGCGTTCACGTCCGATCACGTACTGTAACATGTAATCTTTCACTCTGAATACAATACCTAAAACAAAATTGTATTGTGAGTAGTAAATAACATCTTGCTACATCTAGCCAGCGTATTGGATTTTTGCTTTATGTGTGTTACAGTTGTATTTGATATCAATATTGCGAGTACCTAAACCCAAGTCTGCATACTTTGCCATGACGTTATACGAACTACAACAGTGACTTTAGAGAACTACAACTCTGCATTCACCTGTCTGACACGCCATGAGGTGTGAGAGCCATCAAGTAGAGACTTTGTCCAGAAACTCCAGATTTTATCATATGAGAGGCTGGGGGGGCAGGGTGACACCCAGCCTTACTCTTCACTTTAAAAACGTTTTTACTTGATTGAGAGCGCAGTGAGTCTCAGATACGCGTTTGGATGCCATCAGTGGACAGACAGACAGAAATAGAGCAATAGAGTGAAATAGAAAGATGTGGCTCTTAAAAGAGCCTTTTGGTTGGTTTGGTAACAAATAGGTAGTAGGTTGTGGAGAAGGGCAAATGGTGGGTTAAATGGAGCTGGCAATCCCCAGACAAGCGAGGTGGAACCAAGTTCGCACTGCACCCACTCGTGAATGGCTTCCTCCTCACCTGAGGGAGGGGATAGGCTACGGCAGACAGCGCAGTGTCTGCCAAACTCTTCCACTACTGCCATCTGTCTCTGATCTATACCTCTCCTTTTCCTCCCTCTTCCTCCATGCCTCTGCCTGCCTCCGAAGCCGAGCTTTCTCCTTCTCTTCTTCCTCCTGTCGGACCAGCAACTCATTGTACTTATCGCTGGTGACGACCCGAGCACCAAGCGGTGGCTTCCTCCACACCACTGGTAGCCGCTGTTCTTGGCGGTTCGCAATTACTAGGCATTAACATGTCTCCCCACTTGACAGAGACCAGACCTGCTCACACCAAATGATTTTTTATAGCAGGTCGATGGCAGGTGCAAGTTGGGCAGCAAGGGGTTGTTGCAGAAGGGGCTGGGCCGGTGGAGTTCACCGTGGTGGGGGCTGGGCCGGTGGTGGTCGCCGTGGTAAAGGCTGGGCCGGTGGTGGGGGCCATGGTGGGGGCTGGGACGGTTTTTTCCCCCAGAGAAAAACATCACCCCCCTCACCAGGCCAAGGCGGGCAGCATCCCGGTCAAAGATCCTTTTTAAAGGGGTCATTGACTGCAAAACCAAGTTGACCTTGTCATAGTTGACAGTTTGGTGGGTAAAATGGACATACAGTGAACCTCAAAGTCCATTGACACCTCTTTCCTATGCAAATCTCACAATTTTGAGTTGACGTCAACTCGGTGGCTCCACCCTATTTGGCTCTGGTCTGTACCTTTGTCACGCCCCAATCTCAGGGTTCGCGTAGATCTCAGACACTAGTTTAGCTGTGCGCTGCTCTGTGTACTTCCACGGGAAGTACAAAGAAGAAAGTTGGGAAGTTAATCAATGATATTGAAAATGGACCACGGTCGTAAAGTTTTCCAGGCTGTACAGGGAATGCTGACACTTTTCATAGTCTTCCCAAGGAACCAAACACTCGAAGGGCATGGCTGATGTTGAAACCTTGGACAATTTAAAGCAGGATTTGCAAAGAAGCTGTTGCTGAAAAGAGGTGCTGTTCCGACCCTATGCTCATCACAACCGCAAGCTGTAAGTATGATTTTGTCGCTAACAGTTATTAGCAATGCTAAAATAATCTGTATCTAGCATAGGTAGAATGTGTGATGATTTAGTTTATTGGCAATGGGGTTAACATTATTTCATTTTTCTGACTGTTTTTCATTCGAATAAATAACCTGTGTTGTCATGTAAATCTACAATTCACGATGCATGTTTGGCTATGTTGCGTCTTTGCTCCGCAGCTTCACTCATTGTAAACCAACCAATCAGCTCGCAGCTCTTTTAAATATTTATAAGCATACCATAAAAGCTGGGGTTAAAGCAAAAAAAATCCTGAGCCTGAACTTTTTGTTGTGGGGGTGAGTGGGAGGGGGGGTGTCGTCCTGTGGCGTGGACACATTCGCAGGGTAATTATTTTTTTTTTTTAACATTTAGAAATGAATGATTGCGGATTATGGTGGGACTTTTGAAACTGCATAACCAAGAAAGGTCAGCAATAGTATTCCACCTCACTAAAATATGGTACTAATACATGTAGCATTTATGATTTATTTTGATATCAAGTTTTGCTGCTAAGCTTTGTCCTTCAAAGGTTACAAGATGACCTACAATCACATGGTGACATGTTATAAGGGTATGTGAAATTCAGTCAGTGGAAAAAGAAGATTTGATTTGCAACCATTTAATTGAGGATATATGAAAAAGGAACCGTTAAAGTGCAACAGTGAACTTTAGATAATACTTTACTTTAGTATATTGCAACATTTCCATAACTACTTTGTTCAAAAGAAATAATCGTAAATTAAATACTAGGAAATTAATAGAAAATATATCAATAAAATGAATAACAAACAAAACATTCAAATGTAACTGGTAACTTAACTGTTGGGAAATAAATACAAAACAGAAAATACACAAACACAGTGATCTATTCATTTCTCTTTTTAGTGGGTTTGAGTCATCAGAACTCTTCCTTTTTGCAGAGGCAGTTGAGGCTGGTGCAGAGGAGGTAGGGGGGGCTTTGGCTACATAGCTACATACATTTGGCTAGATACATGTGTATCTTCAGGTCACACACATTGTCAGTTATTGATGCCGGTACATCAGCTGTGGTTAATCAGTCAATGACGCCTTTAAAGGACAAAAAAAACGACACATCCAGCGCCTGCATAACATGGGTGGTGTGCGCAGGTAGGCACACAACCACCACCATGTTCTCCCTGCAGAACCGGATGGCTTCCCTGTTCTTATGTGGCTGTGCCTGGTCGACCACAAGGAGCAGAGGCCTCTCTGGAGGGGGCATGCTTTATGAAGTGGCCTAGCACTTCAGCCACAGCACACTGTCCATGTACCTGTTAGGGTAAATCTTAAAAAAAAAAAAAGTGCACAGACTCGTCAGGTTCAAAGAAATTCCAATAGTTTTATTCTTGCCTGCAAGGAGACAAGTTTGATCACGGTACAAAGTTGTCTGAAAAGTCTAGTCTTAGTGTTCATGCATGATTCTTCATACAACATTGGTGAGAATTCTCCTCCCCTGCATAGCAGCTGTCTAGCTGATGATATGAAACTGGGAGGAAGACCTTGAGTGTTTCATATCTATCTTGCACACCAGAGCAGTTTTCATAATACATTATTATGAAACCTAAAATATTAGGTAGGAAATATTTCCACACAGTGTTCTTTTCATGCAGTATAAAGGTTACATCTTTAATTTCTCTAACAGTACCCCTTCTTTGACTTGCCATATATGGCAGCAGGTGGGCCTTCCAGAGAGTTCGGAGCACAAGGGAGGCAGCCTCTAAAAATAATAAAGGGAGTTATGTATGCCCCTGCAGCACTGACGCAGGTGTGCACAGTGATGTGCTCCCGGGTGGTAACTTGCCTGTATATGTGCTTCTTTCCCTTTGCGCAAGCACCCACTCCCTGGCCCTGTCTATGTGGCTGGGGATCCTTGTGGCAAGCTCTGGGTGGCGAGCCCGGAACCGTGACCACCAATTGTCACTCAGGCCCCGCTCCAGATTTGCATTCTTGGACCCCTCCAACATGACGAGAGACCCAGAATGGTGCAAGGGAAAGATGAAGTCACTCGTGCAAAGATTCCTGCAGGACAGGCAGCTGACAGGCAGTGTCTTAGCTGGTAGGAATGTTAAGGATAGCTCCAAAATCAAGGTTTAGCACTGTTTTGTGTTTGTGTGCATACATTGTATTCTCACTACACCTGATCTTAATATAGGAACAGTAGTTGTTTTTTTTGTAGTATTTTCTTAAATGTGCAATGACCCATGTGTCAATTTACCAACATTTACCAACAACTGAGTTTTTTGGCTAAAAACAGCCACTAAATTAAACTGCTGTAAAAACATATCTCTGATTCTTGAAATAAGGGACAAAACATGTCCCCCATCAAAATGTTGCAATTTGACTTAAAAAACGATACATTATTTCATTAAATCGCTTTATAAGTTGGATATGAAAGATTTGTGTCAGTTTAGACCAGTGGTTCCCAACCTTTTTTGGCTTGTGACCCCAATTTGATGTCACAAAACTCAAGTGACCCCAAACATTCAGAACAGAATCTATTACAGAAGTGTTTTTGATCATGTAATATAACTTGTAATGATATATTTAAGTAAATGTTAATTGTAAAATAAAAAGCGAATGAAACGCATTTAGGTTATTTTATGATTATTGTGTAGCCAGGACAAGACACATAGTGATCAAAGTGAATTTTTAATTCGGTTTAACTTAGTTCATAAACAGACACTACTTTACTGCAGAAATACTTTGCTATTATTTAATTGTATTATGTCTTTATTATGTCCACACTTAATGGGACGGTTGAGCTTGCGCATCTCGCTGCAGCCTTTCAAAGTCAGGTGATGTAGTTGACAGAGCGCATCTCATCTCTGCCGTTACTTCCAGCCGCTAACGGTATTTTGATTTCATGCACACAAGAGCACTAAATCCAGCTTCACACAAATATGTGCTTCCGAAAGGTACCAAAATCTTTAAAGCACATTGTGAGATATTTGGGTTCTCTTCCCTTGCTCCAAACCAGAATTCTTCCACCGCCACTCGCGAATGCAGGCCCTGTTGCGTTCTGTCACATGATACTTCAATCAGCTGTTCAACAGCTATGACCGGCAGATCCACTGAGCTTGCATCACAGTGGAATGGGTCCCTCACCCAGTCAAACTTTGACATATCCAAGTCTGGGAAGTAGGTGGCAAAGTGCTCTTCTAGGCATTTCAGGTGGTCACACATTACCTTTGTGGAGCACTGGTCATTGATGTTGTCTGTCAGAAACGTATTCAGCTGAGGAAAAGGGGTAAAGTTTGCTTTTGAAAGGTTTTCTCTCCAGAATGAAAGTTGAATCCATCAATACGGTCACTCATCTGCAGGATACTCTTGTTTTTCCCCTGCATGCTTACGTTAAGGTCATTAAGTTTTCCAAAGATATCCGTTACATATGCACATTTTCTGCTGGTCACACAAAAAGTAGACAAAATCTGTCTTTTTCACATCCATGGAAAAGCTAAAAGTTAATTTCTCAGCTTGAAAAATCGCTCCAGCACCCTACCTCTGGATAACCACCGTGCTTCTGTGTGAAAGAGCAAATTGCCGTGTTCAGATCCCATATCACCGCATAATTTAGCAAACAGATGTGCACGCAGTCAGGGGCGAAGCCACGTGGTGGCCAACCTCACAAAAACATGCAAGTTTTTTTTTTTTTTTTTTTTTTTAAACCCTCCTGAACAGAAATGGTATAAAGCTGAAAGAATTCATTAATATTTTTTTATAAAGTCGTCTTATATTGTCATTTGACACTTACACTACAAGCCCCATATTCGCAACATGTTGGGCCACGCTCCCATCAACAGTGCAAGAAGAAAACCAGCGTACCTGCATTCTGACAGCGCTTCAATGGAGACTAGCAGCTAACCACTGGATACCGTTAGAAAACTGCTGCTCTGAGTGATGCAGTGTGTGAGTTTTAAAATAGTAGTTTTTGACAATCAAGTGCCACCCCAAATAAAAGACTGTCCAGAACTGGCCCCCCCAGAAATAATGTCCTGACTACGCCCCTGCACGCAGTGGCTGTGGCTTGATGTAGTTAACCATGGTTACTACCTGCTGCAATACGTTTGCGATGGGCACACTCAGTTCCTAACATTCCAGTTGCTCACGATGAATCATGCAATGATTCCATACAGCAGAGGGGGCCAGCCATAGACGGAGCCCCGTCTGTGCAAAATCGTACCATACACTCCCATGGAATGTTGTTTTTCTCCATATAGCTGTGGAGGACATCATACATGGCCTTTGCAGTCTCATTCTCAGGAAGAGGGAGACAGTACAAAATATTCTCGTGAATAGCTATTACCAATGCTAACGTATCCTGCCTGTATCTAGCATCGGTATAATGTGTGATGATTTAGTTTATTGGCAATGGGGCTAACGTTACTTCATGTTCCTGACTGTTTCATTCAAATAAATAACCTGTGTTGTCATGTAAATCTACAATTCAAGATGCATGTTTGTCCAGATCTATTTTTCAGCAAGATAGCTATAGCTAACTGAAGCTAAGTTGAATCACGATAGTTTGTTTGCTAAGCTGTAGTGCTAACGTTACCCACCTAAGTCGATCCTATTTGCTTCAACAACAGAAGTGGAAACAACTAACGTAATCATTTCAAATGATACCTAGTCAATCTGTTGAAAACAGTGTTGTGTAGACACAATAGATTTATTTGTACTTTTTTTATTTCAAGTCTCCACCTTCTTGTTTCTTCTTGAGTGCAGTGTTGTGTCTTTACTCCGGAGCTTCACTCGTTGTAAACCAACCAATCAGCGCGCAGCTCATCTTTATATTCATGAGCATACCATAAAAGGAGAAAACCTAGCGTTTTTTCCCAGGACAAATTCACTGGAAGTATCAGGGAGCATAGAACAGCACCCGGGCCATTTTCAGCCCAACCAATGTTACATACCCTATTCGGAGACCTTAAGGAACAGTGTGAAATACCCCAAAAACCCAGTCAATCACCCCTTTAAAATTTCTTTTTTTCTTACGGGGAGCATGCCCCCGAACCCCCTATAAGGTTTGGGGGTTCGCTGCATCCTTTTCACCTTTTAGAGTCTAGGACTAGTCATATTTTCGTTATCACACGATGACTGACATATTGTCACATTATAAGCATATTTTTCCATCCATCCATCCATCCATCATCTTCCGCTTGTCCGGGGGTCGGGTCGCGGGGGCAGCAACCTAAGCAGGGAGGCCCAGACTTTCCTCTCCCCGGCCACTTCCATCAGCTCTTCCTGGGGGACCCCGAGGCGTTCCCAGGCCAGCCGAGAGACATAGTCCCTCCAGCGTGTCCTGGGTCTTCCCCGGGGCCTCTTCCCAGTGGGACGTGCCCAGAACACCTCACCAGGGAGGCGTCCAGGAGGCATCCTTATCAGATGCCCGAGCCACCTCAACTGGCCCCTCTCGACGCGGAGGAGCAGCGGTTCTACTCTGAGCCCCTCCCGGATGACCGAGCTTCTCACCCTATCTCTAAGGGAGAGCCCGGACACCCTGCGGAGAAAACTCATTTCGGCCGCTTGTATTCGCGATCTCGTTCTTTCGGTCACTACCCACAGTTCGTGACCATAGGTGAGGGTAGGAACGTAGATCGACTGGTAAATAGAGAGCTTCGCCTTTCGACTCAGCTCCTTCTTCACCGCAACGGACCGATGCAGAGCCCGCATCACTGCGGACGCCGCACCGATCCGCCTGTCGATCTCGCGCTCCATCCTTCCCTCACTCGTGAACAAGACCCCGAGATACTTGAACTTGATACTTAGGCTTAATAATTTTATTAGCACTAAATACATTCTAAGTGTTTTGCATAGTCAATGTTATATGTCACTTTTAAAATCATGTCATATTTTATCATTATATCCTGGCTATGGATACATTAATCATTGCTGCCTTTCAAAGATGTCAGGTAAAAAGCAAAGCAATTAATATTTTTTTTTAAATACACTCTTGCCTGTATTCAAAACTTGAGAGCCCTGCATTATGCTGCATGTAACGAACAAATGTCAAAACATGGGCATTTTTCCCTTCTGTGCCAACATCCATTTGTAGAGCATAGGCGGGGGAATTTCACAACCGTTCCGTTAGCTTGCTCTCTTGATTGTTATCGATCGCATTGATTCTTATTTTTAGTGTATTATCATACACAGTTTTTGTGCTTGTCCCTCCTCACATATCGTTTTTACCATTTCCATAGCTGCTGGCAAAACTAAAGTTTCTACAATGGTATGCGGCTTCATAGCCTTTGCAACAAGATAGCTCACCTCAAAAGATGCTTTTAAGGCTCGCTCATTGACAGTCATTGCCTTTTTGAAATAGACTTGCTTATTCAGTTCGGCATGTTTCTTTTCAAAGAAAGATATAGGTTTGCCCACATATTCTTTATGTGTTGTCTCAAAATGTCTTTTGAGCTTGTTTGGTTTCATGCTCTCTATCGACAAGACGTTACCACACAACAGACATTTAGGCTTCTCCTCGTTTTCTTTTGTGTTATGCTAGTAAATCCATATTGAAGGAAGGTGTCATCATATTTTCTTTGTCTTTTACATGTCTGTTTCTTATTTGTAGTTGAAGGGGCCGTTGAAAACACGGGTCGTGAAGAAATCTTTAAATTTTATTTTTTGTTTTACGCCGTTCTGATTTCCATTCAAACTTTGTGCTCAAAATATGTTAGCCTCGTCACGTGTGATCACGTTAATCAACGTATGCTGAGTTTAGTCAAGTCCTCAATTTTTATGAGGGAAAGTGGAAGATGTTAGATGCGTTTTGTTTGTTTAAAGCGTGCGTGTGGTATTTTAATAATAATTAATAATATAATTGTTATTGATACAATTCAACAACAAAATAATTGGCGACCCCATTTCAATTCCATGCGACCCCACTAGGGGTCGCGACCCCAAGGTTGGGAACCACTGGTTTAGACCCTTAGTTTTATATATATATTTAAATTATTTAAGTCATTTTATAAAATACCGGCACTGTACTATGAAAGCCCATGCAAATGAACTCGTCCTCCGTAGAGATCACAGTATTAAACTTAAAAAAAAGTTTTTTTAAATGCCCAAAATGCACAAATATGAATATGAGGTTTATTGGATGGCTTAATAAAATATCACTAAATACTTAAAGTGCACATTGCATTATTGTATACATTAACAAGTCTTTCAAAATCTGTCATCAATACATGTCAACTCGGTAAGATATTTTTCTAATTTGAAATAAACCAGGCGTATATTGGTCAACTTTAACCGTGAGGACGAGGACCCCCTTAGACTTCTTTCTGTTGATGGATGCAGCAGTCCAACACATGGTCTCGTAAGTTGTAAAAAAAAAATATTCAGCAAACAAGTTGAAATCCCTGTGGTCACAGCTTTTATGTGTCAACACTGTCTTCAAAGTAGGGATAATTTCAATCAATAATTTTGAAATAAAAGTTAAGTTTAGTGGCTGCTGGCAACTGAGGAAAATCTAAATGGTTACCATTTACTAGACATGATTAAGTTGAAAAACATGTTGTTTTGTCAACTCCGTCAGACATCAACTCTGTCAGATATTTTGTCTAACGGTGTTGACATGTAAGCTACCTGTCATCAGGTACTCTATGTTTGAAGTTTCATACCCTTTCCCTTTATTTTCTCTCCCTTTGCCAAGTCAAAACTAGGTAAATATCTTTAATCAGTTTGATTCTTGATTAGTTTTAACAACACCGTCAATTGTGTGTCAACACTGCAAGATGGAGGTTTTTCATTTTTATCAAAAAATGTATGTTTATTTTGTTCAATTGAGTGTGTTCATACATTAAAACACAAACTTATCTACATGCATCAGTGTCTTATGTGCACAAAAGCACTGATTGTATATATTAAAAATGAAAACATTAGTTAACTAAATGAAGGTAATTTAAAATGGCTAATTCCAAAACTATGTACAATAATATTAAAAGTGTATACAATGCAATTTATCACTTAACCTTGCTAAGGCACACCATTTCTACACACTTAAAGACTTAACAGTGTTGTTGAATTGATAAAAAATATATAGATTTTCATGTGTCAGACGGAGTTGACAAATGTCAAGTTACTCAGTGAGTAAATGTCAATTTTTATAAAAAGTGGTCAACTAAAAAACCTGTTCCTTTTCATTGTATGAGACCCGTGTTTATGAAGATATCCAATTCAAATAAATGTTGTACAGATTTTTTGTTTGTCACTTTTGTCCCTTATCTCAAGAATCAGTTATATATCAATACCTTTTCCAAATTGATCAATCTCATAATATTTACCTGATGTTTTTACTTCAGTTTATTTTAGTGGCTGTTCTCAATCACAAATACTCCAGATGGTAGTACATTTGTCCAGAGTGTATTATTGACTTAGTCAACACTTTGAAATAATATTTCATAATTCACAATTTTTGTAAAAGTAAGGCTTGTTTCAAAGAAGCAGGTAACACAGTTTAAGTTATAGCCAAATGAAGAGGAAATTCTGATCCTTAGGGTAATTAAAAAGGGTGTAATATTGTCTGAAATGAAGAGCTAGTAGATTTTACATTATTTATTCAAACTCATTTTTTACAAGCAAACATTAGTATGCTGTATCAATGTGACGGGTATGAGCATTTTTTATATTGTGATTTAATTACTTATTTTTGTGTTTATCCATCGCAGGTGATGCTCTTGTGCAACAGTTCTCATGGGCAATCTACAATGGAGAGAGGTTTCTCCGTCAACAGGGAAGTGGAGACCTGCAACATAACTGAAAAAACTGTTGAGGCCCAGAGACTAGTCTGTGACCACGTTAGAGCTTATGGGGGTGTTCTCAAAGTGTCCCTCACAAAAGAACTACTGGCTTCTGTAGCCTCAGCCAGGACAAAATACAGGATGTACCTCGATGAAGAAAGGAGGGAGCGAGAGGTTGCAATGCGTGGACTTAAAAGAAAAGCACTAAAGGACGAGCTGTAAGCACTGAGAAAGAAAAAGGCTGTGTTGACAGAGGTGTGAGCCAGCCTTCAGAAGGACGCTGATGACCTTGCTGAGAAAGCTGAAAGCAAAGCAGGGACACTCATGGCTCAAATGATCACCAAGTCGAATACTCTAAGGAGGAGACACAAGGACAAATGCCTCGAACTGAAAAACGTTGAGACAGAGTTGGAGCAAAAAGGAAAGGAACTAAGACATCTGCACTAATGTCTCCCCATGGATGGATTTTCCTCGCCTGGATCCTCAGTGTGGGTGGGTGTGTGTGTGGGTGTGGTGGGGAGGACAGAGGGTATTCCCCCTTAGAAACCAAAGTCTGGCTACACCCTGTTTCAATACCAGCTTTCAGTTCAGATGGCGGTGCTTACTTGAAGTTTGTCTAACTTTTGGGACTGGTTGACATGATTTTGGCGAATTTGCCTACTGCCGTAAGCAGTATAGGTTCATTACTTTTAATTATCGGTGCATGTTTTTTTGAGATTCGCGGGGCAGAGACGCGAGCTGCTCAGAAAAAACGAGTTTTAAATATTTGTATTTTTGTTGTGTTCTTATTTTGTGAAGCACTTTGTGTTGCGTTTAATAACTGTAAACCGCCTTGTGAGCAATCTGACAGTTACATTTGGATTCTCAAATATAAAAAATTGGCATTGTCAAATGCTTACAATTTGTGTGTGAAAGTATCTGCAGTTGGACATGGGCATGAAATTAGTTTAAAGTGGCATGAAAAAGCATGAAATGAGATTTGCTGATACCTGCAGAAACCCTGTTCTTGTCCAACCTCAGCCTTCTGAGTTCAGCTGTAAACCAGGGTTTGTCGATGTTGAAGTTCACCCTGGTGCGTGTTGGTCCTCACAGAAGCTGATGTATGATGTTACAGCCTCCGGGAGCTCATCCAGACTATTGGTAGCAGTCATGAACAGTCAGTACAGTCCAAGCACGCCCGCAGGTCCTCCATATCCTCACTGGTCCACTTTTTTGATGTCCTCACAGCAGATTTACAGAGCTTTAGTTTCTGCCTGTATGCAGGAATAATGTGGACTATGGCATGGTCAGAGTGTCCCAGTGCTGCTCGAGGGACCGCATGGTAGGCTTTACTGACTGTAGTGTAGCAGTGTTCCAGAGTGTTCCCTTCTCTGGTAGGGCATTGGATGAATTGTCTCTAACTGGGGAGTTTGTGGCTGAGATTACCTTTGTTAAAGTCGCCGAGTATGATACCAGGGAATCCGGATTTGCTCGCTCCACACTCAGAATCTGGTCGGCGAGCATGCGTTGGGCCTCTTTAACGTTGGCCTGTGGACCCGGCGACAAGTAAACTCCAACCAAAAGGGAGACGCCAGCCACCCTCCTGAGGAAAGCCATTTCGGACGCTTGTACTCGCCACCTAGTTCTTTCGGTCATGACCCATCTTTTATGACCATAGGTGAGGGTAGGGATCAGTGTGCGAATTACGGGGGGGTTTGGGGGGGTCTGACCCCCAAGGCTCGGACTCCCCCAAAAGAGGTAAAAACCACAGGTCGGGGGGGTCGATACATTTATATATCGTTCTTACCTGTAATCGTAAATATCACAATATAGTTACCATATTCATTCAATAACAGGTTGGCGATACACAGAAATGGACTTAATGGCAGGGAATATCACACACTATTACACTGACTGCCATAGTCAAAATTCACTCAATAAACACAGCGCGAGTGACCAGTGCCCAATAAAACTCAAGAAACACCGCGCGCGAGTGACCAGGCAGTGTGCAATACAGAAGCTTGTTGAATCACCTCAGTGTAGCGGTGCGTTCTGCGTCGTGATAAAGTGAAAGAAAGGCAAGTTTGCCATCTAATACCCCAACAATCTGTCACGAATGTATTTGTAATGGCAATTAGCTGTAGAATATTCACAAGAATGTTAATGATAGAAACATGGTTAACCACCAACTTAAAAGGTAGCTGTCGCTAGCTCTATATCAAGCAAGATAGCTTCATTTGTCTGTCTCATTGCTTGTCAGAATCTGGAGAGATTTCCAACAACCTTATTTTGTGATGAACAGTCAGATATGTTACTCTGCAAATTTAGTAAAGATCAAGATTATTTCAGAAAGAAATGTCTACAAACACTAGTGTTTGTAGTTTTAGTAGTGCGTTGTCGTGCCGTTTACTTGGTTGGGGGCGGCTGCAGGGGTGTACTTTGTCCCGGGGGGGGGGGGGGGCACTGAGTTGACCCCCCCGATTGTCATTGTATAATTCACACACTGGTAGGGATGAAAATTGATCAGTAGATCGAGAGTTTTGCCTTCCGGCTCAGCTCTCTTTTCGTGACAAGACTGCGATAGAGCGAAGGCAAAACCATCCCAGCTACCCCGATTGTCAGGTCAACCTCCCGCTCAATTTTCCCCTGACTCGCGAACAAGACCCTGAGGTAATAGAACTCCTTCACTTGGGGTAAGAACTCATTCCTGTACTCTTTACTCCCTGGTAAACTGGCCCTCACTTCACACCTGTCGTAATATTCACTGGCTTATCCTCATTTACAAGACCCTTCTTCACCGGACACCCCCCTTCCTATCTCACCTGCTGCATCCTCTTCCTGTCACGCACAACACCCGGTCCTCTCTCCAAATCCAGTTAAAAATTCCCAAACTTAAATCTACCCTTCTTCTTCGGTCTTACAGTCCGAACCGTTGTAGAGGGGGTAGCCACGAAGCTTCTTAGAGCTGTGCCCGGCCGAGCTCCGTGGCCAAACCGGCCAGAAGGTGCTCGCCGGCGAGCCCTCCCTCTGAGCAGACGGAGCCGGGCCCTGCCCCGGGCTTCCTCCGGGCAGGGTAACTCCTCTATATACATTTTCCATGTAGTCTTTTTTGGAACCATTCTTAGTCTGGCCCCTCACCTGAAACTACTTTGCCCTACCAGGAGCACCAGGCTCCAGACAACACAGCCCCCTGGTTCATAAGGACGCACAAACCTCTCCACCACGATAAGGTGATGATTCCCTGAGAGGCTTCTGTTTATCTGATTGTTTTGAAGGTAAAAAATTAAATCATTTTACCCTATAAACATGTTTTGAAACATGCAAATTTCTTATTTTTGGAGTGGCTCGCTACTTTCCAGCCAACTATGTTCCATCAATTCTGTTTCAGCCAATTGTCAGCTAGTTGGGTGTTACAGCCATATGTTTAGATATCTGTCTGTGTACACATTGTTAGCTTGTTCTGTCTTCCCTCCTGTTTCTGCCCACACTATCATTCATACATATAGCTGACTGCTCATTCCACCCAATATAATTATTTGGATAGGCAGGGTTATTTACCACTTTTACTGTTTACCTGTCTTTTGCACCCTTTATGGTTTCCTTGTTCCCCTGTGGTGAATATTTTGTTGTAATAAATATCACTTTTTGTATTGAAACCTGGTTTCATTCGTTGTTGTGCAGTTGCACTTTTCACACAACTAAACCCATATTTAGTACATTTGTTAAGACTATTCTCTCTCCCTAGATACATAAACCAAAGAGAGTATTGTAACAGCGGGCCTTCCTCCTTGGTTAGTTTTGTGAAACCACTGTCAATCAAACTCAAGCTGAAGGAAATCAAGTAAATTCAGACCATAATTGAGTGCGCTATTTACATATTTTGCAGTTTTAAATAGTTAGGAACCATCACAGTGAATACAAAGGTTAAATCAAATATTCTCAAAAAGTTGCAAATGGAACTAGAGAAAGGTACAATTTCTGGGGAAATTGTAGGGTGTGCTTGCTTGCGTCGGTTGCACAGGGGTCCGTTTTTGAATGACATTTTTACAACTGATATTTCTGTATGTCATATAAAAATGCATACTTATTATTTATAAAGATTACATAGATTTAAAAGCATATTTTTTTGCTGCTCATTTACAACTGAAAATACGAGTGAAGTGTAGAATGAAATAGATGTCTTCTCATTTCCCCTGCAAGAGGCAGCCTCATCGTTGAATCAAAACGAATACATTTGGCAGACCGGTGTAAAAATTGACCTAATCTCTATGACTTAAACATCCTTTTAAGTTTTTCCCTTCTCGTGATATTTTCAAGCATTTAGCCTACTCATATTGCATTCATTCATGAATAAAGAACCCCCTTTGAAGATTATTCTACGACGTTACCGGCAGTAGAAGATTGAATCGCGATTCAAACCGTACCATCTGCTAACTGAAAATATGCCCCCCAAAACGTAAATAAGCTTGACATTTATTTAGTGGAAAATCGCTCATTCATAAAAAGATCACTGGTAGCGACCATTGTCAGTAACAACGCAAAATGCGATATAGCCCTGTGTGGAGAAGCTGCCCCGGTAAATTGTACTACTACGGTACAGTACTAGACTACTGCTGTGTTCGTCTTGGTAGCGATTGCGTTGGTTGAATTGGATTTAACGTTCCGTTGTACGGTTTAGGCTGAAATTAATTATTTTCATGAACAGATTGACAACGTTTAGGCTGTGGCAATGAAGTTCAGGTTAGTAGTTAGATAGACTTTTGATTTAAGTAAGGAGAGTGCCGAACATGTTCTGTCGCTGTTTGACTTCCTAAACAGCTGTGTAGTGTAGATGTTTTTGTAGTGTGTCTCGCGTAAGCTACAGCGTTGCAGTGAGCTACACTGGTTTGAAACGACAGGTAATGGTAATTTCACCAACAAATCGTTTACTAATGTCAGAATAAATCCTACAACGAAAATGTATATGTGAGGAATGTTTATTTTAACGATTGAAAACAGATAACGCTACATCATAGACCACTGTAGTATGTGTTGCCCGGGCAACACAGGCTAATGTCATGATGCTAATACTTCAGTGAAGTAGTAGACTACTGTTTCCGAAAGTAGATGTACTTCCTTAATAATATCAGCTTATATTGTACATTACACATCACAATTGTCTGTCATAGCACAAAGTAAAATGAGTAAATAGTTATCACCCTGACCTCTTTTCTTGTGGCGTTTCTGCAGCTGCCTTGCAGTAAAGCTATAGTTAGCCTAGCTATCCCCCAAGTTAACAGATGCGAAACGAATGTTCTGCCAAAGGTAGTCACGCGTGTTTTCGCGACGTTAGTGACGTAGTGACGTTAGTAACGTCAGTGACTGTGGCTAGCAAATTAGCCACCGTTAGATTCACTTTTCGCCACAAAAACTTAACTTGAGCCTAAACCATGTAACGGAACGTAAATTCCAATAGAAGCAACTCAATTGCTACCAAGACGAAACTTTTGACACCTACTTTGTCTATGTAGGCCAAATATTGACTGAGTTTTAGGGGGGCAAAAAGAATAATAATAATAATAATATATATGTGAGAGAACAAAGGTTGTGCCCTTGCCGAAGGCAAAGCACACCCAATAATATATATGTGAGAGAACAAAGGTTGTGCCCTTGCCGAAGGCAAAGCACACCCAATAATATATATGTGAGAGAACAAAGGTTGTGCCCTTGCCGAAGGCAAAGCACACCCAATAATCCTTAGTTTATTCTTTTTAAACTACGGGTATTCTAAAATGTTAAATGTTCTATTCCTAACTAACAACTGGAATGTTCACAGGATAGTCTGTCAATTCTCATTACAAATTATTACTGCTCAGCCTCCCAGAGTCTACATCTGCCAGTGCATCTATGATATGAATCATTACCTTGGTAATCCTCTTAGTGGTGGGTTTAGCAGAGCATTCCTTATGACAGGAGCACAAATGGGGAGGATCACATTGGCTTTAGGGGCCCGGTACAGGAGGCCACTCCCTCTCTTGGTCTCTGAAAACTTTCCATTTAGATTGCCTTGAATATATACAATCATCTCCCATGCACCCACTGACTCCTGACTCGAAAGACATACATGTGTACAGTATACCTGTGAATGTGCACATACGTGTAAATGCATGTTTGTGTGTGTGTGCATTGGGGGAAGGTCATGGGAGGTAATATGGGTCCATCACGGATGGGAAAGTAGGGGAAATTATGTAGCTGCCAGAATACATGCTGGTTGAGCTGTGGAGGCTGAGAGGATTAAGGGGATCAAGAGAGGGACCAGTGACCAGACAGAAAGACAGACACTCTCGCTTGCACGCACACAGTGATATTCAGGGTGAGATGGATATAATTCTGGGATGGTATGACCTCGGGTATAAGTAGCACAGACTGAAACGTTATGAGACAAGTTGAAAGTAGAATAGATGATAAAGGGCAAGATATAAACATGAGCAAATCAGTAATGGCTTTCAGCATTGTGAGACAGGAAATTGCATTACATCAGAATAAGACCTTGTCTAGAATGGAAAAAAGCTAACCCTTTCACATTGACCAAATAACACAAGTAAAACACAGGTTACCAGTTGAAGTGAATGATTCTAGTTGTGTTCATTGTAGGCCATGTGGGTCAAGAGGTGGTTTGTACCAGTTTATCACAAAACTTCTGAACAATAACAGGTCTTGTTTACAATGCAACATTGTGCATTGTAAACAAGTATGTTGACACCTGACCATCCTACCTATATGATCTTGTTGGACATCCCATTCCAGAACTGTGAGCATTAATAAGGGATTTCCCCCCCTATATGGCTATAAGAGCTGCCAGCTTCTGGAATTGCTTTCCACAATATTTTCGTGTGTGTCTGGGAATTTGGGCCCATTCAGCCAAAAGAGAATTTGTGCAGTCAAGCACTGATTGGAGGCCTGGCTTGCAATCACAGTTTCAATTAATCCCAAAGGTGTTCAGTGGGGTTGAGGTCAGAGCTCTGTGCAGGCCACTTGAGTTACTTCACACCAACCTCATCAAACCATGTCTTTATGGACCCCGCTTTGTGCACATGAGCATAGTCATACTGGAACAGAAAACGGCAGTCAACAAACTGTTGCCACAAAGTTGGAAGCACCCAATTGACCTTTTGCATAAGCCACGCCCACATTAGTTACCGTTGTTAGTCCATAAAGTGTTGCTTCCAGTGGCGATTTTAGTCTCTTTTTAGGGGTGCTCAAGCACACCTAAATTTAATCTCAGCACAACAAAAAATAATAATAATAAAAAATGTAATCATTATGAATTATTATTATCTTAACCCATTAAGGAGTAGCGTTGCACATATGTGATCGTTCGAATGCGGGTCCCAAAGCATAGCGTCGCACATATGCGATTTCGAACATTCCAATTGAATATTTTCCGATAGACAAAAACTATGCCTCAAAAGGCGTCAAAATGTACTAATGAGGAGGCTAACAAGTAACACTAGCATGGTAGTAATAGTGCTACGAGTATTATGCTAGGTAACTAGGTAACGGAAGCTAACTAAAGCTAGCTAGCTTCCGTTTAACAACTGCGCTGTGGGGGCCGTCGGAAATATTTAGAACTCACGCATCTAAAGGTTAATTAGAGTACCTTAATGCAGTGTCAGAGAACTGACAACATTAGTTATACGTTTCAGAAACATAACTTACGCTGTGGGGACCGTCGGAAATATTTGGAATGTTTTTGTGCTCTAAAGTGTTAAAACAATGTTTATTTATTGTTAACACATCATTATCGTTTCATTTGATGCTGGTAGTTCATGAAGAAAGGGACTTTCTTATTTATTTATTTTTATTCATTCAATATTTTGCATAATAATAAATACATTTATTAATTGTTATCCAGTGACATTTTTGATTTATTAGGAAGGGGGTTTAACACTTTTGCCAGGCACTGTATCCATGTCACATTCTCATTGGCGGCTGAGCCCCCCTAAAGGACTGATCCTAGAATCGCCCCTGGTTTCTTCTTTGTATAGCGGGTACTACTGTAAACTGCTGTATAAGTAGCATACTGTACCGGTCAGTGTCAGTAGGGCTGTAAATGAGCCGTAAATGAGTAGGGCTGTAAATGAACTGTAAAATACAGTTAACACGTAACCTCAGGGCTTTTTCAGAGCAGTCCAGAACCTATGAAGAGGTCAAGCCTTTTGATTAAAATACAATTTAAAGCAAGTTCAGGCCTCTTTAAGACCAATCCAGAACACACAAATAAACTCCAGCCTTTTAACACTAGAAGAACAGCTGTTAATTTAAGAGCAATCCAGAACACACAAATAAACTCCAGCCTTTTAACACTAGAAGAAGAGCTGTTACTTTGACCCAGCGAAGAGAAAAGAAAGTTGTATCTTTGCACTCGCTCAAATTCCAGGACCCTGCTTTCTTGACTTTTCCTAGATATGTGTGTTTTATCACCCAGTATTTTTTTATTTTTAAAATCCCACTGGGAAACACTGATTTAAGGCTATTTCACTCCTGCTTACTGTTAAATAGTTGCCAGGTGTGCGTTTTCTTGCATTCCAAGGCTTCTCTTTTGTATCAGCAGATGTCGCAAAGGCTCCCATATGCGAGTCTTCTGTTATTCAGACAAAGTTTAATATATAGTGTATAAATATACCTAATATGTATAGTTTATACATGTGCAAAATGATAAGAATTTAATTATACGAAGTGCATTTGTTTCACATACATTTGTGTGTAGATCAGGGTTCTCCAATCATGGTCCTCGAGGGCCGCTGTCCTGCATGGTTTAGATCAGTGGTTCTCAACCCTGGTCCTCAAATACCCCCTGTCCTACATGTTTTAGATATTTCCCTGTTCCAACACACCTGATTCAAATGAATGGTTGTTAACAGCTTTTGCATAACTAGATAACGACCCATTCATATGAATCAGGTGTGTTGGAGCAGGGAAACATCTAAAACATGCAGGACAGGGGGTACTTGAGGACCAGGGTTGAGAACCACTGGTTTAGATGTTTCCCTGCTCCAGCACACCTGATTCAAATGTATGGTCATTACCCAGCTTCCACAGAGCTTGATAACAACCCATTAATTTGAAACAGGTGTGCTGGAGCAGGGAAACATATAAAACATGCAGGACAACGGCCCTCAAGCACCAGGATTAAAAAACCCTGGTGTAGTCAATGGTATAAGCGCAATTCTTATGTCCCATTATTTTAGAGCAGCAACAATAATTTACGATTGCAAATAAGCTATGTTTTGTCAGACAGATAAATGTAACAAATAAAAGCATTTTGCATGTATTCAAACATGGGTCTAACGAATCATAGGTCGAAGAAATCGACAATATATGTATGTGACTCAAACTATAGTGTGCGATCAGTAGGTCTATAGAAGGAGCTATTGAAATTGTCTCAAACATTCAAGGGTCTGATAGATCCAGTTTTCCTGGCAGTTATTGTTCTTTATTTATTGACAGGGCACGGTCCAAGTATTGCAAAAATTAGAGAAGTGTACCCTATTAGTTTGGAACTTCTAAGCTAGAAGCTACTATCTCTACTTGCTGTCCCGTTTATCCTGCTCTCAAATGTTTTCTCCCTGAACAATAAATTGGACTGTGTGTTTACATCAACACGAAATGGTCCAAAAAGGATATGCTAGTTTCTAATTAGGCTACTGCTCATCGCTGGTGGAGTTTCTAACTACTAAAACCACATCTCTGTTATGCTATTCCTCACATAAAGTAAGATAAATGAAATGTATTATTGAGCTGTAAGTATGGGCCTATCAGAATGGAATTCTTGGAATTTTGGGTAACTGGGTTTGAGTAAGCTAGAGCTACACCGTTGAAAGGAATTGTTGAGACCAAATGCATTGATTTACTACGCGATCGATCATTAGGGCGGATGGGATCACATCTTTGAACATTTAGTCATTTAGCAGACGCTCTTATCCTGAAAGATGTATCGATGGGTTACCAGCTCAACAAAAAAGGAAATCCTATGCACAATGCAGTAGGCTACCCAAGATTAGCCTATTTATTCAATTTAGTCCGTAGACAAAACGTAGGCTATTCTAAATGATATGTCAGGCTAGTTGTAGTAGATAGGCCACCTATTGATTCATCAAATGCAACTCTCGTTTTACATGCACTACTGCCCTTGCGTTACCCGACATCAGGAGTCAGGTGGCTGAGCGGTTAAGAAATCGGCTGGTAATCTGAAGGTTGCCAGTTCAATTCCCGGCCTTGCCAAATGACGTTGTGTCCTTGGGCAAGGCACTTCACCCTACTTGCCTCGGGGGAATGTCCCTGTACTTATTGTAAGTCGCTCTGGATAAGAGCGTCTGCTAAATGACTAAATGTAAATCTACACTTGAAACTGGAGTCCCAATGTTACAGTAATAGTCTATATGTAACAGTGAATATTTGGTTTCTTCCAGAATCAAAATCAGAATGGGATTTATTCACCATGAAAGTTTGCACAGACAAGGAATTTGCTTTGGCAGGAAGGTGCATACATTAAACATATAGGTATCTGAAATTTAAATATGAGGACTAACTATACTAAGGGTACATAACTAGCAAACTAAGGGTACATAACTAGCAATGGAATTAGATTAAAATAAATTATGCAATAAAATATAAAATAAAATATAAGTTGCAGTAATTTACAATATAAAAATACAAAAAATACAAATGGTACAGTATTGTATTGTCCAGTGCAAAAAGCAGTGTTGTTTTAAGGGCATTAAGTCATGAAGTCAGTGTGAACCCTTGGCCTTGTTGAAGAGGCCAACAGTGGAAGGGAAGAAGATGGTGATGGAGGAGGTGAGGATGGACTCAATGATGGCTGTGTAGAAGTGCACCATCATTGTCTTTGGCAGGTTGAATTTATTCAGCTGCTGTAGGAAGTACATCCTCTGTTGTGCTTTCTTGGTGAGGGAGCTGATGTTCAGTTCCCACTTGAGGTCCTGGGAGAGGATAGTGCCCAGGAAGCGGAAGGACTCCACAGTGTTGACTGGGGAGTCACACAGGGTGAAGGGGGTGAGTGGGGCTGTATTCTTCCTGAAGTCCACAACCATCTCCACTGTCTTAAGAGCATTGAGCTCTAAGTTGTTCTGGCTGCACCAAGTCACCAGGTTGTCAGCTTCCCACCTATAATCAGACTCGTCCCCGTCAGAGATGACCCCAATGAGGGTGGTGTCGTCCGCAAACTTCAGAAGTTTGACAGGGGGTCAGATGGCTGAGTGGTTAGAGAATCGGTCTATTAATCAGAAGGTTGCCGGTTCAATTCCTGGCCATGTCAAACAACATTGTCCTTGGGCAAGGCACGTCACCCTACTTGCCTCGGGGTAAATGTCCCTGTACTTACTGTCCGTCGCTCTGGATAAGAGTGTCTGCTAAATGACTAAATGTAAATGTTGACAGACAGATGACTGGAGGTGCAACTGTTGGTATACAGGGAGAAGAGCAGAGGGGAAAGGACGCAGCCCTGAGGAGATCCGGTGCTGGACCGGGAGTCAGAGACTTGTGTTCCCAGCTTAACGCACTGCTTCCTGTCAGACAGGAAGTCTGTGATCCACCTGCAGGTGGAGTCAGGCACGTTCAGCTGGGAGAGCTTGTCCTGAAGCAGGGCGGGGAGAGGGCTCAGGCAGATCACCAACTACAAGCCCAGAGCCCCCCACACCACTAACGACTCCCGCCTGGCCAATGACCTGAACGAGTTCTACTGCAAATTTGAAAGACAATTGGACTGTCCTGAACCACCCCTCCCCACCCAAGTGGTCTCCCCCCACCCTCTCACCACAGTGATGACTCTCTCCATTCAGGAGAGAGAAGTCACCAGACTTTTCAAGAGGCAGAACCCCCGCAAAGCAGCGGGGCCAGACTCTGTCTCTCCTGCCACCCTCAAGCAGTGCGCTGACCAACTGTCTCCTGTGTTCACCAACATCTTCAACATCTCCTTGGAGACATGCCATGTGCCAGCCTGTCTCAAGTCCTCCACCATCATCCCTGTGCCTAAAAAGCCAAGGCCAACTGGACTTAATGACTACAGACCCATCGCCCTAACCTCTGTGGTAATTAAGTCTTTCGAGCGCCTGGTGCTGGCACACCACAAAGCCATCACAGACCCTCTCCTGGACCCCCTGCAGTTAGCCTACAGAGCCAACAGGTCTGTAGACGACGCAGTCAAAATGGCCCTCCACTTCACCCTCCAGCACCTGGACTCCCCAGCATCCTACGCCAGGATCCTGTTTGTGGATTTCAGCTCTGCCTTCAACACCATCATCCCCGCCCTGCTTCAGGACAAGCTCTCCCAGCTGAACGTGCCCGACTCCACCTGCAGGTGGATCACAGACTTCCTGTCTGACAAGAAGCAGAGCGTTAAGCTGGGAACACAAGTCTCTGACTCCCGGTCCATCAGCAACGGATCTCCTCAGGGTTGCGTCCTTTCTCCTCTGCTCTTCTCCCTGTACACCAACAGCTGCATCTCCAGTCATCCGTCCGTCAAACTCCTGCAGTTTGCGGACGACACCACCCTCATCGGGCTCATCTCTGGTGGAGATGAGTCGGACTACAGGTGGGAAGCTGACAACCTGGTGACTTGGTGTAGCCAGAACAACTTAGAGCTCAATGCTCTTAAGACAGTGGAGATGGTTGTGGACTTTAGAAAGAATACAGCCCCACTCACCCCCATCACCCTGTGCAACTCCCCAGTCAACACTGTGGAGTCCTTCCGCTTCCTGGGTACTATCCTCTCCCAGGACCTCAAGTGGGAACTGAACATCAGCTCCCTCACCAAGAAAGCACAACAGAGGATGTACTTCCTGCGGCAGCTGAAGAAATTCAACCTGCCAAGGACAATGATGGTGCACTTCTACACAGCCATCATTGAGTCCATCCTCACCTCCTCCATCACCATCTGGTACGCTGCTGCCACTGCCAAGGACAAGAGCAGACTGCAGGGTATCATCCGCACTGCTGAGAAGGTGATTGGCTGCAATCTGCCTACCCTCGGGGACCTGCACACCTCGAGGACCCTGAGGCGAGCGAGGAAGATTGTGGCCGATTCCTCCCACCCTGGACACACTGTTTCAACCACTCCCCTCCGGCAGAAGGCTGTGGTCCATCAGGACCAAAACCTCACACCCCAAGAACAGTTTCTTTCCTTCCGCTGCTAGCCTTTTTAACAAGGCCCCAAACTGACACTGACAGTCACTTACTTTATACACTCTGTCACTTTAACATATTCAGTACTATTTTTATTCTATATTATTTAAATTTTATATATATTGTGACCTTATTTTATATTATCTTGTATGGTTATTTTTATTTTATATTGTATAGATCTGCCAGTAGTTTATTTTATTTTGTTGTACATTTTCTACATTCTTTTTATTCAGTATGTTTAAATGTTCACTGTTTGCACCTGCCCACCAAAGTAAATTCCTTGTTTGTGACCACTTACTTGGCGATTAAACTCAATTCTGATTCTGATTGGTTAAGGACAGACCTCTTCAGGACCTCTGCGATAAAATTGTGGCGAGGCACAGATCAGTGCCCCCAGGACTCTTCCTACATGTGGCCGTCTGGTCAAATTGAGTAACTGGGCACAAAGAGCCTTTGTCAGGGAGATGACAAAGAACCCAAACGTCACTCTAAAGCGTGATTCATACTTCAATTTCAAACAAGTCTGCGTAGGGTTCATGGATGCCGCAGAGAGACCCACAGGGCCGCACAGCACAAAAATCTAAAAGCTGTAGCTATGCATACGCAGACCACACATCACATTAAGAACGCAGACACCACAGAAGTATAAACCAGGCTTAAGAGAGCTTTGGAGGTTCTCTGCAGAGGTGGAGGCCCCTACCGGAAAGACAGCCATCTCCACGGCACTCCATCAATCCGGCCTTTATCGTAGAGAAGCTACACAGAAGCCACTCTTGAGTAAAAGGCATATGACAGCCCTATTAAAGGACTTGGAAAACACGAAGAAAAAGATTCTCTGGTCCGATAAGACAAAACATTTGCTCTTAAGGCAGAACTCCAAGCGCTTTGTTCAGCGAACACCAAGCACTGCTGATCACCTGGCTAATGCCATCTCTTCGGTGAGCATGATGGAGGTAGCATCATGCTGTGGCAGTGCTGTTCAGGGACAGGGAGACTGGTCAGAATTGAGGGAAGGATGAATCCATCCAATACAGAGATTAATCAAGAAAACCAGCTCCAGAAAACCAGCTTCCTGCATGCAATCTCAGACTGGAGAGACTGTCCATCTTTCAGCATGAAAATTACCCGAAGTCTCAGACGGTGGTCCAGTCAAAGCCCAGACTTAAATCCCATTGAACATCTGTGGAGAAACCTGAATATAGAAGTTCAGACACTGCCCATCCAATCAGATTCTGGTGTGCAAAGCTAGTAGAGACATCTCCAAGAAGACTCACAGCTGTAATTGCTGCCAAAGAGGATTCTACAAAGTACTGAAGGATCTGAATACTTACATTTACATTTATTCATTTAGCAAACACTTGTATCCAAAGCGACTTCCAAGAGAGAGCTTTACAAAAGTGCATAGGTCACTGATCATAACAACGAGATAGCCCCACACATTGCGGGTAGCCAAAACATGAAGCATACATTGTGAAAAACCAAATAAGTGCCAAAGGCCAGAACCACAAGAGCATGTAGTTAAACAAGTTACAATTAAACAACATGTGCAAGAGTGTACCTGTAGAAAAAACTGGGGAGTTGATTCCACCATTGGGGGGCCAGACAGGAGAACAGCTTGTGTTGGGACCTGGCGCTCCTGAGCAGTGGGACCACCAGACGGTTGTCAGAAGAAGACTGTAGGTGGCGGGTGGGGGTGTAAGGCTGGAGGAGAGACTTGATGTAGTCGGGTGCAGTCCCGTTCACTGCTCAGAAGGTCAGTACCAGGGTCTTGAATCTGATACGGGCCGTGATGGGAAGCCAGTGGAGGGAGATGAGGACCAGAATACTTATTTAATTGAGAGATTTACATTAGCAAAAAAAATAAAAACCATGTTTGACTATGTCATCATGAGTTATAGAGTGTAGATTAATGGGCATTTAATTATATTTTATCCATTTACAAACGAATCTTCAAATCAATAAATGTTCTGAAAGTGAAAGGGTCCAAATACATTCTGAACCTACAGTATACCAAGTTATTATCAATTCTATTTATGCAAATTTCCAATGCATATAAACGTTCCAAATTGTTTGCAATAAAGAGGTCATGTCACCCATATCTACAGTATGCAATTATCCTGATTCAACACATAATTATATTCTGTATTATATAATTCTTAAATTCCTGTTGGTTGATGGGAGACCGAGGGGCTGAATGCTGTGATTATCAACTACAGACCTGGCTCATGCCATATTGTGCACAGTCCCAACTTTTCAGAGACAATACACATTCAATCAGTGCTGTCAACATCCCAAGTTCTAATACAAAAGGACATCTAGGTGCATGAAAATGCATGTCCGATGTTTGGATATATTTGGGAAAGGGACACTATAACACCAAAAATTCAAGTTCTGTCAAAATATAAATATAGCTGCCAGCAGTAATGGTGGTTTCCTCCCGATGTTTGCAAACCATTTCATTGATATGGTAGAGACATGTATCTGACACATGTATAGAACATTTCCAGTTCTGTACATGTTGTTTTAGTTTTGGCCTACAAATGATCATCCATCCATCCATCATCTGCCGCTTTTCCGGGGGTTGGGTCGTGGGGGCAGCAACCTAAGCAGGGAGGCCCAGACTTCCCTCTCCCCAGCCACTTCCACCAGCTCTTCCTGGGGGACCCCGAGGCGTTCCCAGGCCAGCCGAGAGACATAGTCCCTCCAGCGTGTCCTGGGTCTTCCCCGGGGCCTCTTCCCAGTGGGACGTGCCCAGAACACCTCACCAGGGAGGCGTACAGGAGGCATCCTTATCAGATGCCCGAGCCACCTCAACTGGCCCCTCTCGACGCGGAGGAGCAGCGGTTCTACTCTGAGCCCCTCCCGGATGACCGAGCTTCTCACCCTATCTCTAATGGAGAGCCCGGACACCCTGCGGAGAAAGCTCATTTCGGCCGCTTGTATTCGCGATATCGTTCTTTCGTCACTACCCACAGTTCGTGACCATAGGTGAGGGTAGGAACGTAGATCGACTGGTAAATAGAGAACTTCGCCTTTCGACTCAGCTCCTTCTTCACCTCGACGGACCGATGCAGAGCCCGCATCACTGCGGACGCCGCACCGATCTGCCTGTCGATCTCGCGCTCCACCCCTCCCTCACTCGTGAACAAGACCCTGAGATACTTGATACTTCCCCGATCCGGAGATTGCACTCCACCCTTTTCCCGGTCGATAACCATGGCCTCAGATTTGGAGGTGCTGATTCCCATCCCAGCCGCTTCGCATTCGGTTTGCGAACCGCTCCAGTGAGAGCTGAAGGTCACGGCCCGATGAAGCCAACAGGACCACATCATCTGCAAAAAGCAGTGACACGATCCTGAGGTTTACATTTAGTCATTTAGCAGACGCTCTTATCCAGAGCGACTTACAGTAAGTACAGGGACATTCCCCCGAGGCAAGTAGGGTGAAGTGCCTTGCCCAAGGACACAACGTCAGTTGGCATGACCGTGAATCGAACTGGCAACCTTCGGATTACTAGCCCAATTCCCTCACCGCTCAGCCAACTGACTCCAGGAGGTCACCAAACCGGACTCCCTCAATGCCATGGCTGCGCCTAGAAATTATGTCCATATAAGTTATGAACAGAATCGTGACAAAGGGCAGCCCTGGCAGAGTCCAACCCTCACCGGGAACAAGTTCGACTTACTACCGGCAATGCGGACCAAACTCTGGCACCGGTCGTACAGGGACCGAACAGCCCCGATCAGGGTTAGGTTCCCGATGCCGGACTGTGGCCGCCACAAGCGAATGGAATGCAGGGACATGATTAGCTCTACGTCTGTGGCCCCCCAGATCAACTAAATGACCTGGTCTGTCTTGCCATCTACCTCGACCAATGCTTCAACCTTTGGCGCCGGGTCTGGAACACCACAAGGCTGATGTCACTCCCCCTTCTGCTGGGCTGCCCTTCTTCTGCCTTCTCCGGTGCCCATGCAAATGGGCAAGGTCCGTCTGTCGTCAAGAGAAGAATCTGGGCTTGTGTCTTTACTGTGCCGGAGAGGGTCATGTTGTGGTGAAGTGTCCGTTGAAAGCCCCTGCTTGCCAGTGAATAGGGGAATCCTGGCGAGCAGTCCCTCAATCTCTCCATCAGTCGGCGCCCGTACCCTGCTTTCCGTCACCTTGTCATGGGATCGCCTGTCCCTCTCCTGCTCTGCCTTGTTGGACTCGGACACAGAGGGAAATTTCATTGACCATGGCTGGGCCGTTAAGAACAAAGTCCCTTTGACCTTCTCTCCGGCACTTCGCCACCTTGGGGGTGTCTTATTCTCCCTCTATCTGCCCCTGAGTGGCTAAGTACTTGGATGCTTCTCCAGCAGCAGGTATGATTTGTTCCTCCACCTTGCCGGCCGGGGCGTAGTTCTTCTTTGTGTAGAATAAGGATGGCTCCTTGTGCCCCTGTATTGACTATCGGGGGATGAACGATATAACTGTCAAGTACTGGTACCCCCTGAAAGTTGTGTTGTCGGCCTTCGAGGTTTTGCAGGGCAAATTCGGATCTTCGCAATGCTTATCACCTGGTCCGTATTCGTGAAGGGGACGAAGGAAGACGGCACTATGAATACTTGGTTCTCCCCTTTGTGCTGACCAATGCCCCAGCCGTCTTCCAGGCACTTGTCAACGAAGTGCTGAGAGACATGATCAACAAGCATGTGTTTGTGTACCTGGATGGTCCATTTTTTCTGTCTCTCCAGGGGCACATCTAGCACGTCAGGCAGGTGCTTCAGAGGCTGCTACAGAATCAGCTCTACATTAAGACGGAGAAGTGTGTGTTCCACGTCCATTTGGTTCCGTTCTTGGGATCCATCATCTCGGTTGAGGGGATTCGCATGGATCCTGCTAAGGTGAGGGTTGTCACCGACTGGCCGCAACCTGGCTCTCGCAATGCGCTTCAGCAGTTTTTGTGCTTTACTAACTTTAACAGGCGGTATATTCGCAACTATAGCCAGGTTGCCATCAGGTGTGCTGATGGCAGTGACCTCCAAGAAGATTCAGCTTCAATGGTCCTCTTCTGTTCAAGTTGCTTTTGATAACTTTAAAGCCCGTTTTACGATGGCTCCGATCTTCATAACTCCTGATCCTTCATGGCAGTTTATAGTGGAGGTCAATATTGTCATCAGGACAATAAGCTGCATCCCTGTGCTTACTTTTATCATTGTTTGTCCCCCGCAGAACGGAACTACGACATCGGCAATAAGGAGCTGCTGGCAGTGCGCTTGGCCTTGGGGGAGTGGCGGCACTGGTTGGAGGGGGCGCCCACGCCTTTCCTAGTGTGGACCATTTCACAGGAACCTGGAGTACATACCAAGTGATTGAACTCCAAGCAAGCCCGCTGGGCGCTGTTCTTTGAGCGCTTTGACTTCAAGCTCTCATACAGGGCTGGGTCGAAGAACAGCAAGCCCGACGCGTTGTCCCGCCAATTCACCGTTCAAGTTGACAGCTCCCCACCATATACCGTCTTGCCCACAAGCAGGGTGGTGGGGGCCGTTGTGGAGACACGCGTCGGGCAGGCTCTGACGGGGGTTGAGGTGCCCAGGGGATGTCCAGATGGTCTGCTCTTTGTTCCTGGGTCGGTGCAGGGGGATGTCCTCCAGTGGGGCCTCTCTTCCAGACTCATGTGCCATCCCAGGGTGAGGTCATTGGCATCCGCCACTGCTTTTGTTGCCCGACCATGGCTGAGGACATTTGTGGGGGCCTTCTCGGTTTGTTCTAAAAAAAAAAGCCCTCCAATTTGCCTCCTGCTGGTCTGTTACAACCCCTTCCTGTTCCTTCCCGACCCTGGTCACATATTGCCCCTGATTTGGTCACTGGACTGCCTCCATCCAGTGGCAATACTGTGGTCCTCACTGTGGTGGACCGCTTTTCTAAGGCGGTTCACTTTGACCCCCTCTTCCCATGCTCCCCTCTACGAAAGAGATGTCCCTGGTGGTCTTCCGGCTCCATGTTATTCCGGAAGAGGGAATACTGCAGGCATATGGGTGCTACGGTCAGTCTGTTGTCGGGGTTTCATCCACAGACCAACAGCCAAACCGAGCGGGCGAACCAGGATGCCGGTCGGGCACTTCGGTGTATGGTCTCCCACAATCCCTCTACCTGGTGTCAGCAGCTACCGGGGGTTGAGTACGCCCACAACTCTTTGTCAGTGTATGTGACTGGGCTTTCCCAGTTCCACTGTCGCCTAGGTTACTCACCTCCTCTCTTTCAGTCCCAGGTGGCCCAGGCTGCAGTTCCCTCGGTCCAGGCGTTCATTTGACGGGCTCGCCGCAACTGGAGGAGAGCCAAAGAGGCGTTGCTCTGTACCAGGGAACACACCAAATGGGTGGCTGACCGACACCAGACTAAGGTCCCATCTTACATTCAGCGGCCAGAGAGTGTGGTTCTCCACAAAAGACCTTCCGCTGCGTGTCTCCTCCTGCAAGCTGGCTCCCAAGTTCATAGGGCCATATTGGCCATATCTTTGACTTTTCATAGATATGTGTGTTTTATCACCCAGTGCACGGTCAAAGTATTGCAGAAATGAGAAGTGTGTAGACATTTTGTTTATCATTCTGAGTTCAAATGTCACAAACCCCTAACACTGGAATTTCCCTCAATATAAATATCTCCCAAGTTGGTGATTATTTGACAAACTGTCACAGATTTATGGCCGAATCATCATGTTTGGAAAAAATAAAATAAAAAATCAAATCAAATTTATTTGTATAGCCCTTTTTACACGCAAGCATGTCACAGAGGGCTTCACATATGCCCATAGAACTGCCCCTCAACCAACCTAAACCCTCAAGGAAGACAAGGAAAAGCTCCCAAAAAACTCTCAACAGGAGAAAAAATTGAAGAAACCTTGGGAGGAGCAATTCAGAGAGGGATCCCCTCCTCCAGAGACGGTTGGTGAGAGAGAGGAGCAGAACACAGGCTAAACATAGTCATACAGTGTCGGTGGGTTTTTAAAACACCAAAATCCATTGTTCAACTTTATAGATGTAGGACAGGACCGGGAGACTCGCGACCAGGTCCAGCGTTGGCTGACCGACGACCAGGCAGGTGCTGACAACTCAAACCCCCCACACCACAAGGGATGTGTGTGGGGGGGGACAGAGAGAGGAGAGCAGGGATTAGAGAATGCCAGGAGCAGCTAACAGTTACAGTCATAATAGAATGAGATCCCCACCGGTCAAGTGTGGACTGGTGCAGCAATTTAACAGAGCAAAAAAGGGGAATTTGATGCAACCCCACACACCAAGACAGCGACAGCCCCCCCCCATTTGGAACATGAAATCTGTTCCAGGGGAAGAGAACTCTAAAATAAGTTATTTTAGAGTTCTCTTCCCCTGGAATGTGTGGCGCCACCTATTAATATATTTATATTTAGTCATTTAGCAGACGCTCTTATCCAGAGCGACTTACAGTAAGTACAGGGACATTATCCCAGAGGCAAGTAGGGTGAAGTGCCTTGCCCAAGGACACAATGTCATTTGACACAACCGGGAATCGAACTGGCAACCTTCAGATAACTGGCCCGATTCCCTAACCGCTCAGCCACCTGACTCCCAAAAGCGATTAAGCGATTTCAAAATAGTTTTACCCACATGGCTTAACATTGTTTTAAAACATATCCTGTGAGGTTTGTAATGATTGGACAAACATTTTCTTTTTCTATTACTTTCTTTTGAAATGTTTTCAGATAAACAGTATGTACATCAGACATTATATATCGAATACATACGAACACAGCATTTAAATATATGCCCATGCCTACGCAATACAGTTGTGTTAGTCGTACATCTACTCATCAGAAATGAGTTCAACAAAACAACAACAAAATAAGAAAAGAACTATGTACATCAGGGCCGGATCCAAGGGGGGGCTGGGGTGGGCTACGCACCCCCCCAGTGCCCCCCCCCCCCTAGCTCCTTCTGACTTCAGCCAAAAAATGTACATGTTGAAGCTATAAAAAAGTCTGTTAGAGCTTTCAGTAATATGCTTCTTTTTTTTTTTTTGATTCCCCAGTGATTGTCTGGTTGATAATGGGCAACGTAGGTTAGAGCTCCGCCTCCACATTTACCGATAAAAGTGAAATCAACCTTGAATCTCTTGCCACTCACTTGTTCTCTAAGTTATTGTATATCGGTCTTTTGTGGAGGACTTTTGACAAATAGTAAAGTGTAGCATTGGTGTTTAATGTTAAACCCTGGAATTTCATACTTCTGTTGTAATCTTTATTTGTTTTCATAGAAGATACACGGGTTAGTAAGACGTTAACAGTACAGTAGTCTTTTAGCTTGGTTAGCCATCGATTGTTCTTTGCGTGCGTGTTTGTACAAAGAAAAACCTTTTATCATGCATCGATTTCTGATCCCCAAACCATCTACTACTGCCCCTGTGACAAGGAATATTAAACTCCTACTCCAGAGCAGGCAGAGCGTGCTGGTCTCAAATATTGTTCACAAATCTGTCTAAATCTGTGTTAGTGAGCACTTTTACTTTGTTGAGAAAATCCATCCCCCTCACAGTTGTGGCATATCAAGATGCTGATTAGACAGCATGATTATTGCACGGGTGTGTCTTACGCTGGCCACAATAAAAGGCCACTCTAAAATGTGCTGTTTTACTGTACTGGGGGTCAGGTCGAGAGTTAGCTTACCCTAACCCTGACCCTAACACTAACTGACTGGTATTTTTTTTTTTTTATAAGAATAGTGACTCCCCTCCTATGTCATGATTTATATGAATAGAAAAGCACATCAGAAAAGCCAAACTAGATGGGTTTCCTTTAAATACACTATATGGGCTTGTTCTTTCTTCATTTTAAATAAAATCTTACTGGATTCAACACCCAGTTGACATTAAAGGAAATTATTTTAATTTAGTCTCTAACCATATGTATCTGAAGGCAATGTATTAACCAACTGAGCTAAAACAAACGTAATCAATCTACTCCCCGAACAAGCAAGAACAAGAAAACAGGCATAACAGAAGAATAAGAAAAACGGATATAATTCCAAGATTGGGATCTCTAATAGATGACCCTGAACTAAGTTAGATGAAAGTTCTAGCTGTGGGGGGAAATCTCTATCCCATGTGGGTCAAGGGCCCCCATTGCCGCGTTCAACAAGATAAATGGAAAGTTCAGCGTACATTTCACCAAAATAACTTGTATATTCCTCCCTTATATATATTTTCATTTAAATTATTTTATCCACAAAATAAATAAAAATAATTAATTAGGCAATATAAAAAATCACATTACTGTATACCTCTCAAAATAAAAATTTCACCATCTCTTTCAGGTTTGCTTAGCTCACCAGAAGTTCTTCTGGAGAGGACAGGGGCCCTCTTCTGAAAGCTTGGTCTCTCCCTAATATTCTTCTCTCGCTCTTCTTCCGCTCCCTGTTGTCTTGTGCCTCTAAAGGCTTATATATGCTTCTGCGTTTTTCGAAAAACGGACACATGGGAACGCCCTCTTCTCCGAGGAACGCCCTCTACGAGCTCTCCGTCAGCCCTCGGAGAGCCCCGGAGAGCTCGACGTGCACCTCCTGAATTTTCTAACTATCCGTCGTGAGCGACGGAGAGCTACAGAGACCCCCTTGGCTGTGATTGGTCAGTATTAAGAATCGCTTGCGTCAGGGGCGGGGTTGCCGGGATAAACAGGACGAACAGAATCCTTTGACCGCCATTGCTGTAAATTTTCACAATTCATATTTCAGCTAAACAGTACATGTAAATCAGCATCTGAATTAAAATGTGACGAGAAATGGGCAGTGTAGTTGCTGAAAATGTTCGTATTTTATTGATGAAACGGCTATGTTCTCCTGTCTAGATCTCCCTTTTTGGTCCAATAGTTTGCTTTCGTGTTGATTGATTACTTTTATCATCTTGATCATCTGCTCCACATTTTTTATTTCGGTTAGTTTTGTGTTTTTTTGCGAAAATCCTTTAACTCCTCCAGAACTTTTTAAAAACTTGCCGCCTCACCAGGGTTGGGGAGTAACGGATTACAAGTAATCGGATTACAAAATAATTGTAACTGTAATCCGTTACATTACTGGAAAAAAATGTAATCAGATTACAGATACTTTTGAAAAATATTGAGGATTATTTGCGCTACTTTTACATTTGGGGAATAGTCGATTTTCTTTTGAAAAATGTATCCTTTTAAATTGCAAATTTGGCTTTTCTATCATTGGCCATTTAGTCCGTGAAGTTTCTTGTTAAAACTTTGATCAACAAAAACGCAATTGCAATGTCGCAGCAACAAACTGCATTTTTCACCTGGCGTTTCAACAACCAATTTGTTTTCAAGGAAGAAAAGGGCAAAAACATCAGTACAATGCAAGTTATGTTTGCCTATGGTGAAGCTACTGTCGTCGTCAAAAGATTCTTCTTCCAACTTGAAGAAGCATTTGGAGGTAAGGCTATGGCAAAATTGGCAGCAGGTAGCTATACACGTGTACCGGTTACCTAAAAGTTGCTGTCCTCCACAATTAGCAAACACATGTTAAATAGGGTTAGCTAGCGTCACTGTGTCCAATCCCGACCGGTTTTTAGCTAACATTCTGAGAAAATGCCACTTCAAATATTGATAAAAATAATCGTATCACGTTTTCAGCTGATTTACTGATTTCACGTTAAGCTTTAACTTCTTACCTTTCGAGGTAAATATTGTTTAAAAATTTAGAGTTAGCTTAGCCTTTACTAGAGCCGGTCAAAAGACGCTGGCGCCGGTAAATTAGCTAAACAAGCTACCCTTGTCCAAACCCGACCGCACTTCTAAACACTGGCCGCTGCTGTTTTTCTGGGGATATTAACTTGATCCAGGGTCACCAAACTGACCATCAATGCTGTCAACATATCCGGGGACGTAGTTATGTCCTCCACAATAAGATATCACGCTTCAACATCTCCAAACTATGCGATAAAATCTCAATTTGACTGTATACCACCACCTGCTGGATGTTTTGTTGAACTTTTCTCAAAGTTTGCTAGCCCCCATCCCTTCCTCCCCTCGACTACAGATCACGTCACACATGATCGTGTATTTTCATTGGCAAGACAAAGTAGTGTTAAGCTAGCATTGAAATACACTCATATGCTAACCCATAGTAGCAGTACGATGACAACAAAGACACACTTGTCAGAGTAAAGATCGTCGCCCAAACCCCGTTCGGGTTTGGACAATAGTAGTTTACAGCGGTCGGGATTGGACACAGTGACGTTAGATGGCTAGTCAGCTGCTATCCCCTTATTAAACCGATTAGTTGGCTAACTAATTAACTTGAAACATTGTCAAGTACAAAAATATTAATTGTGGCGAAAACACACGGCAGACGTGTCTGCTCTTATCCAGAGTGTCTCCTGTACTAAATGACTTAATGAAAGGTATGCTGAATCTTGGCAGAGACTACGTTAGCTGTTCAGCTATTCAATTTAGATTCATTATTTTCTTGCCACGTTTCAGTCCTAGCTACAACCACACATTATCTAACTACTAGTATGATCACTGCTCTTTTGCTTTCATCATAAATTGACCGTTTTTAATAAATGTCCAGTAGTAAACAATCAAATGTGGAGTGATAAGAGTTGCTGTGAAGTATGTATGCTGTACATTATCATTGGTAAAGGAATCACTACCCTATAGCTACCAGTTAAGATAGCTAGATTAATCAGTCTTCAAAACTGATGCCATTATCTTCATAATAAGCTAAAATGTTGAATTTGGTCAAGTTTGTTGATAGAATTTGCTTGTTAGGGACTGTAGTTTTGTGTAAGGATAATATCTAGTTGCCTTGTTTTTTCCAACATTCCAAGAATGGTAAAACAGGTTAACCATAATAACCCCCCCAAAAAATATTGAACTAAGATTCAAGCTTAGAGATATAATTCAATTTATTTTATATATATATATATTTTAAAGTGTTATTACAGCTAAATAAATTATTTGCATTATTGTCTACAAGAAACAAACACCATTTATTGTGACCATAAAACTGAGGCAAAATAAAATGAATGGAGTATGTTACTCAGTACAGTCAACATGTTATGCTATTGTATTTCCTAAACCATAAATGTATAATCATTTTTGTGCTTATATTTCTTCAGAGGATCCACACCAATCAATGGAAGACCCTGAATAAAAAAAGACTGTCAAATGACATGACGTGCAGAGAAACACAGAAATCTATGGGTGACCAAGAAGGGACATCGTCTACACCTCTAAAACAAGCCAAACTCAACCCAGGAGGACCACCCACCTCACAGAGCCATGTTAATGATCTGGTATTTAACTTCATCATAGAGGACGTGCAACCCTTTTCACTGTTAAAGGTGCCGGCATTCCGCAAGCTAGTTCAGAATCAGAATGGGATTTATTCGCCATGAAAGTTTGCACAGACAAGGAATTTTCTTTGGCAGGAAGGTGCATACAATAAACAAATACCTAAAATTTTAGTTGAGGGAATCAGTAGGGGTAGAAAGGTAATGTGCAGAAAAACGTTGATGCAATGAATGGAAAAGGTAATGTGCAGAAAAACGTTGATGCAATGAATGGAAAATGAAATATAATATCATGAAAGCAGCGCTCACAAGCAAACTCCAACACATTAGTCTGCACCACAGCAGATATAGGGTCATCTCACAACAGTAGTTTTTTTGGCATGACATGCCATTGCATAGAAGATAACTTGGAGAGGAAGTCCGCTGCTTTGGCTTGTGCAAGAATAAAAGGACGCCATACATACAAAATGATTGCTGCTAAGTTAAGTGAGATACATGCCGACTTTAAGATTCAGCACAAAGTGAGGGCCACAGTGACGGTCAATGGAAGCAATTTTGTGAAGGCATTCCGTGAGTTCAGTGCTAATGAAGAGGAATGTGATCAGTTAGATGAGGGAGTGAGATTTGAAGATGTGGGTGCTATTCTTGAGGTTGAGGACGAGGTTGAGCAATAACTTTTTTCTCCCTCCACATCAACGTTGTGTGGCACATACCCTCAACCTCATTGCTACAAATGAGGTGGACAAAGCAGCATCATAAGGTACATCACGAAGATTGTACAGAAGTGTAATGTCCAAATGTTCCAGTATTTGGAACAAAGCACACAGGTCCACATTAGCTTCTGAGACAATAGAGAATATTGCAAGCATGGCAGTGACTGTGCCATGTGTTACAAGATGGAGCTCAGAGTATCGTGCCATCTCCAAACTCATACGTCTCACAGAGGACCAGCTGAAGCAAATCTGTGAAGAACTGGGTTTGACCACACTGCATCCTTGTGAGATTGCTTTCCTCAAGGAGTACAGTGATGTGCTACAGCCACTTGCATATTGATCTTCTTCAAGGGGAGAAGACATGCTTTCTTGGCTTTCTTATCCCAACAATCCTAAACTTGAAGTCTAAGCTCTCAGGAAACTAGCTCATTCAACATTCTCTGTGCACATCATTACTGCTGTCATTGAAGCTGTAGACCGCTGGTTTGAACATATGCTTAACAGTCACAAAGCAAAAATGGCTACCGCAACCTTAAAGTTCTGACTGTGTTGGCTCGACCCTAAACAGAGAAAAGAGTTGCACAAGTTGTTAGTTCAAGAAGCATCTGCAATGGGAAACACACGCTCTGATGAGGTTGAAGATGGAATAAACCCTGAGTCGGAGTAGTCCGATGACAACTTCTTTGTATTTTAAGTTACAAAAAGGGACCAGTGGCACTGCAGAGGATGAGGTGAGGCAGTACCTTGAAGACAAAAACAAGTCATTGGACTAATTTTAAGTCCTTTCCCATAGTCCGAAAACTCTTTCTGAAGTATAACACTACACTCCAGTGCTCCAGTTGAACGGCTTTTTAGCTATGGTGGAAACCTGTTTACCCCTCAGCGAAGCAGAATGACTGATACTCATCTAGAGCAAGCTCTTTTGCTGAAATACAACAGTAAGTTCTGACTTCAATCATCTGAATAGGCAGATTTGATCCTTCAGAATATACATAATCAAATTTTGTATCTTTGTTCATGACTGCATGTGACTATTGCACGCAGTGTCACCTAAGTTGAAGTCTATTTTTTAAATATTATTTGGTTTGCAAATTGGGTAATCTGCCTACCCTCGAGGACCTGCACACCTCGAGGACCCTGAGGCGTACGAGGGAGATTGTGGCCGACCCCTCCCACCCTGGTCACTCCCTGTTCCAGCTACTCCCCTCTGGCAGAAGGCTGCGGTCCATCAGGACCAAAACCTCACGCCATAAGAACAGTTTCTTTCCATCTGCTACTGGCCTCTTCAACAAGGCCAAGGACTCCCATTGACATTCATTCACTTATTTAACTATTATAAGTCCATTTAATGTCAATTCAGTATGCATAAGCCACTTCATCTCAGTATCCGATTGCACTATGTTGACCATTCACGCTGCTCATTATTCTTATTTTTATATATATTTTATTTTATATTTAAATTGTTGTATTCTTAGATTGTTTAGTTCTTAGAAATAGTTAAACTTTTGTACTTTTACTTAATTTAAGATCTGTATATGTTGTGTTTTGCACCTCCCTGCCACAGTAAATTCCGTGTTTGTATAACATACATGGCGAATAAACCGAATTCTGATTCTAAATGCACTGTGCATTACAGTTGTGTTGTGAGCCTGACCAGTGTTTTGGCATATCTTGGTATCTATACAAAGACAGATTTGTAAAAATGGATGTAAATTATTTTAGATTATATCTCTGCAATGTAGTGGCCAGTGGCCACAATAATAGGAATATGAATAACATAATTGGTTAATTGTTCAATAAACAATAATAAAACAATAAATAAAAGTGTAAATAATATTGTGCATTATATGTCTACTGCCATTATTGGACCCTCTATATCCTTTTTTTCTTTTGGTACACTACCACTGGCCATCAGCCCACCTAAAGTGTATTGCCCATATTGACATAAATTGGGGTGACCTTTCTATTTATTTTGGAGTGCTACTGTATGTCCTGCTGCAACAGTTTCTGGGGTGCAACATAATTTGTTCTTTGATTTAGGCATGTTCCAGGTTATGTAAACAAACTTCAACTGGTTATGAACTAGGTTTTGAAAGTAATCCAAAAGTCATGGAAAGTAATCAGATTACGTTACTGGGTAACGTAATCTGGGTAATCCAAAAGTTACGTTACTGATTACAATTGTGGATGGGTAACTAGTAACTGTAACGGATTACATTTAAAAAGTAACCTACCCAACCCTGCGCCTCACACAGTTGAGGACTCACTTTAGCTTCGCCATCTGGTACCTAGGAGAGCTGTTCTCTGCTTTTTCTTCGTCCATAGTTTCTCCAGCCTTGCATTTTTTGTTTCCATCCCTTCTCATTCTTGCTCCACTTTTCGGAAAAAAAAAATCTGATAATTTAACGGGGCAGGTAACTGGATTTCCCGGAGGAGCTGTCGTGTTAAGCTTCCATTTAAAGTGCTGATGTCCCCGGAACCCCAGACAAAGATTTTCAGATTTATAGTCAGATTTGTGTTGGGCCATGCACATGTTTTGCATTTGAAGGTCCCCCTTGTGGTCGATTTGAATAAAACATTCAGGGTATCTGAACGATTGCACAAATCATTTTAGATTTTGTCTGATTTGTGTTAGGCCATGCCCATGTTTTGCATTTGTAGGGCCCCTAGTGCTCGACTGGAATGAAACACTCAAGGCATGTTTCAGGTACATATCTGGACATATCTTGTGAGTTCTGAAATGATTGGACAAACATTCTTCTGACAATTTAACTAGAGAGGGTACCATTTCTGGGGAAATTGTGCAGCCGCTGCAGTTGGGGCAGTTTGTTTAACAACATCACAACCTAATATCAAATGTCCAAATATTTGGAGAAAACCAAATATCTTACAAGTATAAATACACCTACAAGTTTTCATAGGTGTACTTAAAATTAACTCTGCCTCAAACCCTCACAAACTTTTCTCTACCTTCTCCACCCTTCACCTTTCTGCAGCGTTTGATACGGTTAACCATCAAATCCTGCTGGCCAGACTTGGGCATCACTGGCACTGCACTTCAGTGGATCTCATCCTACCTGTCGGGAAGATCCTACCAGGTCTCCTGGGGAGGCAAAGTGTCAGGCCCCTGCCAGCTCTCCACTGGTGTCCCACAGGGCTCCGTCCTTGGACCCCTCCTCTTCTCCCTCTACACCACCTTGCTTGGACCAATCATCACCTCCCATGGCTTCTCCTACCACTGCTATGCTGACGACACGCAGCTGTACCTGTCGTTCCCCCCGACTGATCCGGTCATCTCAGCTAGGATCGAGGCCTGCCTCACAGACATCTCCGCCTCCAGCTGAACCTTGCCAAAACAGAACTCCTCATCATCCCGGCCAAACCCTCCATCTCCCACGATCTCTCAATCACCCTGGGATCGGCGACGGTGACCCCTTCATCCTCTGCCAGGAACCTCGGGGTGACCATGGATGACGAGCTCTCCCTCACAGCCCACATTGCTGCGGTCTCCCAGTCGTGTAGATTCACCCTCTACAACATCCGGAAGATCAGGAGATACCTGTCTGAGCATTCCACCCAGCTGCTAGTCCAAGCACTTGTCCTCTCAAAGTTGGACTACTGCAACTCGCTGCTCACCGGTCTCCCAGCATGCGCAACCCGCCCTCTCCAGAGGATTCAGAACGCGGCAGCCCGTCTGGTCTTCAATCTACCCAGATGGTCCCATGTTACCCCGCTCCTCATCTCCCTCCACTGGCTTCCCATCACGGCCCGTATCAGATTCAAGACTCTGGTACTTCCGAGCGGTGAACGGGACTGCACCCGACTACAACAAGTCTCTCCTCCAGCCTTATACCCTCCCCCCCTCCCCGCCACCTACGGTCTTCTTCTGACAACCGTCTGGTGGTCCCACCGCTCAAGAGCGCCCGGTCCCAACACAAGCTCTTCTCCTGTCTGGCCCCCCAATAGTGGAATCAACTCCCCACCTCCATCAGGGACACTGACTGTCTCCCCACCTTCAAGAAAAGGCTCAAGACGCACTTGTTCCGGGAGTACAACGGCACTTAGGAATGCTTGGCTGGACCTGATGTTAGTTTCCTCCAGGATCACAATGACTCGTATTGAGAGACTTGTTGCTCTTGTTGGTTAGTTGTAACGGTTTCAAATTCTTGTACTCGCTGTGAAATATTTTACTGTTGATTATTTTTTCTACAGGTACACTCTTGCACTCTTGTGGGGAGTTTCATGTTGTTCAATTGTGACTTGTTTAACTGAATGCTCTTATGGTTCTTCCCTTTGGCACTTATTTGGTTTTCCACAATGTATGCTTCATGTTTTGGCTGCTCGCAATGTTTGGGGCTATCTCGTTGTTATGATCAGTGACCTATGCTCTTTTGTAAAGCTCTCTCTTGGAAGTCGCTTTGGATAAAAGTGTCTGCTAAATGAATAAATGTAAATGTATTGAATGCTGAGCTGTAGTCAATGAACAGCATCCTCACATACGTATTCCCTTTGTCCAGGTGGGGGAGAGCGGTGTGCATTGTCAGGGCGATGGAATCGTCTGTAGACCTGTTGGACCGGTATGCAAACTGCATAGGGTCCAGGGTGGGAGGCAGCGAGGAGCAAATTAATGATTTGACTAGCCGCTCAAAGCACTTCATGTTGACAGAGGTCAATGCTATCGGGCGATAGTCGTTAATGCAGGTGACCTTGGTGCAGTGACGTGCGGTCAGGGGAGGCAAGGTGTGTCATCATGAAATGTTAAAAAACGAATAATGTAAAATAATAATATTTGTCCATTGATCTGTGATAGAAATATAATTATTGGATGATTCCAATGATTTTTATAGCCAATATCGCTGAATTTGTGTATTTTCCTGTTCAAATACGGGGAAAGAAGCGGAAGGAGGCAGCGACTAGCTGTGCCTCCTCTCGGATTGCGCAATCCCACACAAACTACATAACTACAATGTAAAAAAAAAATGTAAGTACATTTTACAACAAATATTTATATATCTGTTAAATAAGTATGTATACTTATTATTTAAGAAGATGACATGGATGACAAAGCATACAGCAGAACATTTTAGCTTCTTGTTTACACTTCAAAATACCAAGAGTGAAAGTGTAGAATGAAACAGGGTTTCTCTTATTAGGGAGGACAAATGTTCTGCTATCAATGTAATCACAACATAGAGTTTTGAGTTAGCTTCACTGGCTTAAAACTACAGGTATATCAATTTGAATATTTTTTATTTACAGGGGCAGTGCATATAATGATAATTTCACCCATTAATCGTTTACTTGTAATATGTTATTATTTTAACGATTGAAAATGGATGGATCACAGACCACTGTTGTATATGTCGTCCAACAGAGGCTGATTATGAATATATAAATATAGCAAAAGTGGACTACTGTTTCCGAAAGTAAATGTACAAATAATGTCAGCTTATATCCTATTGTACATTACACCTCACAGTTGTTTTTTTTATATTACAGTGTTAAATGAGCAGAAAAGTTCAGTTTTGCTTTTGTTGATGCACTGTAACATTGTTTGCAACACGGGTAAGAAAAACTTGAATTCTATCATTCAAATGGCCACAGCAAATATTTGGCACTCCCCTTAATTAAATCCAAAGTCCCGGATTAATTTTTCAATTGCTGAAACAAACAAAAAATGTGCATTGTAGAAGATCAAGAGTTGGACAACAAGAGAGCAAAACTACTGTTTTGGCCAGCAACAATAGGCAGAATGGGGATTTTAACTCATGAGCATAAGGTTACAAGTCAGTCTCTATCCTCTCTGCTCCCTACATGACTAGGGAGTTGCAGACTAAGGTTAGTAAAAACTAACTAGGTTCTCCCTGTGAAGGCCGATAAGAGTAATGTTGTGCACTTGGTGCAGACCTGAGGTTGCTTCAAAAACCAGGGCTGGACCCTTAAGAAACATTGTGTGGAACTGGAGGAAATCATCCAACCAAACAATGGACAAAGGTAAAAGACTACGTTCAAAGAATTTCAGTGACTTTGAAAAGACCCTTTTGAAGAAAATTGTGTCAAACCACCCAATTATTGAGAACAAACAGCATGATTCAGCAACAGAAAACAAGAAAAGAATGCTTGGACTTCAATTTGCAACAGGACACTTCAACAACTTCAGGTAAGCTACTGTATTATTGTTGGTCTACTTTTACGTGTCAGTCACTGAAATGTTGCTTCATTTTGATCCAAGTATATTACAAACAGCATCATACAGATTTATTTTTATTTTATTTGGTCTCATCTTTCTAAGATCCTGTGGAAAAACATAAATATGAACTTAAAGAAGACACATGCTGTTGCACGTAGGGAGTGTTTCAAGACTGGTGGTGGACCCCAGAAAGACCGGAGACCAATGACCTAGGAGACTTGTTGACTTCGATCATTGATAGCCAGCAGCCCCTGGAAGGTATCCCTGATGATGATCATTTGGACAGTTCAGATGAGGTTCCAATCTTCATTTGGTAGGCCACATTAATTCAATATGTGCCATCCTTAAACTGCAGGGAATATGTATTGTTGTCAGTCATTTCTTGCAGTCCTATAACCAGAAATATTTCATGAACTGAAATGTTGAATACATATTGTTCACTAATGCTGCATAATAATACTTTTCAGATGATCACCAGAGCTTGGAGGTCCTGAGACAGGATGAAAGTCAGCCCACTACAGCTGCAGCAGCCTGGAGGGCAGATGGTGTCACTCTGGCCAGATGAGAAGGACCAAGAGGCTGACCATGCACGAGAAACTGGCCATGGAATTCCATGAGCACAAATTGAAGTATTTAAAAGATGAACATGAAATGAAAATGAAAATACTTCATGTTGAGCAGTACCAATGTTCTACTGAAACCAGCACCAGTTCAGGGTACCGATATCTCAAGTTGTGAAATAAAACTTTTGTTCATCATCAATCTGTGGCAATTGTTGTCTTCAATTATCTGAGGTAACTTTATTGTGAGAAGTGCCACAAAGCAAAAGCATCTCTGCACGCCAGTCCATACCCGTCATTGTCTGGCTCAACCATGGGAAGATGTGGTTCATCCCTATGTTCCATTTGAGGATCTGGGCAGCCATGCTGTTTTAGGTAATTGTGAAGCACTGCTGTTGCAATTATGACAATACAGCATCTTCTTGGTTCAAAGCGCAATGTGTTTCTGAGACACTGGAAACGACTCTTCCATACACCAAACATGCACTGTACCTCTGTTACGGATATGAGCTTGGTTGTACTGCTGCTGTTCAGGTGTGACTGCATGAAGGTTAGGGGTGAACAAGAAGTTGGTCTGTGCATACCCACTGTCACCAAGTATTATTCCACTATGTTGACCACCTTCAAACTGAGTGTACAGACAGGAGTTCTGGAAAATTCTTGAGTCATGAGTTGGACCTCTCCAACGTGCAACATTGTTGGATAACCCTAACCGCATAGTGGGAGTGCACACACTTTGTACATTTATTGAGAACCAGTTTTTACGATTTCTGTACTCCTCAGAATCTGCAGTAGAGGGACACTTTATTGGAATATGACATCCATCAATACAGCCAATGACTCCAGGGAAGTTTCCATATTCAAAGAACTCCACCTTGTAGTTGGCTTGGCCAGCAGCATCAGGAAACTTGATGTAGTCGTCCTTCAGTTCACATATAGCTTTGCACACTTTGTGGACTATTTTGCACACAGTTGGTTCACTTACGCCACACAAATCGCCTGTTTCACGATGGAAGGTTCCACATGCCAAAAACCTTAAGGTAATCAGTACTTGTAGCGAAGGAGGGATAAACATTCCCCTAAAAGAATCAGATGAAAGCCTTGTCTCAAACAGACTAATTATGTCTGCTGCAGTTGCTTTGTATATGTGAAAACGGTCACGAAAGTTGATTTCATCAAAATCATTCAGTGGGTTGCTCCTGTCCATAACCACCCTTCTGTCTGGTCTATATGGAGCTCTTTCATCATCATTAAAATAGTCTAGGTAATCCATTTTCCTATATTGCTGAATTCAATCTGGAGGCCAACATCAATTAATCTGAAGTTAAACCTGCCTCTGGCCAGGTATAGTCTAAGCCTTTACTTAAATCTAGACTAGTTCTAATCAGACGTCTGGAAATCAGACTTTGTAATTCAGGACTAGGTAAAGTCTGAGACTATTATTTTTTTTTTTGCTGTAGTACGCTCTCAACGAAGGCAGTCGCATTTTCTTTCCCTCTCCTCCCCCTGACCTTCCCTGCTTGGCTTCTATCGTATTGTCTAGTTATTCACGGAGAAATGCTCTGAAGTTTCAATCATTTGGATAGTTTTTGAAGATATTACTCAAAATCAAATACTACACAAAGGAACAACCTGAGAGGACTGAAGCCCAAGGAGAACAGAAGTATTTTGGGCTGCCCTCCAAGACTGACCACAGGCAAGCAAACTAAAGCTTGTTCCCTGTAGAACTATGGCTTGTAATGACTGCAAACAACTTACTCAGAGGATAGTCGAACTGGAGCTAAGAGTCAGAACCCTCTTAGATATCAGAGAGACCGAAGACTTCATAGATTCCATGCTACCTAGCCCGGAGGCTAAGCTACCTGCCAATGAGCCACCCTTGGAACCAGCTTTCTCTCCACCGGCCGTTGGACCAGATGAGTCATGGCCTGCTCTCGGCGCTAAACCAAAGAGGCCTAGCGCCGCTTCTACCTTCATCAGAGGTGGGACTGTCACCAAGGATAAACAGCAAAAAAAGCGAGGCAGAAACTCTTCCCGCATCACCTCTCCTCCTGTCACACTCAGAAACAGTTTCGAACCACTGGGAACTTTCTCTCCCTTGTGTGTGGAATCCAAGGCGAAGAGGCACAGGAGTGCTAGCCACGCAGCTAACAAACATGAAGGGCCCAGATCGCCGACACACCATGATGGTAGCTACTACACACATGCAAATCCAACACATCATCGTCTGCTGCTACCGGGAGTCCCCCATTTCACTCCAAGCCCCTCTCGGACCACTCGGGGCGCTGTTCGACCCCCTATCAAGCCTAATCAGACAACAATATCACAGGATTATCAAGATCCAAGGTATGCTAAGACTACCCACAGCCCATCAACACTTAGAGGAGCTAACACTGCTAGCACTATAGAATCTACTGCTAGCACTAACGCAGTGTCTAACCTTGGTCTAGCACAAGGTCCTATTATTGCTAACCCAAATAAGATAAGAACTGGCCCCGCAGCTACTGATAAGGCAAACGTTAGAAATGCAAACACAACACCACATATGGCCACTATCTTGATTGGAGATGCCATGACAGCACATGTTAAACTGGCAAAAAAAATATTTGTCTTAGCAACACATCTGTTGAGGAACTGTCCTCAGAGGTACAAACAATCCTCAACAATAAACCAAACAATCCTAAGATTATCATCCACACTGGCTCGTTTGATATCCTACACAAGAAAACTGGCACTGAGATACTTAAAAAACATTTCACCCAGCTACTGAACACACAACAGATATCAAGATGTATTCATCAGTGGACCGATTGCATGCTTTCGCAGAGGAAAAGAAGCCTTCAGTCGACTACTATCTTTCAACACATGGTTGGCATCTGTCTGTCTGACACACAAACTGAGATTTATCGATAACTTCAATGTGTTCTGGAACTGTGCAGACCGTTTTCAAGCTGACGGACTCCACCCAAACCGTAGAGGATCTCGACTACTAACAGCAAACATCAATCACGTGCTCCTGACCACAAATCAAGCTTCTCTCCCTATTCCTGTTATGTCTAAGCTGACTGACGCATCCTAAACAACCTCCCATGGAACAGAACAGAACATTCAAACTCCTGAAAGGACATGGGCCCTGCACAGATCTGCACCCCCCGGATGAATTCCCTTGTGATGGAACAGCTCAGTGACAGAGACTTTCCCAAAGAAAAGCTACGCTAGGACAGCCACCATGCTATTTCATTGGACATACCGGTCATCATCACAAACAGAAAATGGCATGGTAAAATGCATGGTTACAAACCTGAAACTAGTGTTAGAAGTCACAGAACTATCCATATTCTTCCAACAGATTTATCTACCCCTGTTTTATCTGTTAATACCCCACAGATGAAACTGGCCCTTCTAAATGTTAGATCACTAAATAACAAAACATTCCTAGTTAATGATCTGGTCAAAGAAAACAACTTAGACTGCATCTGTCTAACAGAAACCTGGCTAAACAATGACACGGCAACAGCAACTTTGATAGAAGCGTGTCCGCCTGATTACAGCTTTCACCAAGTTTCAAGGACATCAAAAAAAGGTGGAGGAGTCGCAGCTATTTTCTCCTCTAAACTGTTGTTCAAAATCACTGAGCTAGGTGAATTCACATCATATGAATATCTTGCTATAGAGCTCAAAACCGAATCAATACTTTTTGTTATTATATATCGGCCACCCAAGCACTCGCCAATATTCATACAAGAATTCTCTGAACTATTATCACTATGTGTCACTAGATTTGACAAAGTAGTTTTAAACGGAGACTTAAATATCCAAGTAAATAAAAAAGCAGACCCCAAGAACTATTGAGCTCTTAAATCTCCTTGACAGTTTCAATCTAACTCAACACATAACAGACCCAACACACCGGCACGGAAACACACTAGATCTAGTGATAACAACTGGACTAAATATCAATAATATTTCAATAACTGATCTACCCCTCTCAGACCATCATTATATACTTTTTAATGTGGAAATTATCCTAACAAAAACCAAAAAAGAATTCTTAGTCCATAGAATATATTTAGACGATACAGCTATGATGACATTTTCTGAACAATTTGCTCTATATGAGCGGACTAACCATGATTGCTCTCTGAATTAAATGGTAGAGAACCTCAATGATGCACTATTATCTGTGTTAGACTCTGTTGCACCACTGAAAACCAAAAAGAAGTGCACAAGCAGAACCTCCCCATGGCTGAGAAATAAAAATGTTAGTGAAACGAAAAGAAAATGCCGCGCAGCAGAGAGAAAATGGAGGAAAACAAAGATCACTATCCACTACAATATCTACAAAGATACACTAACCACCTATAACAAAACCATCCGTCTAGCAAGGAGAGAATATTTCTCCAACATTATTACAGAAAATGCCAGAAATTCCAGTTCTTTTCTCCACCATTGACCAGCTGCTAAACACTGTCCCTGCCCCACCTCCATCCTCAGCAGTTAAATGTGAAGAGCTTGCTTTGTTCTTCAAGAACAAAATAACTTTGATCAGAGCGAGTATTATTAATAGTGGGGTTGAAACTGACATCAGTAGATTCTGCAACATAACCATGAGCGCATTTACCTGTATCACACTTAGTGAACTTTCCAAAATTGTCAGCGAATCTAACTCCACAACCTCAGATATTGATCCTATACCCACAACATTCTTTAAGCGAGTGTTTGATAGTGTCTCAGGTCCGGTGCTAAAGATTATAAACACATCCCTTAGAACTGGCGTCTTCCCAGATGCCTTCAAAACAGCTGTTGTAAAGCCCCTATTAAAGAAACCCAAATTGGATAACAGTCTACTTGCAAATTACAGACCAATATCAAACCTTCCATTTATTAGTAAAGTACTGGAAAAGATAGTTTTAGTCCAATTAAATTATTTTCTTGAATAAAAATAACATCCTGGAAGTCTCGCAGTCAGGTTTCAGGAAATATCGCAGTACTGAAACTGCTCTCACCAAAATAATTAGCGACCTCAGACTAAACTCTGATGCAAATAAAGTCTCTATCCTTATCCTGTTAGATCTCAGTGCAGCATTTGATACAATTGATCACGACATCCTAATCAATAGACTGGAAAAGCTTATTGGGTTCACGGATAGTGTATTGAACTGGCTGAAATCATATATCACAGGAAGGAAGTTTTATGTTAGTTTAGGTGACCATAGGTCCAAGAAACATGAGAACTGCTACGGGGTTGCTCAAGGAAGCTGCTTAGCCATTACTTTTTTCTCTTTATATGTTACCACTCGGCGACATAATCAGAGAACATAACATAGATTTCCATAGCTATGCAGATGACACACAACTATATATATCCACTGAACCCAACGATGCAACGGCCATCAATTCCATTACCAACTGCCTGTTGGCAATAAACAAATGGATGAATGATAACTTTCTTAAATTAAATGAAGACCAAACCGAAGTCCTACTATGTGGCCCCAAATCCAAAAGAGAGATGCTTATTAAGAATCTTGGAGGCTTAACCCCCTGTCTTAAACCAGAGGTGACGAGTCTCGGTGTAATCCTGGACTCAGATTTGAATTTCAACTCTCACATTAATAAAGTGACCAAAACAGCTTTCTTTCACCTGAGGAATATAGCAAAGGTACGACCATTCATAAACCAAAATGATGCAGAGAAGTTAATTCATGCTTTTATATCCAGCCGGCTGGACTACTGTAACGCACTTTTCACTGGTCTTCCCAAGAAAACCACTGAAAGACTACAGCTCATTCAAAATTCTGCAGATAGATTATTAACCAAAACTAAAAGGAGAGAACACATTAGTCCTGTCCTAGCTACTTTACACTGGCTCCCTGTTACCTTCAGAATTGACTTTAAGGTCCTTTTCCTCACATACAAAGCTCTACACGGACAAGGACCTAGCTACATTGCTAACTCCTTTATAAACTACACACCAGCTAGAACACTGCGATCATCAAATGCAGGCCTATTAGAGGTCACCAGAAGCAGTCATAAGAAGATTGGTGATTCGGCCTTTGTCAATTACGCCCCAAAACTATGGAACAAATTACCCATAAATATTAGGGAAGCAAACACTCTAGACATTTTTAAAAGACAGCTTAAAACCTACCTTTTTTTACATTTACATTTAGTCATTTAGCAGACGCTCTTATCCAGAGTGACTTACAGTAAGTACAGGGACATTCTCCCCGAGGCAAGTAGGGTGAAGTGCCTTGCCCAAGGACACAACGTCATTTGGCAGAGCCGGGGATCGAACCAGCAACCTTCTGATTACTAGCCCGATTCCCTAACCGCTCAGCCACCTGACTCCCTACCTGACTTACCGAAGCATTTAAGTAATTTTATCTCAAAAGGGTTTTCCTACTTTTAAAGTTGTTTTCTCTCTTGAACCGAGATCTTATTGGGATTTTTATTTTGGTTTGAATTGTATTATTGTTTTTATTGATTTTATGTAAAGCACCTTGAGCTACAATTCTTGTATGAAATGTGCTATATAAATAAAGTCTTACTTACTTACTTAAACCATGTCTGAGAAATTCAATTTCAGTTAGTCCAGTTTAAATCTCCAATTTAGTCTGTGATTAGTGTTAGGCCACCTTTACACATAGCCGGGTATTTACAGAAACAAATATTTCTGACCCTCTGTTTTCAAAAATAACGTTGTACACACAAGATCGTTTTCAAAAATGTTTCTGTTTACATGAACCCGCATAAATATGCCCCCGAGCGCCATCATAACTATGCCAAACCTGTAGGCGGCAGTGTACCGAGAAGGATAAAGCCATGCAAACCAATCAGAATTCTCAAAATATTTGCTTCTGCTCGTCAGTTGTGTTTGTAAATACAAACAGGCCAAAAGGGTTTGCATTAACGCATAAATGAGCACTACCGTAACAGCATCCATGATAAGTAAGCAAACTAACTGTTAGCATAGGACGCATTTTTAGTCGCATACTGTGACGTTTGAGAACCTAAAACTCTGTTTAACCTAGTGCACACGCAAACACAAAAACTGAGTTTTCAGAAATCTCCACAGATAATCAAAATTATGACAGGCCCAAAGACTGGCTGGATTTGAACCTGTGACTTTACACTTTGAAGGACACCATCCCAGCCCATTGAGATATTCTCAGGTGTTGGGAGGTGATGAGGTCAGTTACTGTATAAAAAAAGGAAGCCTTTTCTCCTGTAGCACACATTGTTAGATTTGGACAAAGTTTAAACAGCTGTAATAATGCATGTATACCTATTTTCAGGCATTTTGGAGTAATGGGGCACAGGGGAAATCACGTATACTTTGGGCGCGGCTTATAGCGCCACCTATGGGCATATGTGGACCATTAGCGGTCAGGGAGTAGTGAGTGACCTGTTGTATCATTGGGCGAAATTTGAAAAAATCGGGTCAAGGACCTTTTGAGATATTGAGCCATTTCATGGAGAAGAGGAAAAATAATAATAATAGGAATACTAACAATAACGATAGGTTCCCTCCTACCGGAGGAACCCTAATTACAGCTAGTCCCAGTGTGAATATCATCCAGTATGTGGCACTGAGATTGGACTATTTAAAGACGTATTTTAAGATTGTAAATGGTTGAGTTTCCTTTGTGCCATGGGCTACTAACCTGAACTCCAATGCGCTAGCTAGCTGATGTAGGCTACAATAACAGTACAGCAGTCAGTGATCTGACGTAGATGGGTCGAAATGACGTAGATGGGTAACTTTTTTGCTTAAGCTTTCAGCTGAAGTAGATGGTTTGGGGTGAGCGATTCCAAATCATTAGGATCACTTTAAAGAGTGGTTATTGGTCTGTCGTTCAGGATAGTCTCTACTTCACAGAGTGCCGTTTCCAGAGTCTCGTCATCAAGTGTTTGTTGCTTTAAAACTGACATTAAGATCTTTTTGACCAATCTGATCAGCCTTTCCCACACTCCGCCGTGATGGGCTCCATGAGTGGGGTTAAATGTCAATTTTACTTCATCAGAGAGCAGAGAATTCTGGATCCTCTGGTGATTCAGTTCCTTCAGAGCCTCCTTCAGTTCCCTTTGTGCACCGACAAAGTTAGTCCCATTATCGGTCCTGATACTTATGACTGGTCCTCTTCTGCACATGAATCTGCGTATCGTGTTCATGCAAGAATCTGTGGTTAGGAAGTTCGCCATTTCCAAATGGACTGCTCGACTCACAAGACAAGTAAAGATTACTCCCCACCGTTTCACTTGAGCCCGGCCCCTCTTCACCTCTATGGGACAGAAGTAGTCAATACCAACGTGACTAAAAGGTGGGAGGTCAGGATACACCCGATCTTCAGGTAGATCTGCCATCTTTTGTTCTCCAGGTTTTGCCTGCATTCGTCTGCAATAAATGCAGTCTCTGACTTATTAGAGTGTTTTAGAGATTTTTCTGCTTCCCTCATTTCTTCCACAGATAGAACTGTTGGAACGTGCTTTCCATCCATTCTTCCCTTTAGGGGTGTGTTGGAGGTCTGATTCTGTCCAGACCCATCTTTCAGGCAAGTCTTCCTTCTTTGACTCAGCAGTTGAAGTAATTTTCTCATTTTCAATATCCAAGGTGTGGCCCTCTTCAGGCGGTTCTATGATGACTAGCTCTCAATGAATGAACAAGTCGGGTCTTTGTACTCAACACTTGCACTGTTAACTGTGATACTCTTTTTTACCTCAGGATCATCCGGGGGGATTTCCCCTGGACTTTGTGCAGTTTCTGGCCACTCCCTATTGGTTCTTTCCAAGAATTCAGGACCTTTTGGCCATCTTGATCTTATAAAGGCTTCTACATGTAAACCACGTGATGCATCATCGGCTGGATTGTGTCTTGAGTTCACATGTTTCCATTGGGTTGTGCGGGAGAGGTCATGGATTACTGCAACCCTGTTCTCCACAAATGTGTGAAATCTTTTTGTCTGATTCTGGATATATTTTCATACGGATGTACTATCTGTCCAGAAAGTTGAGTCCTGGAGTGGTAAGTGCAGTTCCTTTCTTAGCATCCAATCCACCTTTACAGCCAGTGTAGCTAATGCAAGCTCAAGTCTGGGTATTGTGATTTGCTTGAGAGGAGCTACTCTGGATTTACCAAATATGAAGGCTACATGGATGTTGTCCTGCTGATTTGTGAACCTAACATAGCTTGCTGTGCCATAGCCGGACTCACTTGCATCACAAAAGTGATGAAGTTCGGCTGTCTTAACAGGGTCAAGGTTTTCAGGTTTCATACACCTCTTCACCTGAAATCCATTCGGCAGGTTCACCTCCTCAAACCATCTCTGCCAAGGACTTTTGAGTTCATCTGAGATAACTTGATCCCATCCACATTTGGATCTACACAGCTCCTGGAGGATTTGTTTGGCCTTAAGGATAAAGGGGGACAGAAAACCCATTGGATCATAAATTGAGCTGACTGTGGAGAGAATACCTCTTCTTGTAGCAGGCCGATTCTTTACAGCCACCTTGAAGGAAAAAGTGTCACAGTCAGTGTTCCATTGGATCCCAAGAGCCTTTTCAATTGGGGTTTCTTCCTTCATCTTTTCTTTATCCAAATCCAGTTCTTTTACTTGTTTGGCTTTGTGATGCTCAGGAATAGTCGCCATGACTTCACAATATTATTGATCCACTTAGTCAATGTGAAACCTCCCCAGTCGCAGGCATCCCCAAGCTCTTCGGTGAGCTTAATGGCCTGTTCCACTGTTGCCACAGACTTGAGGCAATCATCAACATAAAAGTTGGATGTAATCGTGTTAATGACCTCCTTGTCATATTCATCCTGGTTGTCTTCAGCAGTTTGGCACAGGGCAAAGTTAGCAATGCTTGGGGATTACACAGCGCCAAAGAGGTGGACCTTCATTCTGTAGACTTCAAATGGTTGGCTGATATCCCCATTGGGCCACCACAAGAATCTTAAGAAGTCCCTTTGATTTTCATCCACCTGCACTTGGTAGAACATCGCCTTGATGTTCGCCATGACAGCGATCTGTTCCCGGCGAAACCTTAGTAAAACTCCAATGAGGGTGTTCGTCAAGTAAGGACCTTGGAGGAGCTCTTTGTTCAAGGATGTACCTCTGTAAGAGGAGGTACAATCAAACACCACTCTAAGCTTGAGCTTTTGCTTGTGGTACACACCATGATGTGGTATGTACCAAACATGTCCATCATCTCGGCCAAGCTGCTCCTGTGGTACCTTCTCTGCATTACCTTTATTCAGAACATCCTCCATGAAGTCTTTATATTCCGCAGCATAGGCAGAATCCTTCTTGAACTTCTTCCTCAGGCTGTGTGTACGCTGTGCAGCCATTTCATAATTGTCAGACATGACTTTGTCCTTGTACCGAAAAGGTAAGGGTAAGTTGTAGTGACCATCAGTCAGGGTTATTGAACTTGACACAATGTCCATAAACCTTTTGTCCTCGATTGACATCTCTTTTCTTTCATCATACTTGTTTTCCGAGAAATCCTGGTTATATTGTTTGACGAGGAGATCGTTCAGCTCAACAACAGAAATCCGGTTGGCTGACACTGCAATGGGTCCAGAGTGTTCTGCAATGGTGCCAGCCTCAAGTGGTCCATTCACTACCCATCCTAACAGGATTTTGACTGCATATGGTCCATTGTTTTGGCTGTTGATAACACGCCAGGGTTCCATTGCTCTCGGGACATCAGTTCCTATAAGTAGTTCAATATCGGCATCGATTTCTTTTGGCTGGATCTCACTGAGATGAGGCCATTTTTTCAGATCAGCAGTGGTCACGATGTTCTCTTTTGATACAGGTATCTTGTTCTGGGTGTAAACCTTTGGCAAGTCAAAATATGTGCCACCCTCCAAATGTCCAACTTCCAATCCTGTGACCTTGTAGGTTTTTGTGGGGTTTTCTTGTCCCGTTGTTCGCAAAAGAATCTCTGTTTTGCGTCCCTTGGCATTCAGTTGGTTCATAAGGTTCTCGGTACAGAAGGTTGCTGTGCTACCTGGATCAAGGAATGCATGTGTGAGAATATACTTGCTCCTCTTTGCCACCTTGACTCGAACCGGAACTATAGAAAGTGCACAGTCCCTCCCGGCCCCAGTTGCATCACTCGCTGAAACAAGAGCACTACTTTTCAACATGTCACCTGTCTCAGGTAGTTGATGTCCTTGATTTGGGGCTTTTGCAGCTTGACTGTGGAGCACAGTTGGATGTTTTCTTTGACAGACCTGACATGTGGCTCTTCTTTTGCAATTCCTGCTCAAATGCCGTTTGAGTAGGCAACCAAAGCAGTAACCGTTATTTCTCAGGAAGTCAACCTTTACTCCATGTTGCTGGGCTTTGAACTGTGTGCAGTCAGTCACGGTATGTTTCCCATGGCAGAATACACATAAGACAGTAACACTGACAGCGTGATGGTGTCGCTGCATTGATGGTTGTGTAACAGTGCAGTCTCCATTCTCAGTATTCTCCGCCACTGAGGTAGCAATGCTGCTATTTCTGCCCCTTGATGGCTTTAATTCAATAGTTCTGCTCTTTGGGAAAACCTTTTTAGCAGATAGTTGGTCTTGAATGTCCCCAAACAATGGGTCCAAAAGCATTTTAGCTTGTTTTTCTATATATTCCACTAGGTGTTGTAATTTGGCTCTTCTTCCGGTTCTCTGTTGTATATCGTAGGCTATTGTTTGCCATTTCTCCCGGAGTTTGTATGGCAGTTGAGATGCAATCCGCCTCAAGTTTGATGGGATATCAAGTTCATCCATGTCCTGTAAATCCTGCCTCACATTACAGCATCCTCTTAAATACATTGCGTAAGTGTGCAGTGCTTTTCCATCTTCAGCTTTGATTGCTGTCCAGTTCAAGGCCTTTCCCAAGTAAGCTTCAGAAAATCTTAATTTTGTTCCCAAAATGTTCCTTTAAAAGCCTTCTAGCCTCAGCATAGCCTCTATTTGCTTCCATGTGTAAACAGCTGCAAACCAGATCTCTTGGCAGACCAGCTGTGAATTGTTCAAGGTAAGAGTACAACTTTGGTTGTTCACAATGTGTGCTTCATGTTTTGGCTACTCGCAATGTTTTTTGGCTATCTTGTTGTTCTGATCAGTGACCTATGCACTTTGTAAAGCTCTCTCTTGGAAGTCGCTTTGGATAAAAGCGTCTGCTAAATGAATAAATGTAAATGTAAGAGTCTGTCCTGCTTGTTTTTAGTTTTTTCTTCAATCAAGTGTTCAAATGCATGGATGAAAGACTGATACGTTAGCGGGTTCCCATCAAACACTGCGATCTCCCTCGCAGGTAGTAGAGCTAGTTTCTGTTGTGAAATGATAAGTTCAGCAATGTCACTTTGCCTTCGTATAACCCTATTCATGTCTTCATGAACGCTGTCATCTGTCGCTCCATTGATCAGATCACTGTGGTTGCGCACTCTGGGCTCTCCATGCTCCATTTGCTCTAGTTTAGTTTTCAGTCTTACTTCTTCCAGTTGTAGTGCTTGTTTGCCTTTCAGTGCAGCAGCGCGAGCCAGCAGAGCTGCCATATCAGCCTTGGCCTTCTTAAACTCTGAGGAAGTGGCAGAGCCTCTGGATTCCGCTCTTGATTCCCTTGATCGGTGTGACACGTTTGAGATACTGTCCAGTGGTACAACCGTTAATTGTGCCATGCGTTCTCCTTTCCATTTCTCAACCTCTTTCATGACATAATTCAGATCCTTAATTCTGGGTTCATACCATGTGTGATCCGTTTCCTTTTCTTCCATAGATAAGAGGCTTTGCACAGTCATGGGCATTTCTAAAGTCAGCCATAGCGTTTTCACACTTTTCAAGACCGTCCTTAAGTTCTTCATTATTTACATCGTCCACCATCAGAGCTCTTAATTCATTTATCCTTCGTGTACACACTCCCAGTCTGGCCCACCGTGTTGCAATGCGGGATTTAAACAACTCCTCAACCTCAGCTGCGGTCTCTGGGATTTCCATCATTGTCACTGATCAATCCCGTTTTAATCACCATTCGTTATTATCCTCTGGTCTCCTTCGACCGTCATTCAATGTATTAGTTAATCAGGTAAATACTTTGTGCATCATCTATTTGCTGTTCACTTCTCATTCAGTGTGGACACGTCTTTATTCATTTATTCGATCAGCTGATTTTACTCACGGCCCTCCCGCTGTTGTCTCCTTAGACGCGACAAGACGCGCAAAGTCTATCCGTCCCTTCTTAGTCCTTAGGGATTTTAGTGGCTTGTTGTGGCGACTGCCTCACTGATCCTCAGTCGCCATTTCGAGCAGGGTTGTGACTCGTAGGGTGAATAAGCACTCGCAGAGATCCAGATGTTTCGTTCACTAGTTGCAGTATTTATTATGTCCAAAAGACAAATGATAATTCCCTGTGGTTGACTTTCTACTTCAAATAAACTTAAACTTCTAACAAGAAATGATAACACTATGGAAACGCTACGGTCACTAAACTGTTCCGTCCAACTCTCTTGCTGCTACCAACAAAAGGCCTTCACCCAGCCCCTCCTTATACCTGTGAAGGTGACCTAATTGGGAGGAGGAGCCAGGGAAGTCCAGTTTCAAAGTCCAATCTAACAAAGTTTAATCTAACATTCAGAAAGAAATAGAATAAAATAAAGTTAATACAAATCATCTTGTAAATAAATAGATAATACCAAGACTGGTTATGGCTCCAACACACCTATTTTTCCTTTCCTCATCAATAGGGAAATGAAATAGTGTTGCAGCGCAGCTGAAGTTTTTGCATCCACGGAAGATGCCGTTGCGGGTGGAGGGAGACATCCTGAAGCTAGCTAGCTAGCTGATGTAGGCTACAATAACAGCACAGCAGTCAGTGATCTGACGTAGATGGGTCGAAATGATGTAGATGGGTAACTTTTTGGCCCCGCCCATTAAAACCTGATCTGAAAACGGAAGAGAACGGAACGAAAGAGTTTTACGGTCTAACTACACATTTCGGTGCGACAAACTTTTAGCGCTTTGCACATGCTTTCAGTAACTCATTTCACACGTATATAATGTACTGAGAAGCAAATCATGGAATTGACTACAGGATCTTTAAATATGTGCACATGGTGCTGACCTGAGGACACTTCAAAAACCAGTGATAGAACCTTAAGAAACATTAGCGTTGTGTGGAACTGGAGTAAATCAACCAAAGCATCTGCTAAATGAATAAATGTAAATTAAACAATGGACAAAGGTCAAAGAAAACATTAAAATAATTTCAGTAAATTTGAAAACTATCTTTTGAAGCAAATTTTGTCAAACCATCCCGTTATTGATAACAGCATGATTTATCAACAGAAAATCTGAAAAAGAATGCCTGGACTAAAATTGGCTAAGAATTCAACTCAAATGAAAAAGTAAGCAGGACAGTCCAACAACTTCAGGTAAGATACAGAATTTATTAAATTGACCTACTTTATTGTGTTACACAACACAGTGAGACATAAATATATTTGTGATCCAGAAATGTAAGAAACAGTATAATTAAAAACATAATTGATACAGATCCTGTGGAAAAACATAAAAATAAAATTAAAGAAGACAAATGCTCTTGCTCAAAAGGAGCATTTCAAGACAGGTGGTGGACCCCCAAAAAGACCAGAGACCTGGGAGACTTGTCTGCGATAATCAATAGGCAGCAACCCCTGGAAGGTATCTGCGATGATGACCATCTTGACAGTTCAGATGGGGCACCAGTCCAATCATCATATGGTAAGCAACATTCTTTAAACATCCTCAGACTTGCTGTAATGCAGTTCGTCATCTCTTACACTCCAAAACAAAAATATTTAATTAACTTAAATCAAATCGTGTTTTCTAATACTGCAATACAATGTTTTTCAGTTGATCGCCAGAGCTTAGATGGCTTACATTTACATTACATTTAGTCATTTAGCAGATGCTCTTATCCAGAGCGACTTACAGTAAGTACAGGGACATTCCCCCCGAGGCAAGTAGGGTGAAGTTGCCCAAGGACACAACGTAAGTTTGCATGACCGGGAATCGAACTGGCAACCTTCGGATTACTAGCCCGATTCCCTCACCGCTCAGCCACCTGACTCCCGGCTTGAGACAAGATGAAGGTCAGCCGAATACATCAGAGGCAGCCAGAAGGGAAGATAGGGTCACTAATCCGGGCTGAAGAACCAAAAGACTGAGTATGCATGAGATACTGGCCATGGAATGACTAAATGTCCTTAAACACATTGCTTTTTGCACTGCACCACAAATGTATCTTGTACCATTTGTATTTTTGTGATATTTGTATTTTTATATTGTAAAAACGTATAATTTATATTTATTGTACATTTTACTTTAATTCTAATTCCACTTGGTTTCTGCTAGTTATGTACCCTTAGGAATAGTTAGTCCTCATATTTAAATTTAAGATTCCTATGTTTAATGTATGCACCTTCCTACCAAAGCAAATTCCTTGTATGTCCAAACTGTCATGGCGAATAACCATTCTGATCTGATTCTGAATTTCATGAGCACAAATTAAATAATTTTAAAGAAGATGAAATGAAGATAAAAATTCTTCATGTTGAGTTAGCTATGAAGGAGGAGGAAAGAAACAAAGCAGCCATTCCCCTTAGAAAGGCTAATGCTAGACAAATAGCAAATGAGCTATTCCGCTTCAGCACTAGGGGAGGTTTACCAAAAGACATACTGAAGGGAGTCCCTTTATGTCCCGGGTCATGAGGCAGTTGTGTGCTCTGCTGAGAGTGAAACAGGTCCGAACCTCTGTATACCATCCACAGACTGATGGATTAGTGGAGAGGTTCAACAAAACTCAAAGCCATGCTAAGGAAGGCAGTCGGCCAAGATGGAAGAAACTGGGATCAGCTCATCCCCTACCTCCTGTTTGCAGTAAGGGAAGTCCCACAGTCCTCCACTGGGTTTTCGCGCATCCAACGCTTAAAGGATCAGGTACTGAAACTTCATAAAGAATATGCTTCTGTGTATTTAGATGATGTGGTGGTCCAGATTCCTGATTGGGTAGTCACTTACCTCGGGTGGAGAAGGTCCTTGAGTCCTTAAGGGATGCAGGCTTGACGGCGAACCCCAAAAGGTGCAAGCTAGCGTACAGTGAGACAAACTACCTGGGGTATACCATTGGCTGAGGCCTCGTCAAGCCGCAGGAGGCGAAACTTGCTGCCATCCAGAAGTGGCCAAAACCTTTGACAAAGAAGCAGGTGAAATAATTTTTAGGCCTGATTTTTCTGTGGTAGCTGCCCCACTCACAGAACTGACAACAAAGAAGCACTCAAGGATGGTGAAGTGGACCCCGGAAGCAGAAGAAGCTGGCAATCTCAAAAGGGCCTTATGTTCAAAACCAGTCCTCAATGCTCCCAACTTCAGTAAGGAGTTTGTGGTCCAGGAAGATGCCAATGAGATGGGGATTGGTGCTGTCCTGTCCCAGATCCGCGAGGGTGAGGAACATCCAGTTCTTTATTTTAGTCGGAAGTTGCAGCCAAGGGAGAGGAACTATGCCACGGTTGAGAAAGAAGGTTTAGCGATAAAGTGGGCCGTGGAAACACTCAGATACTATCTGTTCGGGAGGAGATTCACTCGAGTCTTACAGTAGGGTAACCAGGGGTTATTTTGGGCTCCAACCTTTTGACTTCTCTGTCATTCACAGGCCCGTGGTCGTGGAAACACTGACGCACTATCCCGCTGTGATGCCTTTTGGTCCCCAATCACCCTGCCGAGGACGTCAGGCCCGGGGGGAGGGATGTGTGGCATCACGAGAGGATGTGTGGTAGAGGGGCGTTATGTTCCTCTCTGGGAGTGGCTACCACACCACAAGATGGCTGCCGGGAAGACTACATCTCCCAGAATGCACTGCCTCAGCCCTCTGATTAAAGCAGGCGCTCAGGTGTGGGAGAGAGAGAGAACAAAGGAGTGGACCCACATGCCAAGCAGGCGGTATCGTACGTGGCACAAACGTAGTTCGGCGTCTGAGGAACTTTGATTTTGCAACTACAGTTGGTAGGATTCAAGTTAGGAGCAACTTTATGAAGCCTATGTTTTGCCTTTGAAGAACTCTTATGTTTGCTTCCTGAAAGACTTTTTGTTAGTGAATAAACCGGATTCTTTGTTTGAAAGCACTTTTGCCTGCTATGTCCTGTTGTGACGCACTGCCATACACCCCGCTTATTTGTAAAACCTCTCATGATACCACACTACGTACACCTTCATTTAACCTCTTCAAATCCACAGAGACTTTACCATTTTTCAGTGGGACTGGCACCATTGGTGCACACAAGTCTGCAGGTTCAGTCATGGCTTCTATCACATCATTCTCCTCCATTTGCTGCAATTCTTCCTTTACTTGCTGCAACAGGGCCTAAGGGATGTGATGGGCCGTGTGCACTGTGTATGGCTGGGCGTTCTCTTTTAACATAATTTACATTTACATTTTGTCATTTAGCAGACGCTCATATCCAGAGCGACTTACAGTAAGTACAGGGACATTCCCCCGAGGCAAGTAGGGTGAAGTGCCTTGCCCAAGGATACAACGTCAGTTGGCATGACCGGGAATCGAACTGGCAACCTTCGGATTACTAGCCCGATTCCCTCACCGCTCAGCCACCTGACTCCCCTCAAAATTTTTACGGGTTTTCAAAGTTCCATGCTCACCGAATGCTTCTTCGATGCGCTTCACAAGCCCTATCGATGTTGCCATGTCTCTGCTCAGCAAGTTATTTGCTTTTTTGCCACTGATAAGATAAGATATACCTTTATTCGTCCCACAATGGGGAAATTCGGGCATTGCAGCAGCAAAGTGGACAGAAGTATACATACAATTTACAAAGTAAGTACGAGATATAATAAAAAAGATAACACCAGTTGCATATGGAGACAAAATATAAATAAACAAATATAAATATTGCACAATAGTTTGCACTTTAAGTGTGTCCATGAGTTATTTAGAGTGGTTGAGTCCTGTGTGTGTTTGTGTGTATAGAGCAGTACTGGTTGTATAGTCTCACAGCAGCAGGAAGGAAGGACCTGCGGTACCGCTCCTTCACATACTTACGGTGAAGGAGCCGGTCGCCAAAGGAGCTATGTCCTGCATAGGATGGGATTCATTGTCCATCATTGATGATAGCTTTGCTACCATCCTCTCTCCCACCACCTGCACTGTGTCCAAGGGACATCCTAGGACAGCGCTGGCCTTCCTAATCAGTCTGTCTAGTCTCCTCCTGTCAGCTGTTGACATACTGCTGCTCCAGCAGACCACTCCATGGTAAATGGCTGATGCTACCACCGTGTTGAAGAAGGTCCTGAGCAGCGCCCCCTGCACTCCAAACGACCTGATTCTCCTGAGCAGGTACAGTCTGCTCTGGCCCTTCTTGTACAGTGCCATGGTGTTGTCAGTCCAGTCCAGTTTATTGTTCAGGTGAACATCCAGGTACTTATAAAAGTCCACTCTCTCAATGTCCTTTCCCTGGATGTTCACCGGTGTGGTGGGGGGGGTGACTGCGCCTGCGGAAGTCCACCACCAGCTCCTTGGTTCAGGCAGGAGGACTCAGTATGACTTTACGAATACTTTATTTCCCACTATACAAAACACGATTGTACATTTTATTTGGCATTGTGGTTCTGCTCGCATCGGCTCCCTGCCGCATCCAACGAGACACCGTCTCGACCTCCGAGCAGAGAGCAGCGACGCATTCCCCCTGAAACAGGAAACAGAAAACAGAACCAAGGGTGGAGGCCGGGGAGGCGGAGGCAGCAGGAAGACTGAAGTCTATGTCGCACTAGCGATGCATATGCCGGGAACCCCTTATATACCCCGCCCTATTAGGAGGGAGTGCCCTGCGCATAAAATGATGCGTTGCTAGTGGCGCGCTATGTCTCACGTCCTCCTTCATGAACCAGCTCTGCTTGTTTTTCCCCGCTTTGATCTGGAGGCGGTTCCACTGGCACAGAGTCAGTTCTCTGAACTCCCTGTCATCGTCATCTGTGATGAGGCCTACAATGGCGGAGTCGTCAGAGAACTTCTGCAGATGGCAGGTGGCTGTGCTGTACATGAAGTCTGCAGTGTACAGGGTGAACAAAAAGGGAGCCAGGACTGTTGGCGGCCCTGTGGCGCTGGAGATGGACGAGCACCAGGCGCTCAAGTGTCTTCAATAGGTGCGATGTAAATGCCACTGTCCTGTAGCTGTTGAGGTCCTTCGGGTGCGGTACTTTTGGTACTGGCACCACGCAGGATGTCTTCCACAGCTGTGGAATTATCCCCAGCTTCAGGCTCAGGTTGAAGAACCGTTCCATAATCCCGCACAGCTGGTCTGCACAGGACTTGAGGATCCGAGAGCTGATGCCGTCCGGACTTCTCCTTTCTTGCCTTTATCTTCCTGAGCTCTTTTCTCACCTGGTTTGTGGAGAGGGACAGAGTGGAGCACTGGGGCTGAGTGTTTGGTGTTGACGGTATAAGAGGGGGTTGAGGTGAGGGTAATAGGTGAGATGAAAGGGATGGGGCAGGAGAAGCCAAAGCAGTGGGGGTCTGACCTGAGTGCTGTGGAGATTGGGGTAGGGCAGTGTACTGGGGGAGCACCTGAGGGGTGCTGCAGCCGGGGTGACTGGGCCGGGGGAGGGGTGGGTCGCTGATCAAAGTTCAGGTCGTTCACCCACATCTGGAAGTCTGGATTTTTAACAATGTTTAATAACAAAGCGCTCTTCCAAACAACATCAACCATGGTACTGCAGGTCCTGAGGTCGACACCTGCAAAATGTCAGCTTTGCTCAGTGCCCGGTTCTTGAGATAATCGTTCCACTAAAGTCCCCCTAAAATCCCACAATAAACTTGAGCAGACAAACAGATACATACAGAGATTCCTTGCATTATAGTACAGGTTATTCCCAGTAACGGTGTCTATGCCGGAAGAGACATTTCCCTCTCTGCTGTGTTTTACTGCATGGACAGCACACCTTTGACCAGAATGTCCAGTAATGCCTCTGACAAAAGCATTAAAGTTGGAAATAAATCCGCTGGAGTTGTTTCCCTTATGTTCATGAGCTCATCGCTGGTTAAAAAACTGTTTAACTAGAAGAAATAGCAACCAGTCACAGTCTGAAATGTATAGGCCTCTCACGGCCACTGTACCAGTGTCTGTAATGTAAACCATCTACACCATGGGGCTGATTGAAAATAAGTACAATACAGTAATTTAAAAGCCTACTTAATTCCTTTTGCCAGTTATCTTCCAGATGCTAATGTCTAGGCACCAACACTTAATATGCCATTATTCACAAAATATATTTGTATACAAATAATATAGTGTTAATTCAAGCAAACATGTTTGCAGTTTGTTGTTGAGAATCTGTTTAAAGGGGTTCAAGTAAATAGAATTTGAAACGCGCATCTTCATGCATATTTTGCTTAGCGAGATTCTTTTCACAGATGTTACTGTAGTTCCATCAGTTTTAATCTGTTAAAATGTAATATGAAATTGAGGATTGCCTTCCCAACTGAAATGTTAACTTCTAAATCAAATCTATTAGAAATGATTGTGTGTTAGGACTACAAAATTGCCTTTTTTCTCTCTCAATTTATGCACCCCATTACCCCTATTTAAAACAAACCAAAAAAGCACAGAGGTGTTTCATTTCACATTTTATTATTCATATTACATGGTATTGGATTTGCTTCACTAATATAAAAATTCCCCTTGTTCAGGCAAATATATAATATTGGAGGCCGGCACTCAATTGCAAGGCATCAATCCTGTGCTTCTCAGTTTTATAATAATAATAATAAAAAAACTTTTTAGTGTATCACATTTTCCCATGTTGTTCAATTATGTATTGACTGAACACTTGCCAACCTTGTTTATTTCAAATGCTAGGAAAAAACTGGTGTAAACATTATAGACAGGGAGATGACCAGACCCATTTTCTACTCTGTTTTAAGCATGATAAGATGTTCAATGTCAAATGAGTGTTTTGACAGCTGTAAAAAAGTCATGCAAGGCCTCAAGGCAATGACACTTCTAGCTAACATGCTCCACTGCAAGATGATGAATTTAAGGATACTTAATCATGTTTCCCAAATCTGTCTAGAAGTAAATGACTAGGAAAACATGTAAGGTGATAAACTATTTTCTACAAATGTACAAGCTTCCATAAAGAAAGAACGGACAATAGCTAATACTAAAACCATAATATTGCAGACTTAAAGTCTCTTACAAATCTCATATAAACAATTCAGTGAGTGTACCATATATTGAGTATTTACAAGACATATACAGCTGTCAAAAAAAACATGTTTGTCATATGCACACAAGTCATTTAATTTGAATTATGTTTTAAATGTAAATCTGGAAGATATGTAAATGTTCACTTTGGCAGGATTTAATCTTAACAATTTAACCTTAGAATTAAGAAAAAAAGGGCACATATTTTTTAGTTTGTAACAACAAGTGTCATAGATATCTTTAATTTGAACCAAATCTTGTTTGCAACAAACCAGGGATAAAATCACAAAAACAAACCATAACTATGAAATGAAATAAAACAACTTAAACCACATTCTCATGTACCCACACCATACTTAGTTTTTGATCTTTACTTTTTCATTCAAGATTTAGGAACTGCCAGAACTGCTTGTTTTTAATTATATTCATGATGAACTTAAGATACAAGATGAAACTATTAAAGATGACAATGGGCCTCATATATTGCATTAGGATAACACAATTAAGCCATAGGATGAAAAACCAGGTTCAGATATTGCACCAATGTAATATGATACAATGCTTAGATCTGTAGATAGGAGAACTACTAAGTACATTCAAGTCTCCTGCACATCCACATCCCTCTGTAACAGTAATACTGATGGTGTCCCTTGGTGCATGCTTTGAGTTGTTGGGATTTTAAAATGGCTGCCTGTTTCTGAAGTAATGTTTATTTGGAATGCGGGCCAAGTTTTGACAATGTCACTGTTCACCTTTCTGTGACCTAATGAGCGTTCAAGTCATTGCGAGTGCCAGGATTTTGTCTCAACAAAACATGTTATAATGTCTTCCGTAGGCTGTGTTAATGAAATCTTTGGGTTTATTAGTGAAGAACATCTATTTTACTAAATGAGTGTAAGGATTCAAATTCGGCTGGTCTGGCTGTATGTATGTATTTATGTATCTGAAGTTTAAATAAAACACAATAAGATGAAATATTTTCTTGAAGTGCTCTGGAAGTGCTCCCTGGATTACCCCTCTCTTTTCTCTACCATCTTCAAGTTCATGTGACCAATGGCTCTCAAAACTGTTTAACTAGAAGAAACAGCAACCAGTCACAGTCTGAAATGTATAGGCCTCTCACGGCCACTGTACCAGTGTCTGTAATGTAAACCATCTACACCATGGGGCTGATTGAAAATAAGTACAATACAGTAATTTAAAAGCCTACTTAATTCCTTTTGCCAGTTATCTTCCAGATGCTAATGTCTAGGCACCAACACTTAATATGCCATTATTCACAAAATATATTTGTATACAAATAATATAGTGTTAATTCAAGCAAACATGTTTGCAGTTTGTTGTTGAGAATCTGTTTAAAGGGGTTCAAGTAAATAGAATTTGAAACGCGCATCTTCATGCATATTTTGCTTAGCGAGATTCTTTTCACAGATGTTACTGTAGTTCCATCAGTTTTAATCTGTTAAAATGTAATATGAAATTCAGGATTGCCTTCCCAACTGAAACGTTAACTTGTAAATCAAATCTATTAGAAATGATTGTGTGTTAGGACTACAAAATTGCCTTTTTTCTCTCTCAATTTATGCACCCCATTATCCCTATTTAAAACAAACAAAAAAAGCACAGAGGTGTTTCATTTCACATTTTATTATTCATATTACATGGTATTGGATTTGCTTCACTAATATAAAAATCCCCCTTGTTCAGGCAAATATACCGTTTGCATTGTCATTGGAGGCCGGCACTCAATTGCAAGGCATCAATCCTGTGCTTCTCAGTTTTATAATAATAATAATAAAAAAAACTTTTTAGTGTATCACATTTTCCCATGTTGTTCAATTCTGTATTGACTGAACACTTGCCAACCTTGTTTATTTCAAATGCTAGGAAGAAACTGGTGTAAACATTATAGACAGGGAGATGACCAGACCCATTTTCTACTCTGTTTTAAGCACGATAAGATGTTCAATGTCAAATGAGTGTTTTGACAAAGATGCAGTACCTGAGAGACAATAAGGGCATTGTAATTCCTCCAACCCCCAGTGTATGACCCTTTACATGTCTAAAATCCTGTCTCTAGTTCTTCCTTGAAAAAGCTCTAAATTCTCACCTGTATACTTGTTTTGATCACATATATGGCAATATGACAGACTAACTGCATTTAATATAATGTTGCCACTGCATGGTATACTATGCCTGAGGTTTAATATAAATGTACGGATTGTGTCACATTACCCCAAGAACAGTAAAAGGCTAAACTGAAATTAAAGCACGTAAGTGGCTCCCGTCATTCAATGTTGAGTTTTACTGAACATTGAATGGTATACTGATCTACATGGGAAGAATCAAGTATTTACCAAAGCTGTAAAAAAGTCATGCAAGGCCTCAAGGCAATGACACTTCTAGCTAACATGCTCCACTGCAAGATGATGAATTTAAGGATACTTAATCATGTTTCCCAAATCTGTCTAGAAGTAAATGACTAGGAAAACATGTAAGGTGATAAACTATTTTCTACAAATGTACAAGCTTCCATAAAGAAAGAACGGACAATAGCTAATACTAAAACCATAAGATTGCAGACTTAAAGTCTCTTACAAATCTCATATAAACAATTCAGTGAGTGTACCATATATTGAGTATTTACAAGGCATATACAGCTGTCAAAAAAAACATGTTTGTCATATGCACACAAGTCATTTAATTTGAATTATGTTTTAAATGTAAATCTGGAAGATATGTAAATGTTCACTTTGGCAGGATTTAATCTTAACAATTTAACCTTAGAATTAAGAAAAAAAGGGCACATATTTTTTTGTTTGTAACAACAAGTGTCATAGATATCTTTAATTTGAACCAAATATTGTTTGCAACAAACCAGGGATAAAATCACAAAAACAAACCATAACTATGAAATGAAATAAAACAACTTAAACCACATTCTCATGTACCCACACCATACTTAGTTTTTGATCCTTACTTTTTCATTCAAGATTTAGGAACTGCCAGAACTGCTTGGTTTTAATTATATTCATGATGAACTTAAGATATAAGATGAAACTATTAAAGATGACAATGGGCCTCATATATTGCATTAGGATAACACAATTAAGCCATAGGATGAAAAACCAGGTTCAGATATTGCACCAATGTAATATGATACAATGCTTAGATCTGTAGATAGCAGAACTACTAAGTACATTCAAGTCTCCTGCACATCCATATCTCTCTGTAACAGTAATACTGAATGGTGTCCCTTGGTGAATGCTTTGAGTTGTTGGGATTTTAAAATGGCTGCCTGTTTCTGAAGTAATGTTTATTTGGAATGCGGGCCAAGTTTTGACAATGTCACTGTTCACCCTTCTGTGACCTAATGAGCGTTCAAGTCATTGCGAGTGCCAGGATTTTGTCTCAACAAAACATGTTATAACGTCTTCCGTAGGCTGTGTGAATGAAATCTTTGGGTTTATTAGTGAAGAACATCTATTTTACTAAATGAGTGTAAGGATTCAAATTCGGCTGGTCTGGCTGTATGTATGTATTTATGTATCTGAAGTTTAAATAAAACACAATAAGATGAAATATTTTTTTGAAGTGCTCTGGAAGTGCTCCCTGGATTACCCCTCTCTCTCCTTTCTCTACCATCTTCAAGTTCATGTGACCAATGGCTCTCAAAATGTCCCGTTAATAGCCCCCTGACCAAATCCTATTATTTAGCGGTACTCGAGTTCTCCAGAGTTTGAGGTCCCTGCTTCCCTTGGCATTGTCTCTTCTATTATTGCAGAAATCATTGGGCAATCTAAAAGACTACATCATATATATGCTCTTGTCTAGATTGCCCATTGATTTTTGCTTGGAGCCAAAGGCCTCCATTTTGTCTCAGTTTATGACTTTTGCATTAAGTCACTTTTGATCCTAGCTTAACTATGTAACAAGAACATTTAACAGAAAAATAAAAAGTATACTATATCAAAAGGCATTTTAGATGGAGGCAAACAGCCACTCACAGCATGTAGACTGTTCAGTCTGTGGTATTTTTTGCACATAAGAGGCTCTGGGGGCATTGCACCCAAAGATGAGGTCCCTGTACCGTAGAGGAGAAGGGAGGGCCAAAGGATGATTAGGTGGTTGTGAGGGTAAAGGGGAACCCCCTGGGTGCACTGCATAACTCTGTAGGGGGTTTGTGTGGTCGTGGGTCGGAGTACTTAGTGACCCCCAGAGCCAGGAGGGTTATGAATCCAGTCCAGCACGATGAGTGACAGGCTGACAATCATAAAGATGATACCCACCACTAGGAAAATGGCAGCCTTAGAGGGTTTAGAGACAGACAGAGAAAAACAGGTCATTGACAGCAGATAAAGCATTAATAAATTCAACTCAAATGTTTTCTCGCATGCATAACATCCTTCAGTCTGGGATCCTTCAGCATCACCCAACTTTTAGGATCATATTAGCTGTCCCTCATCCAAACTGATACTATAAACACTTTGCATTTACTCTAGGACAGTAAGGGATGGTGGACTAAATGACAGCAAGTCATCTAGAGTTTGAGGGAGCAAACTCGAGATGCAAACCACTGTTATAGGCTTGGATCTCATCAGTGATGTCTTCTTACAAGCACATAAAATATTGTTACATTTGAATTCTGCCAATTCTGTCCAGCCATAGCAATACTATACCATATTTCACAAATGAGATGGAATTCTGTGGCTTATTGGCATTTCTCTTATAGTAATTTATTTTCTCTCATAGTCATTGTATGAAGTCAAATACGGTGGCTGAGCGGTTAGGGAAGCGGGATAGTAATCTGAAGGTTGCCAGTTCGATTCCCGGCCGTGCAAAATGACGTTGTGTCCTTGGGCAAGGCACTTCACCCTACTTGCTTCGGGGAGAATGTCCCTGTACTTACTGTAAGTCGCTCTGGATAAGAGCATCTGCTAAATGACTAAATGTAAATGTAATACAAAGTAGTGTGTGAAAAGTGTTGCTGTCCAAAACTATTTGCATGCGTGAGAGAGTTTCTCCACACTTACAGAGATCTTCTGCGGGGAGCGAAGTGGCACAGACTTGACCAGTCGTAAATAGAAAGCAGCAGGCAAGATAAAAATCAGCATGGTAGCTGCAGAGGAGCCTGTTGAATGAGAGTATTACATTGGGTTTACATTAGATACATCTCTCTATGGTGCTTGCATATGCTCACATTGATCTTTGATTTCCCTTTTTTCATCCCATTTTCCAAGTAACTACATTACCCCTGGGTCATAAGTTACGGTTATTATCAGCTTGTAGCCCGCAGTCACCCAAACAAGGAAGCAATGATCATGATAATTGGGATGTAAATAAACGTATTCTCTGCAGCAAAGGTAACTCTGGATCTTCCTTTTCTATGGTGTTCCTAATTAGAGCCAGTTTTCTTATAACGCTTTGTTGGTTTTTGAAACTGCACTTTAAAGAAGAAACAGTCTTGAATGACCTTCATGTCTTAAAGTAATGATGGGCTGTTGTGTCTTACTTGGTTGTTTACCAGATATTGTCCTCTATACCAACCCTAACTTGTCACAACACAATTGATTGGCTCAAATGTACTAAGAAGGAAAGAATTCCAATAACACAGTGTCCTAACTGGATGCAAGCATCCGACTGTAGCGTTGCATCTGATGCTTTCTGTCCACACTGAACCCGTCATATTCACTTTTATTACGTCATGTAAACTAACCACCTTCTTAAGACACCTTGTTCAACTAGAGCTTTAAACGCGAGCAACTAAAAATAAATAGAAACAGGGCATCCAAAAAGTTTTGCAAAAACGTTGTTTTGTGTCGCGCTGCGCAGCCTCGCACATTGCTCGCTTCCAGTTAGGACACTACAATAGAAAACAAGGCAATCAAACATCTTTTGTCGCAGACGGTCGCTCGTATCGCATCCAGTTAGTGGTGTAAGAAATGCGCATTTCAAATGACAACCTCATGAAGCTGGTTGAGACAATGCCAAGAGTGTGCAAAGCTGTCATCAAGTCAAACTTTTAAGACTAAATCTAAAATATGTTTTTATTTGTTTGACACTGTTTGAATACATGATTCCATGTTTTGATGTCTTCAGTATTATCAGAAAAAATATTTAAAAAACCTGGAATGACTGGGTATGTCCTAACTTTTCACTGGCACTGTATACACTGATTCAGTATTGAACAGTGTTAATTCAGAGTCCATACCTGCTTGCACCAGGGATACATTTTGAGATAATCACACCTAATTACTTCCAGTTATGCTCCACATTAGCATTTAAACAGGGTTGTTTATACAGTTATTCATTGATTAAATTAGCAAACTAATGTAATTGGTAGTCCATGTAAAATCTGCTTCTTCCAATTCTTTAAGAAAATGAAAAAAGTACTCACCAATAAAACCAAAAATGTCTCGAATAGTGGGGACAAAGATGACTAGGAGATTGTTAAAAGCGAGGATGGCAGCAGCAATAAGCAAGTGGCGTGTCCAGCTGAATTCTCGTCCACTGAACAGCAGTGTGGTAATAGAGGAACGGATCTGAAGAAGAAACAGACATGTGTTTGTTTGTCTTGGACAGTTAGTGTCTAGAAAGATTTGCCACATTGTAGTTTGTAGGTGATTTGACATGAAAAGGTACAGTACAGTATTTCAAAGGTATAGTACAGTATTTCAAATGTACAGTACAATATTTCAAAGGCATGGTCTTTGAAACAAACAAAAGTCAGCAGCAATCTATTTGTCAGATTTGCTAGTTTAGGCCATTGATAGTATAATATAACTGGATCCAGTGAAATATATGATGTCGCTATGGCTGCCCATGGGAAATTCTCAGTGGCGCAGCCAGGGGGCCAGGTAACCCGACCCAGCCAGATGGTTTGTTCCAAACATTCATTTGGGAAGTAAAAGGGCAGGCACTTTCAAAAAATACTTGGATGAACCATGTGTCTATAACCGTCTACCACCGTTAGTCAGAACCACTGTGGTTTGGGCACAAACAAAAAGCTTGGAGCTTGGCAAGATGGGTTTTTGCATGTTGTGATCTTGCAAAACCAGCTCCCACATGAATAGCAGGCCAGGGCCAGTCTGAGAACATTTGAATGCGGAAACCTACCAGTAGTTGCTGGTTACAACTGGGGGCAGAAAGCATTTTTTGTCATTGACTACCATTCAAAAGCTAGTATTTTTCATGTAAAAGGATAATTATGCTCAATAAAGTTAGATTTTTAAATTCCGCATTCACATTTTGTCAGACTGGCGCTGGTTCCCTGTTCTAGGCCCATAGGTTAATACCACACTTGACAGCTGACTGAAGTGGGTCAGCTGCAGAGGATGAGGTTGTACAGTCAGTCACTAGTTAGAGGTCTGGTGTCTTTAAGCTTATGGTTTGGCTTTCTAGGTGAAAGGTCAAGGTACTGGGTAAAGAAAAAGACAGTGGCATACCAGGCTAGATAGCCACTAAGGAAAAGGTTGCAGGCGGTCGCACTCAGGGTGCCTGCAAAATCAAAATAAATAACTTGGTAGTAGTACAGAGCTATTGCATCAGCCAAGAGAAAACCTGCAGGAAAGCAGCTAGCAGTGGGTGGAGGGTCATGACATAACTTTAAGCAACTGTTGTTCTATGTTCTTAGAGTCTTTACTAGAAGAAGCTGGACAAATATGTGAACTTTGTCTAAACCAGAGATTTTGACTTAATATGCATCTTTGGACTACTCTCAACCATAGGAAAAGTGATTGTAAATATAGGAAGGTGAACAGAAATAATCTAAAAAAGTTTTCTGCTTTAGACTACTGAACTTGATCATGAAATGGTTGCTTAACACATTTCATATTAATCATAACCAAATAACTGTATCTGAAAAAACAATGTCCCCGTTCCTCGTGGTTGTTGCATTATTGTGGCAACCTAGCATTCAGCTACAGTTCTTCCACCAGCATGTGAAGCACCCCAACTATTCTGCGCCCAACAGAGATTCAGCATGGGGGCTTTGGAGTGAACCTTGCAATATTTACCTAATTCTACCCGTGGTTTACCCCACACTGACAAGATCTCTCCCACCTGGGTGAGATCATTGACAGATCAACTAACAGATAGTCTTTATGGAGCTTTCTAGGTATGTCTGAATACAATCAGAAAGCAATTCAAGTGACATATCCAGGGATATCTAAATGCTTCTAAGTGACATAATTGAAGCTCTAAGCTGTGCCAGGTTGGGTCAGGGCTTTTATGAATGTTATAAATTAACAAGCCGCTTATATTTCACTTTTGCATACTAGATGTCTCAAGAGCGTGGCAAGTTAGATTATGTTTGCATGTGATCAATCACTGTCGCTAAGTTTAGGTTCAGTGACTGTCTTCTCAGGGTCTATGTGTTGTATTTACATATTATAATGGTTTACTGTATTTGACACTTACAGAAGACATCTTTATTGGGTATTTGCTTGGCAAAACAACATTTACTGCCTTAAAATATAATATTAGTTAAATTTGGTTTTACTTAGGTTTTACATAGGGTTAAGGTCATTTCACAGTCCACTAGAATTAGTACAATTTCAGGTCAAACGTCAGACACCGCATGAAATGCAAACAGTTCTGGCTAGTTCTTACTGCAGAGTAATGGCGATGCATTCTTCCTAAGTTTGGTTTTCAGGCTTTGTTGACTCAAGCATCTGTCCTTCAAATAATTTGTTACCAGCAAGATATTGTTAACAATGTGAGCTATAATATAATGAAAACGAAATCTTGCTGGTTAAAATAAAATCGTTTTTCTAATTCACTATTTTAGTGAAGGGAAAAAATAACCCTGTTCTTTGTTACGAATAGTGACATCATGACAGTTACTGTAGCAGCCATACATACCAACAAGTATGGAAAGTGTATTTTTGTCAATTCAAACGCAACACAACAACCACCACCAGACCACACATACTGGATTACAATTAAGGTGGACATTTCAGGACCACAGTAAGCTTTTACTATACCCTCAATCCTTTTCAATATATGGGAAGAAACCTTTATGTTTTTTTCAATCAACAAAACTTATTAATTTAATTTTGTTTGTACACATTTATTAAAAGAGCCATGGTTTATCTGAGGAAGTCTGTTATTGGAGTCAAGTTATTGAGGTCATGAAAACTAAACATTTCACTGCCTCCAATTTCAGAAGGGCATAGGTGTCATTATATGTGAATGGGACATGTCCCACCCAAATTTCTTTAATGGCAAATCAGTCCGCCTTACTTTTTATAAAGAAAATTATACAATGCCTATAAATATAATGTTTTCCCCTTTTGTTGCTTTTATACATGAAATCATGGTCCATATAATGTGGCTTTTTTTACAAGAATTTCCAAAAAAGATTATTTCATGTCATAGTGAAAACTGATTTTTACAAACTAATGTCAATTATTAAAAAATATGTTTGCATAAATATTCACCCCCTTTAAAGTGACTGACCTAATTCAACAGAGGTCCAGCTAGTTGATGCCAGCAGTGTCACAATTAGTGAAATGGAGATCACCTGAGTACAGTTGATGTGTGTCAAGTGATTGTAGTATAAAAACACCTGTGTCTGGGAGGTCCAGTCTCTGGTTCATCAGTATTCCTACTACAATTGCAACATGAAGACACAAGAAAATAACTTAAGTGTCAGGTGGCTGGGCGGTTGGGGAATCGGACTAGTAATCAGAAGGTTGCCGGTTCGATTCCCAGATGTGCAAAAATGATGTTGCGTCCTTGGGCAAGACACTTCACCCTACTTGCCTCGGGGAGAATGTCCCTGTACTTACTGTAAGTCGCTCTGGATAAGAGTGTCTGCTAAATGTTTAATTTTTTATTTATTTTTTTAACTCAAAGCAACTCAGAAAAAAGATCATTGACAAGTATAAGTCAGGGGACGGCTACAAAAAGATTTCCAACTCACTGGACATCCCACGGAGTTCAGTTAAATCCATCATTAAGAAATGGAAGGAGTATGGCACATGTTTAAATCTGCCTAAAAGCTGGCCGTCCTCACAAACTGAGTGACCGGGCAAGAAGAAAACTGGTGAGGAAGGCCACCAAGACACCTACGACCTCTCTGAAGGAGTTAAAAGCTTCAGTGGCTCAGATGGGAGAGACTGTACATAGAACAACTGTTGCCCAGGTTCTTCACCAGTCAAAGCTGTATGGGAGAGTGGCAAAAACAAAGCCACTGTTGAAAAAAGCTGACAAAAATTGGTTTGGGGAACACCAAACACTGCACATCACCACAAACACACCATCTCCACAGAGAAGCATGGTGGTGGCAGAATCATGCTCTGGAGATGCTTCTCAGCAGCAGGCCCTGGAAGGCTTGTAAAAGGTAGAGGGGAACATGAATCAGAACAATATCGCGATCTGCAAGAGAACTACGACTTGGGAGATTTATTTTCCAGCAAGACAACAACCCAAGCATACAGCAAAAGTTATACAGAAATGGTTCAAAGACAACAAGGTGAATGTTCTGGAGAGGCCAAGTCAAAGCCCAGATCTCAGTCCAATCGAGAATTTGTGGCTGGACTTGAAAAGAGCTGTTCACGCCCAATCCCCAAGCAACCTGACAGAGCTTGAGCTGTTTTGCAAGGAAGAATGGAGAAACATTGCAGTGTCCATATGTGCCAGCCTGATTGAGACATATCCACACACACTCAGTGCTGTGATTGCAGCCAAAGGTGCATCTACTAAATACTAACCTGAAGGGGTGAATATTTTATGCAATCATCTACTTGACCTTATATATTTTTTTATTAATTTACATTATTTTTTACAAATCGTTTTTTTGTGTGCAAATTCTTGTCAAAAAATCCCAATTATATTGACCATGATTTACATTAACATTTAGTCATTTAGCAGACACTCTTATCCCGAGCGACTTATAGTAAGTACAGGGACATTCCCCCGTGGCAAGTAAGGTGAAGTGCCTTGCCCAAGGACACGGCAACCTTCTGATTACTAGCCTGATTCCCGCACCGCTCAGCCACCTCCCAGACTCCCTGATTTCATGTATAAAAGCAACAAAAGGGTGAAACAGCTTCAGACAGGTGGCGTTAACATCCCACCTGATGAAGATGCTAGAGAGGCTGGTCCTTGTACATCTCCGTCCCCTGGTGAGCTCAGCTCTGGACCCCCTTCAGTTCGCCTACCAATCTGGCATCGGGGTGGATGACGCTGTCATCTACCTGCTACACAGATGCCTTTTTCATCTGGAAAAGGCTGGAAGCACCGTGAGAATCATGTTTTTTTCAGTGCCTTTAACACCATCCAGCCTTTACTTCTGAGGGACAAGCTGGAGCAGACCGGAGTGGACCACCACCTCACTGGATGGATCTTGGACTACCTCACCAACCGTTCACAGTATGTGTGGATACGGGAGTGTGAGTCCGACCTGGTGTCCTGCAGCACGGGGGCCCCACAAGGAACCGTTCGAGCTCCATTTCTGTTCACCATCTACACCTCGGACTTCAGATACAACTCTGCTAACGGCCACCTGCAAAAGTTCTCTGATGACTCTGCAATCGTCGGCCTAATTTCCGCCGGTGATGACAGGGACTACAGAGAACTGAACCAGGACTTCATTGGATGGTGCCAGCAGAACCGCCTCCAGATCAACTCTGGCAAAACCAAAGAGCTGGTGGTGAACTTCTGCCGGGGTAAACACTCTCCTCCGGTACCAGTGAACATCCAGGGAATGGTCATTGAGATTGTGAGATCTTATAAGTACCTGGGTGTTCACTTGAACAACAAACTGGCCTGGACTGATCACATTCATGCAGTCTACAAAAAGGGACAAAGCAGACTCTACCTGCTGAGGAGACTGAGGTCTTTTGAAGTGGAGGGAGCACTCCTGAGTAGGGTTGCAAAATTCCAGGAATATTCAAAGTTGAAAACTTTCCACTGGAATTAATGGGAATATACGGGAATATACAGGAATTAACTGGAAATTTGGGGGTAATTTAACTGTATTTACCTTGTCATAAGCAGACATGCATGCAAACATTTATAATTCAACTTTTTTGTGGACATACATACATCTTACTCTCACTGTTGTAAAAAGTTAGTCTACTCTATACTAATAAACTTGGTATTAAAATGAACATGGCTTCAGTTTACCAAGTAATCAATATGCTAGGTAATGACAAAGAGTGTTGGGAAAGTTCACTTTCTACATGAACTAGTTCAGTTCATAGTTCACAAATTTTTTAATGAACTAGTTCAGTTCATAGGTCATAGTTCACAGCTCCAAAAATGTCTTTCAATATGTTGCCAGCTATAATTGAAATCTCTATCTGTCTGCAATACCGCTCTTGGCCTCTATGCAATTTGGCGCTCTCACACTTGCCAGGCATAGGGCTGAAACGTTCAGACATAACACTGATGACAAAGACGTTCAAAAACAACAGAACGTTTTACGTTTAGGTTTATGTTTCTGGCAGACAATGTTCCCAACCAGCTGCATTCAGGGCCCAGCTGAACTAGGCGTGCATAGTTTGTTCTCAACTACATTGAAGTTCCTTGTGATATGCTTTTGCAAAAAAACTTTGGCACCAAACCCAAAATGTGTTTGGTGGTTTGCTACATTGTTGTTTTGCACTGTTGTTCTTTTACTCTTGTTGTAGATTGCACCATCTCTGTGCTTCTGTAAACTACAAATTTCCCCATTGTGGGACTAATAAAGGATTATCTTATCTTAAACATCCAAGGGGGGTGAATACTTTTTATAGGCATTGTATTTAACAGCTGTCACACCCACATTTGAAAACAAACCTATGCCCCTGAATTTTTTAAGTTTTACTCCTGCTCCTACAGTGTCTACTGCTGCATCGGCCTTGTGGTGTTTATAGCCCGTTCCCGAGCCCCCACATATGCACATTCAGACAAATTCATGTAGTGCCACATACACACATTACAACACCTACACACATACTACTCTTTCTGAAACAAAGGACTGAAAGCTTGGAAGACAAAGCTAAAGTTAATCTTGTGCTGATGGTTTGTGGGATCCCAAACTAAAGACTGTCAATGACTGAAAGGAGATCTTGTATGCCATGTACCCAGAAATTAAAAAGTGGATGGTTGGCAATGCCAGTGTGACCTACTTGGTTATTTTAGTAAACTTGATTTGAAAGCCCAGATTGGTGGGGACAGAGATCTGAAATTGAAGGGATTAACCATTAAATTGGTAGTTTGCTAAGTTATTTTACAGATATATTCCATTTAATGGAACCTCAAATGCTAAAGCAAACAACAATAGATTAACATAACTTTGGTTTTTGGCATTTCCATAAACACCTCCAGGACAGACTACAAATGTAAATACTTGCCATCAGAAGAATTTGCAGTCCCACTCAAAACCTTGTATCAAAATTATGTTCTTGACAAATAAAAGTTAAAAAAACATTCTCAGTCCTTGCTTGTGTTTGAATGGCTACTCTAAATTATTACTGTTGTATTTATCAACTTGTTTCACGACATTCTCTGTACAAATATCCAACAGTGTCAACATATTGTATGCTGAATACATACACATTGGTATGACATGTTCTTTTTAGGATAGTTGAGACACACCAACTCCCTGTCTATACTATTGCCCTATGGCTTTTCTGTCTCCCACTGCCTGTGAAGGGGATGTCGAGGTGAGGGTTTTTCCACTGTCTGCTCAGGGCTTATCTCCTGTAAAATTCCACTAGGGAGTGTGGGATTCACTCATACATTTAATAGACAAAGAATACTTCCACATGCTGTGCTAGAATGTGTGTTTCTGTATATGTGTATATGCAGCCCGTTTGCAGTACTTTCACTGCATGTGTGTGGGTGTGTGTATAGCACCCAATCAATAGACAATACAACATTCCTTGTCCAATCCCAGGTGATCATGTGACGCTATACTGATGCTGGATAGCACTTTTATGGCCTCTGCTGGTGGATTGGTGTAATGCCACTCAATATAAATTGAAAATATTTTCAATCTAACAACTACACAAACTCTTCTGTGACTGAATACATATGTGTGCATCTAGACAAAAGAGAGTATGACACCTTCTATGAGCCATTTATGGTCCACATGTATCTGGCAACGGCCAAGCCAAATGTAGCCCATGGCCATATTGGGGTGGTCAGGTATGGCCACAATGAGTATAGGTAAGTACATAGAAGATGTAGGTGATTCGGCAGAGATCTTATTAACTGAACCTTTGATGTGCAGTCTGCACTCATCTGTATCTCAAAGATTTCTATTATCGGTTGACATCAAGAGTGTGAATTGTAGGTGTGGCAGCCATGTGTGCATTTCTCATTAGCGGGGTTGGGATTTGGACTTACAATATTTGTAACCCCCCAGCACACACTCAAAAGTTAGCAAATATCACTAAATAGTCTAGGGTGGGTTATAACATTGTTGCCCATGTTTAATAATAGAATCAGGCTTAATGCAAGTGACGTAGCCTAACGCCTGGGACACACTGGCTGCAAAGCGCCAAGATCGGTTACGAATGGTGCAAGGCACACTAGACGTGCATTTCTCCATGCCGGTCACCAATCCTGTCACATCCTCTGAGCTTTCCTTTTTCACATGTAAAGCTGACATGGTACATAAACATGGCATAGGCTATATTTAGGCAACTTGTTGTTCTAACAGCCGTCGCAACAGCATCCCAACATAACGTGGCAACATTTGTCTTTTTTTGCCTTAGTCTTTGTAAAATAGGCTATATGCTGTGGGTCATACAACTCCATGTAGTAAATATGTTGGCTTGACAGTCAACGCAATCATCAATCGGGATTTTTTTATTTTTATGTTTACCGTATTTTTGGGAAATAAAGCCGCAGCTTGTACCCAGATTTTACAGTTTTCTTGTGGTTGTACGGCTTATATTTTGAAGCGGCTTATAGCCCGGTTTTAGACCAAAAAAGTGGCTTTGCCCCAGATCTCTACAGACCATGCAGCTAATTTAATGCTCAACACTTGAACGGGGGCTTATTACTTGAAAGAGGAATTATTTACTGTGTCGTCTCAGCTACCCTATCAGGGCTTGGAAATACAGCGACTTGCTAAAGTAAGCAAATGGCGAATAGAACATAACATTTCATAATAATTTCAGTAAATCAAACAGCTGCAAGACCCAGTGAAATGTTATATACAGCTAGCAAACTAACATTAGCTAGCATCGCTAACGACATTGGCTAATTCAACTTCGGTAAGCTATCCTCAGGATTTGCAAGCTAGCTAAATTTATACTATATAAAAAAAAAATTGTAGACATAACAATGGATTTTGCCACTAAATGAGTGACTTGGCTTTATTTCTGGACATACTATCCACAACCGAAGTGTGTTACACATCGCCTATACTCGTGCAGTGCAAGTTTGGTGTTAAGTGATAGGCTATAGCCTACAACTAACGCAGTCAAATGTTAATAACTTGTTTGTTTATCCAAATATATCATGTAATATGGTGTATTTTATCATCCTGCAGCCAAATTCGCAAGCGTCTCGCGGAAAAGCTCAACCAGCTGCCGAAAAAGATCGCTGCAGAGTGCAAGCCGATCGCGGCGCTTCGCAGCCTGTGTGGCCGGTCCAATTTGATAAAATGGTCACCGAAAGGAAAAGGCTGCACTTCCAGGCGCTTCACAGCTAATCGCGGCGCTTCGCAGCCAGTGCGTCTCAGGCGCAAGTGTTTACCAAAAGAGAGAGCACACAATTTTTATGCAAGTTGCCACATATTCAATGCTTAAATACTTACAGGGAACAGCACAATGGGCACTGTAAGAGTAACCGCCGTAAGGACAGCTAGACGCACCAACAGCAACATAGTGTCAAACTTGTACACTTTGGTGAACGTGTGAAGCAATTCTGCCTCAACATTATCTGTGTATTTTGGAAAGAGAAGAGGATGAAAAGGTTAACAGTCAAAACAAGCAATGGTCACTATCGGAGACGCACAACATTTTCTATCGCTTTTCAAACTAAACAATGCTCATATGTACTAATTTTATGCTTGCAGTGTGTTTTGCTTTTATTGCTCATTTTCCACCTTACTGAGATCAATCTTTTGTTCTATGACTCACTTGTACATTTTCTAAAACTACAGCTACGCCACTAAAAAGCTAGCAGTTTGATGGCATAGGTGGCTGACAAATTGTGGAGTAAATTCAATAGATTTTCCTATTTTTAAATCTGATACCTTTCAACCATCTTTAAACACAAGACACGCCTTCAGTGTTGATGTGCATCCTTATTGGGTGAACACAGGTATGCAGTGATTATAATGTGTTCTTACCATAGAAGGTAAGGTAACCAAATAACGCAGAAAGCATGTACATGATGAGCATGGCCAGGATAGACAGGTTGGACACATTCTGCATCTTCCGCCGAGAACGACTAGGAAAAGTAATTTTAGCATAACATTTTAAAAGTTTAGACACAAGTAAAAAGTGTGAGTGAGAAAATTCGTAAATGTGTTTGATACTTACTCTTTCAGCTCACTGTAGATGGGAAGGACTTCAGGATGGCACACAAAAGCAAATGCAAGAATTGGCACTGTGTACGCAGTCTGAAATGAAATAGGGATGAGGATGTACCCACACCCAGTCACACAAAAAGGTACATGCAGTCCTAAGAGACACACTTCATAGTCATGCTTAGACATGAATAAAAGCCACAGACACAGACATGTAGAGGCACATGCTATATTCAAATAGATACTTGTACGTGTAAGCACAGATACATTCACTCAAATGTCATTTAAACACACTTTTTACTTTACCCCCTCAGCTGTTGCCTCTACTAGCTACCCACCTGTGAGTTAAACACAAAGTACTTGGGTGTGCACATGTCCTCGTCATCAGGGTGGGGTTTATAGTGCACACCCGTGGTGTGGGGGGCATGCTGGCTGGCTGACACTGCTGGGGACACATCAGCTCTGGAAAAGTCCACGAGAGCGCTGCTGTTATGAAGAGCAAAGGGGGCCAGCGCTGTCGAACCATTCATACTGGAGTTGGAGTGATGGGAGAAGAAAGGCAGAGGGCAAGGCAACAGGGTCTTCTTATAAATAAGCTATGGAGAGAGAGAGAGAGAGAGAGAGAGAGAGAGAGAGAGAGAGAGAGAGAGAGAGAGAGAGAGAGAGAGAGAGAGAGCAGGAGGGTTAGTGGATTGCCATATTCTGACAATATTTGTAACAATGAAAGGCCAAAGTGACTGAACGTCAAGGTAAATCAAGTCAGTGTATAAAATCAAAAAAAAAATGACCATGTTACACACTCTACACAATCTAACTCAGTCTTTTACTTAAGTCAGGTAGTTAAGGGAGTCAGGTGGCTGAGTGGTTAGGGAATTGGGCTAGTAATCCAAAGGTTGCTGGTTCGATTCCTGGCTGTGAAAAATGACGTTGTGTCCTTGGGCAAGTCACTTCACCCTACTTGCCTCGGGGAGAATGTCCCTGTACTTACTGTAAGTCGCTCTGGATAAGAGCGTCTGCTAAATGACTAAATGTAAGTTACCACACAACACAGCTTATTTATGATACATTTTCAGCAGGTGGAAACTTTCAATTGCATTTTGGGGAAATTAACTGTACTAAATGGGAATGTATGGCAAATTTGGGACACACCATATCAGACTAAGTAATTACTAATTATAGATACCACTAATACGTGTGTCCTTTGTGCACCTCTCCCCACCAGTCACTGAAGGTCAGTCACTGTGTTACTAGCCAACCTTCACTGAGGGGATTGCTTGAATACGCCAGAATTGAATTTTTTTTCACTCATCTGTCCATATTGTTTGCGTGACGACGGGAGAGAAATGCCCGTGGCAAGCTAACTAGCTAGATAGAGCAAAGGTCAGTTTGTAACGCTCAGAATGTAGATCTACTCGTCGGACATAAGCTCAAATATCTGGAAAATGTTAGCTATTTTCACAGCCCTGTAGAGGATACCTTTGCAAAGAGATTGGCATACAGTTTAGGCTGTATCATTGAAGTTCAGGTTAGTAGTCAGATTGTTTCACCAATTGAAAAACGAATCTGGGACTTTTGATAAGGGGAGTGCCGAAAATGTACTGTCGCCGTTGGGCTTCCTAAAGAATAAAAAAGTCTTACCAGTGTCGGGTACAGCGTTACAGTGAGCTACACTGCAGAGCTCGACAATAACGATGGCCTGGGGCCACTGTTAATTATTGATTGAAAAAAAATATTGCATTGTAAAAGTTAACATTTACATTTACATTTAGTCATTTAGCAGACGCTCTTATCCAGAGCGACTTACAGTAAATACAGGGACATTCCCCCGAGACAAGCAGGGTGAAGTGCCTTGCCCAAGGACACAATGTCAGTTGGCATGACCGGGAATCGAACTGGCAACCTTCGGATTACTAGCCCGATTCCCTCACCGCTCAGCCACCTGACTCCCAACATCCTTCATATGTTTTGCTAACTGCTAAATGCATAAATAACTTTGCAGCTCGTGGGGCGCACAGTTGGCAAATCAGGAGTTGAGTAGTGAGTGACGAGTGGTTGTCAAATTGTAATTCTCTAATCTCGATAAATTTTTTAACAACTGGCGCGAGACAATAAAGTGACGATGGCAGCAAAGTAGAGCTATGAGCTCAAACGGAAGCAACTTTTTTTATGGAACTGTTGCACTGTGTCGTCTGTTCCCGTCTAACAGTGCGTGTCCACTGCAGCGGCGCGAATCGCTTGCCATCACTCGCCTTACATTTACATTTATTCATTTAGCAGACGCTTTTATCCAAAGCGACTTCCAAGAGAGAGCTTTACAAAGTGCATAGGTCACTGATCATAACAACAAGATAGCCAAAAAACATCGCGAGTAGCCAAAACATGAAGCACACATTGTGAACAACCAAAGTAAGTGCCAAAGGGAAGAACCATAAGAGCATGTAGTTAAACAAGTTACAATTAAACAACATGAACCGCTATAAGTGCAAGTGTACCTGTGGAAAAAAGCAAGCAACAGTAATAAAAACTATATATCACAGCGAGAACAAAAATTTAAATCAGTTACCACTAACCACAAGAGCAACAAGTCTCTAAGCAAGAGTCATTGTGATCCTTGAGGAAACTAACATCGGGTCAAGCGAACCATTCCTAAGTACCGTTGTACTCCCGGAACAAGTGCGTCTTGAGCCTTTTCTTGAAGGTGGAGAGACAGTCAGTATCTCTGATGGAGGTGGGGAGTTGATTCCACCACTGGGGGGCCAGACAGGAGAAGAGCTTGTGTTGGGACCGGGCGGTCTTGAGCGGTGGGACCACCAGGCGGTTGTCTGAAGAAGACCGTAGGTGACGGGTGGGGGTGTAAGGCCCGTTCACTGCTCGGAAGGTCAATACCAGGGTCTTGAATCTGATACGGGCCATGATAGGTAGCCAGTGGAGAGAGATGAGGAGCGGGGTAACATGGGAGCGTCTGGGTAGCGCCTTCCCACAGTTCACCACGCTCGGGGGCGTTTCAAACAGATTAATGTAAAATGTAGTTCTCTAAAGTCACTGTTGTAGTTGTCATGGCCAAGTGTGCAGACTTGGGTTTACGTACTCGCAACATCGATCAAAATACAACTTGTATACAAAATACAAAACTGTTTAATAGACATAAACGTTGATGTGTAAAAAACGTTTTATTATATTACTCAAAGTCTGCTAATCTGTCGATACGATAGGGAGTTCCAGACGGGCTAGCTAGCTAGTTACCACAGAACGAAATTACGTAATGTGACTAGACTGAATTTGAAAGTACAAGCACCAACAACTTTGGCAACCTTGCGCCATGCATCGTTTTTTAATAACATCTCTGTACGAATACAGCTATGTATCGTACAGGACTGGGTAAGCAGCCACACAAACGATTAGTTTCTCCTCCACCTTGAAACCTATAAAGCTAGAAATGTTCACCATGGTTGCTACGTTACGAGAAACAAGAAAACACTCCGATTGGCCATCGCTAGCGAAAATCGCTCCTCATTTGCATAAAGTTGAGAAAATCTCAACTCAGTCGCGTCGCTACCCACAATACACCACGCAAGCGATTTGCCTGGCGCCATTGAAAATGAATGGAAAACATTTTGTCGCTCGCATCGCGTCGCTGCAGTGGATACGCACTGTAAAGCAGACAAAAGTGGATCTTTTTACACAGCCACCGACAATTTTCGAAAACAATCCCTGACCAGCCATGCTAGCAGACAGCACCTGGTTTACGTGACAGCTAAACGGATGGTTGACAATCCATCTTCCAGGCCGTTGACCATGCTGGTCAAGAATTTAAATGCAGATGCCCATCGTGTTATTGCACGACTTATAACAACGGCATATCACTTAATTAAGACGGACAGCCGTTCGCCTCGTTCCCCCGGGCTATTGAACTGCAGCAGAAGAATGGTGTCGACTTGGGTACTTGGGTACTGATGAAATGCTATGGAAGCTTATATATATTAGCATTGAGGGACCAGAGGTTTCAGTTTCAGCCAGACAGAGTTGTGCAGAGATGGCTGTCAGCAAGGAAGAGAGCACGTCATGTTTGAGGTTAAAAGTCAATTGTTTTGCTGACTATTACCTTTTTATTTTTTATCACTAGAAATGGGATTTCATTTTTGTTCTTTTTATGTCCAGGATGTGTTTAATAAATGGTTAAACATGTTAACAGAATAACATAACTTATAAGTCTTTGGTTTTGTTAAAATTGTCTTTGGGCCAGTAAGTGTCAAACCCACTATGTTGAGCCCTGCACTGGTTTAAAAGTACAGGTATATAATGATTATTTCACAAACAAATTGTTGTAATCTACAGTAATGTCCTAATAAATCCTAAAACAAACATTTATTTGTGAGGCATATTTATTATTTTAACGACAGACCGCTGTTGTAGGTGTCGTCCAACAGAGGCTAATGTCATGATGCTAATGCTTCACTGCAATAGCAGACAGTTGTCTTTTTATCACAATGTTAAATGAGCAAATAATTTAGTTATCACCCTGGCCTTTGCCTATGGCGTTTCTGCAGCTGGCTTGCCGTTTTAGGTTGCTAGCTATCTTCCAGAAGTTAACGAGCTCACAGGTTTGTACGTTGTGACGTTAGTGACTGTGGCTAGCTAGTTAGCCACCGTTAGCTTCACTTTTCTCCACAACAGATTTCATTAAGCCTAAACTGTGCAATGGAACTTAAAATCCAATACAACCAACGCAATTGTGACCAAGACAAACATTTTGACACCGACATTGTCTATGTAAAAAGATCTGAGAGACGAGTTAGGGTGGGGTAATAAATATATATATGAGAGAGAATATAAGTTGTGCCTTGACAGGGGGAAGCACACCCAATAAATAATAATAAATATATATGAGAGAGAGAATATAGGTTGCGCCTTGCCAGAGGCAGTCCCCCCAAATTATATTTAAGTGCCAGGCATGTGGTACTGACAGGAGAGCAACAATCATTGCACAATAAGTCTCCAATGCATTTGTAACAACCTAGCAAGCACATTCAGGCACAAAAATGATACAGTAGCTGTTACACACAGCTTTGAATAAGATCAAAACACGACACATGGCCGTTGGAGAACCTACAATTTTTTTTATGGAGGAACTTTTAGGCACGTCATATTGTGTTGTGGATATGACGATGAAATGTTACAGGCAAAAATTTAAATTAACAGTGTGATCTCCCTGTCTGTTTTCCCTTTGTGTTGCTAACGTTTGGCTTGGTTTGTTAGCTGGGATAGTGGACACCTTAATGTGGGACTAGGGGTTTGAACTTACCACGCCAAGGAAAAAAACCATGCAACACAAGGAGAATCCACTTGTGTAGCCCAAATAGCCTAGAGAAACAAATGTTTGCAGCGTATGAGCACACGCACACACAAAACATATTTGAAGGGTACATAAGAATAGACAAATCAATGTACAAAGATTCAACTGCAACAATACTTATATCTCACCAAGGTTTTTGAGGAGGGATAGTGGCAGAATGATCCCAATAGACACAAACACTACCAAGTAATTTCCATTGAGATACCATTCACTGCAAACAAAGAACACTAATTAAGTCATACTAATAATTCACCACTTACATGATCAACATGTTTACATGAGTCATGGTCATAGAGAAATCATTGAGCAGTGAAAAAGTCAGTCAGTACATTCACATGCTCAACTCACCCAGAACTCTCCTCCAATTGCATGAAGGCCCGGATGACTTCAGGAAGCTCGTATTTCACAATGAAGAGGTAGCTGGACATGGCTGTTTTTCAAACCAAGATTATTAGAGATGTGCTACCAAGAAATAGATTTATGGTTTGAAGGTGCATTGAAGTTTCACCTTTTGTCTTGCACTTGTGCAGAATAAGTCAACTAAACTTAATATGAAGTATTTGAAAATGGTAACATATATACAGTACCAGTGTTTCAGTATGTTCAATGGAGTATCTATTATATTAACTTTTATGAAAATTGTTGCTTTGCCAACATGAGGATGAAACATGTATATAACTTACAAATATGTAAATTAAATCTTTAATTTGAATCTGAATTGTGTACCATTAATGTCATTACATTAGACTAATCATACATAGACACTGCATCTCTGTGTCAATATTCATGGAAAAAGGTCAGGTCATCAACATAACTTTTCCATATGTACAGCCATTTTTTGATCCAGGACAATCTCCACTTTTGTGTCTAAATTCAAAACGTTATACTTTATCAGCTATTTTTTTGTAATTTTTCCATATATCTTTGAAAACAGAGCGACAATCCCAGACTAAATACCTCCGATATTTTGAAGAGTAATCGATCCAAATGCAGCTACTTTTCCTGGCCACCCAAAAGCTCTCTCTCCCAACTTTTCATAGATGAGGGAACCTGCAAAAACATTGAAAAGCATTGCAAATTAGTTAAATGATTCATTCAATTTCAATAGAAGGAATTGCATGTGTGTCAAGCTCTTTACACATTAACAGTTAAGGCAGCTGTAGCAATTAGGAATGTAACATTACTTGTTTGTTTTTTTAAGACAAAAAATAAATAAATAAATCACTTTTACAAAGAAAAGGAAATAAGCATTTTTTTGTGTAGTTTATGCAGTTTTGCATAGTTACGTTACTACATCACAAACTATAAAACTATAAAAAACACAACTAGCTTTCTATCAGTCAATTAAGGCTTTTCCCAAATGTCTTAACCTCCTAACCATCTAACATTTGTTTTAGAAAGTCACTTTGTTGGGTCTAGCTTTAAGACATTAAATTGAAAGGTGATACAAACCTCCTTCTTTTGCAGTCATCAGCAGCAGATGCACAGAGTATAGAGACAAAACAGCCACACCCAGAAGAAGGATCCTACAGTGTCATAGGGAACATTAACTCGTCAGTCTGTCTTAATAATTGCATATGCAAGATATCAATGGGTTGTAAAACAATGGGTACTGAACAAACAAAGGACCTCGCAAAACAACCCAACTGACTGTCTGCTTATATTGCTTTTACAAAGTTATCCCACAGTATTTGTAGAAATGCCACGGGCCAATTTGGCACATCAAATAGGATGGGATTGTTGATCACTGTAAGAAAGCCAGGACATGAATTACATGTGACAACTCTTACAACCATATTCAGAATGATGATAATGATTCCCATTACAGGTGATTGACTCCCATTAGCAGTAAAAGTATGTGTCCATTGTAGATACACAATGTCAATATACTACTGCCATATAAATAATGCAAGGCAGAAAAGTAACTAACAACAATAGTAAATTATTTTTACAGGAAAATAATCTGAGTTTTTCTAACTTAGTGAAGTAATATTATCTTGGAGTTGCTGGAGTTATTTCAGGAGGGATGCACGTAATGCCTGCATCAACCAAACACGAGTATGCTTGGGTCTGTTGCCTGGTGCTCTTTGGGACCACAATGCAATCAGGTCAGCTAGAAGTCATTAACTTCTTCATCAGTCTGACTAGCCCAATCTGTCAACAAGTTTATTAGTAGCTTCAATCAGGGGGGTGTTCCATCAACGTCGCTAACGCAAGTCGCGCTAACACGAATAAGTCTCACTTGGGTAAACGTCAATTTAGACTTAAGCCTCAAGCCGTTCCACTAACGTTCCGTTCCAGTAACAGGCAACGCTAATTCAAGATAAACCTCAATAAGGTTAGACTGTTCAGCCCAGATCAGGCGATCGTCGAAAAGAGGAGTTATGTCGCAAAAAGCAAAGCGTAAACCAGCAGAGTGGTGTTGTTTCAGCAGCGTAAATAGTTTTTTTGAGTTTTTTTGGAGTTGTCCCCAAAAAGGGCAATGTTGCCGCAATTAACATGGCAAGGGAGACAACTTGTCAAATATTGAAGCAAATCGTTACCAAAATGCAAATGCATTTCCAGAGAAATGCATTTGCATTTTAAGAATGTGGCTGCATTATTTGACTCATAAATGAAATTAGTAATCAATCATCCTAATTGCATTTAAATTTTCTTCAAGAGTGCTCAATCTTTCACTGAGCTGCAATTCTTGTATGAAAAGTGCTATATAAATAAAGTCTTACTTACTTACTTAATTCAAATGAAAAATAAATAGACATTTGAGATTAAATTTTCAAAACATGCCCCAGCAAATAGATACCAAAATTCAATTTGAAATGTAAAATTTGAAAGTGAAAATGCATTTTCATTTTAAGAACGTGGCTGCAAAATCGTGACCACAATTCAAATTCAAATGCATTTTCATTTTAAGAACGTGGCTGCAAAATCGTGACCACAATTCAAATTCAAATGCATTTCCATAAATGCATTTACATTTTAAGAACGTGGCTGCAAAATTGTGACCACAATTCAAATGCATTTGCAGAAATGCAAAATGAACGAAAAAGCATTCTGAGCGGCGCAGCAGAGTGACGTCAGTAGCCGCTCTTCTTCAGCTCCCTGTTGACCGAGCTACCCATCTTGTTCGGTAGGGGGCGGTGTGCACATCTGCATTGCATTACATTGCAAATGTGCCGGGAAATTGATTGAATTGCCGGGTCTTTAGAGCAGCGTTCCCCAACCAGTGCCCACCGGTCCGTGGGTCATTTCGTACCGGGCCGCACAAAAAAGAATAACATTATTTCCTTTTAATTGATTATCAGCGTCTGAAAGACGTTTTATTCTGAAAAACGGTCCTTTTCCCCTGAGCAAAAAAGCTCTGCAAAGATGTGTGTTTACTCATTTTTTAGCAAGTTTGTGGGCCTAGAATAGGCCTAAACTGGATATAAGGAACGCACTTCGGGTGTCACTGTCGTAGCTTATAGTCACACACAACAGTGGGACTGACACATCGAAAGCTAGCTAGTAACAATATAACGATGGAAAACCAGGCTAAGAAACTTAAAGATGGGGCTGAAAAATTAAGAGACAAAAATACATCACATTCACTAGACATGGTTTTGTCAATTGAAAAAACGGCTGTTTATTTTACATAAAACTCCAAAAACTATTTTTCGCTCAAATCAGCTAAACTATTTTTCTTGCGCGCTCGTATTAGGTGTGGAAGTCACTAACTAGGATCACATCAAACCCAGAATGTGCATGCATTAGCAGCGCAGCTGTCCAGGGCCTATCTTTCCTCCCAGTCCGTCCCTGCCGGTCCGTGAAAGTATGTCTTTCATGAAAGCAGTCCGTGGCGCAAAAAAGGTTGGGGACCGCTGCTTTAGAGGACGCAAGGACGCAAGGTCACTGTGCTGCGCCGCTCAGAATGCTTTTTCGTTCATTTTGCATTTCTGCAAATGCATTTGAATTGTGGTCACGATTTTGCAGCCACGTTCTTAAAATGAAAATGCATTTCTGGAAATGCATTTGAATTTGAATTGTGGTAACAATTTTGCAGCCACGTTCTTGAAAATGAAAATGCATTTCTGGAAATGCATTTGAATTTGAATTGTGGTCACGATTTTGCAGCCACGTTCTTAAAATGAAAATGCATTTCTGGAAATGCATTACAATTTTCAAATTTTACATTTCAAATTGAATTTTGGTATCTATTTGCTGGGGCATGTTTTGAAAATTAAATCTCAAATGTCTATTTCTTTTTCATTTTAATTAAGTGAAAGATTGAGCACTCTTGAAGAAAATTTAAATGCAAATAGGATGATTGATTACTAATTTCATTTATGAGTCAAATAATGCAGCCACATTCTTAAAATGCAAATGCATTTCTGGAAATGCATTTGCATTTTGGTAACAATTTGCTTCCATAGTCAAACCATTACGACTGTTAAAGTGCGTAAATTGTAGACCTACCAAATCTACTTAACATATGCATTTAGGCCTACTGATAATAAGCGTGATTTGATGAGCTGTCTGAAACCGTTCTGACAGTAGGCTAGCCTATGGCCGATATTCTCAACAGGAGATTGAGAATAATACCTCGAGGACCCTGAGGTGAGCGAGGAAGATTGTGGCCGACTCCTCCCACCCTGGACACTCCCTGTTTCAGTCACTCCCCTCCGGCAGAAGGCTGCGGTCCATCAGGACCAATACCTCACGCCACAAAAACAGTTTCTTCCCTTACGCTGTTGGCCTCTTCAACAAGGCCAAGGGACCACACTGACTCTAATGACTCTTGCTTAAAACACACTGCCTTTTGCACTGCATTACAATAATGGTATCTTGTACATGTGTATTTTTTGTAATATTTGTATTTTTGTACTTTTATATTTTAATTTACGGCAACTTATATTTTATTTTATTGTATATTTAATTATATTCTAATCCCACTTAGTACTGCTAGTTTATGTACCCTTAGTATAGATAGTCCACATATTTAAATTTTAAATATATGTTTATTGTATGCACCTTCCTGCCAAAGCAAATTCCTTGTCTGTGCAAACTTTCATGGCGAATAAATCCCATTCTGATTCTGATAGCCCAAAAAAGAACGTGGCAGCAATTGAAAATTGTAGGATAAAATTCAAAACACTGAAGAAGGCCATGGTTAATTGCACTTGATGTGGGCTAATAATGTTTTTGGTCTTCACATCTTTAACAAAATTAATAAATTACTTCAAAATAACTTTGCCAAACGCATTTATTAACTGATAGGCTAAATGCTGAGCTTTAAGATAAAAGGGAAAGATAACCATGACTAAAATGGGGATTCACTGAAATAACTAGTATTGCACAGATCCAGCACCGACTTCAGATCAGAAGGTGACCAAAATTGTTGCACACTTTTCTTGGCAGACCAGTCATTTAAAATTGCTCAGCATGACTAAGAATATATCATTATTATATTACGCGTGCATATTTAATCCAAATCCAATTATTACTATTCTGGCTGACAGTGTATGGACAGCTGCCCCATATTTCCATATTTCCAATTAACATAGTCTGCCTCCACAGATCCAGAGGGGGCTTGGACAGTGACAGACTGTAGCTGTGCCAAGGGTTGTCACAGCCTCACTTTGGGAAAGCATGCCCAAGTGGGAACATTAGGGGAGACTGTTGGGCACAGCATCTAATCTTCTTCTTTAGAAAGGGCAACATTTGGGACACTGTCATGTAGGGGCAGCATAAAGGGCACTTCATAACAGCACCTTTTTCCATTGGAAGTAAGGGCATCGGAACAGTCCAATTTAGACTATTGTAAGGGCACCTTATAGGGTACTGCATCACATTTTCTCTACTATAAAGGAACTCATGAAGACATGTTTTTACATTTATAGAGGGCACACTGTAATTTATTGCATGGGGCATCCTGTGCACTCAAGCATATTTCACAATGTGAATGGCAGACAGTAGGGCACTTGGTCTAATTTTTGCCACTCTAGAGGGCATTTTAGAAACACCTTTTCAACCATGGGGGCACCAGGCAGTCACCCCCTGAGTCTTCCAGTGGGCCTGGATACACCCATGGGTACATTTTGTCATTTGTCATTTAGCAGACGCTCTTATCCAGAGCGACTTAAAGTACAGGGACATTCCCCCCGAAGCAAGTAGGGTGAAGTGCCTTGCCCAAGGACACAACGTCATTTGGCACGGCTGGGAATCGAACTGGCAACCTTCAGATTACTAGCCCGACTCCCTCACCACTCAGCCAGGGTACAGTATATTGCACCTATAATATTGGGGAAGCCAGAAGGAGAGGTAATATAAAAGCTTGTCAACATATAGGCTACTTTAAACAATGAAAATACTTTATACAATTGAATAAAAAGTCTCCTTAATTCTTTGTGTTTCAAGATGACCTGAAAAACTGATGATAATATTCAGGTACTGCTTTGGAGCAAGGTATACCCCTTCATATTTCCTGGCATAATTGCCCGTTTCAGAATGTCCCACATGCAAAGACACACAGAGATGCAGACAGACTGAACAGTGTCAAGGCTTGGCTACAGTGAGTTTGCTTCCTTGTGTGTGATTTCAGCAGACTACATAGTCTAGGCCTACCTACATAGACTGCAGTCTACTACCCTCCTTTCTACTATTATAGTCTACTACTCTCCTTTCTATTACTTTCTACAAAGGATGGTAGGCTGCTCTTATGTGTTCATTGCCATCCTTAAGAGTTGCTAAAGTGTTATTTCATATATATATATTTATGTATTTATTTTTTTAAGAATGACAATTACATCTATCTAGATAAACTATGCTGGGCCTGCTGAACCTATACTTCTTCCACAGGTACTGGTCAGGGAAGCATTACTTCTGTCTCTGAAGACCCTTGGAGCTGGTGGGATAAACGCTCTTTGTATAATCTGAGCACCTTCATCCACCACAGGGTTGTCAAAGAACGGATACGCCATAATAGATTGTCTAGACGCTAGACGCTCTGCTTAGTTTCTAAGTCCTTATTTTATGTCAATTAACCAATGGCTTTTGAAAACAGTTAAAGTGACATTATTTCTTAACTTGTTTATTTAAATTAATATCTTTTTTGGAGATGAAGTAAACATGTAGCTAAATCATTAATGTCTGCACTTCAAAAAGTCTGAATTTACGTTTCCGAACATAGAATAAAGTGGTTTGCACGCAGGAATTTACTCGATGGAACTGTCTTTTGAGATTCTGTTTCCACCTGTTTGAAATTATTTGCAACACATTTTAGTTTAGCTTGACTTTTAGCCTGACACGGATCAGGATAGTTCCGAAGTATAAGTTACCTTGGTTACGTAGCTAGAACTAAAATAAGCCACCTTAATGGAACGGAACTCTCGCTAAAATAAGTCTTGTTTTTCCTTAATCGACGTTGATGGAACACCCCCCAGCACTCCTGTGTAATTTTATTTGTGTTATTTATATCAAGTATACTTATTGGTGATAGATAAAAAGTAACCTTTAACAAGGTAAAAAAGATACATAGCCTGCACCACTGAAGTCTCACACAAACAATACAACTAATTAACCAATTAACTAATTATGAGAACTGCCTAATCAGAACTGACTATTTGTCTTTCAACAAATAGCCAGCCAACAAAGCAAAGGTTGTTGTACTTATTCAAGTACAGCAAGTGAGTACTGGGATGAGAAAGCTGCTTTTTCATAGCATGGTAGCGCTTCAACTCGACACACTATTGGTACCAGGTACGTTGTTTTCCACTGCTTATACTATTCCCTCAAAGTAGCTGTTCATTATAACAACAACAACAACAACACATGAAACGGCTATGACATCATCTTTAACATGGTACACTACTCTTGCTGGATCCTTTAATAGGCAGCCAAACTGGAACTTCTGAACCTCCTCAGTGCAGTGGTCAATTGACCACTGCGTGGTTTTGTGGGTTGCATCTAATCAAGTAATCCAGTGAACTAAAACAAATTGCAGCCATTATAATAACTTGGCTATATAAAATAAGTTGTGGAATTGTGCAGAATGTCCCGTGTCGCAATTCTCTCTGACCAATCAATAGTCTGCAGTGTTTTCACGTCACCTTTCGGTATTGTCTCATCTCAAACCTTGACGGAGGTGCTACCAAAAAAAACTACCAGATACCAGGTTTGCCTGGTGGAAAACCCAAAAGGCAAGTAGAGTCCAGTCAGTCCCATGCAAAGGAAAAGCACCATAACAAGTGCCCCCACCCCCTCTCCCAAACACTTCCACATCATATGGGCGTAACTTGACACCGCCTTCCTGAATGTCAGAGGATCCCAGAATAGCCAAGGTGGTATTAGGGAGGAAGTACGACGTTGCAATATATGAGAGGAAACAAACGGAAGGGGACTTCTCTTCCTGAGGACAGCTGTAACATTGTTAAAACTGTTGAATATCTAATCCTGAACCCTTCTCTGTTCCTATAAAATCACATAAAAAATTCTGCCATTAAAAAAAAATCCACATCAACTAAAAGTAACTTCTTGACTGCTAGAAAGAAAAAAAACATTACAGTGGCCGCTACTTGTTAAATGATGATTATGGAAACACCAACTGAATGTATTCCCTAGGCACATACTTACACAAAAAGCAGGATACCAGTGTTGGCCATGGCATAGGACAGACCCAGGATGCCACTTCCCATAATGGCATTACTTAGGTTGAAGACAGACATCCCAAAAGAAGTGTGTCCCGGATGCTGCATAGAGGAGAATGTGTGTGTGTGAGACAATTTTACTTACAAAACATTAATTGTGAAAGCCATCACATATTGTCCAAAATGATGACCAAACCCTCTAGTTGAGAATTGTTTATAGATTAGGTTTTTACATTCGACTACATTTTCTTACATATTCTTCATGATATTCTTCATACTTCTTCTTCATCAAGCCATTGGTTAGGAACTTTTGGCTTTCTGCATCATCACCATCATCAAGGAATTGACTATAAATAAGTATAAGTAAGTCAATAAAATGTAACTCAAATCTCAAAAGATATGTTAAAGAATATTCAGATTTTAATATTCTGTCATTATACATTGCAGAAATATTTTATAAACGGTACAATACTTCAATGTAAATGATCATGCACCACTTTCAAACAATTTTCTGTGGTCTTTTACATTAATAACTGCATTTATAATACCAATATCAGTCTTGGTATCTGAGGTTGCAAGGATCAATTTTCAAGTCAGTACTAGCACACAATCTATCTTTCCATTGAGAAAATAAACTGAACTAAAAAAAAAATTCTGATCTTAAATGCGAAAAATCTACAAGTAGTTAATGATCCAGTAGCTACCGTTATACACAATTGTACATAAAAAAGGATGGATAAATGTATAATGCATGCACTAAAGGCAAGCCTTTGCTCTGACCTATTGATGGTGGCCTTCTCCGAGTCAATGGGCTCTGTGCATCGATCATCCAAGCTGTCAGTACTGTCATCATCTGCATCTGTGCAGACTTTCTTTAGCTCCATACGGTCCATGGCTTTTTCAGGCCTTCAGTATGTCAGAATACTTGGTGACAATTTGAAAAGTGGGCAACAACCTGTAAGCATAGTGGAGAGGGAAAAGGAGCATTATACACATGCTATGACACTGTAGAGCCAGTTAAATAACTTACAATTATCTGAGTGAACAACATAATTACCAGATTTACTTAGTATTATTTTAGTAATGATACTGTGATGATTAAAGCCTCTCTTTGGTGAATGTTGAAATAGATTAAACTACACAGTAAGTTTCCTCAGGAAAAAAGTTTGCCAAATTCCTCACAAGATACTAGGTACTGTTCATGTGAAAGGTCACGGTACACATCAGTGCTTATCTAGCGGGGTGGACCTACTGCAACTAGCATATAGCCGTCTTTGTTATAAACATTTTTCAAACTTTCTGAAACACTCTGGTTCAAAGGCCATGACAAGTTACCTTAAGGAGAAAAATGTGGTGCACAGACCGATGACACAATGAGAAGTCGTCCAAAGATAAAATTAAAAGCTGTGTAGGCATGATTCAGTTTGTAACTTTACACTTGTTTATTTATATTAAAACATATTGCAAATTTTATTTTGTTGAGATGTTATGACTGATTTATTATAACTATCATAAAAAGTCAGCCCAAGGTCAAATAATTATGTAGTTGTGAGATCTACCCCCACACTTCCATTGGCATGACAAAGAGTGGTCTGTTCTATTCCGTTTTAACCACTTAAAATGGCCACACCACTTGCAATCCCTCAAACAACCACAGGGAGGGAACATTTATGTATTTCCATACCTTATTATGCAGATTACATAATAAGCAAAAACACTGGGCAGAATAAAGACCTGCTAAATTATTTAACAGAAAAATGCCAAAAATTCAGTTTTCCCACACAGAACAGACTTTGACTAGGTTTCTCTAGTATAGAGAATATTTGCATACTTTAATGAATATAGACCAACGGAGCAGATGAAAAACAAAACCTGCTTTCCATGACATCTGGGCTTTCAACCTTATTTCTAGAGAAGTTGGTCTAGAAATTAGGCCCAATCTAATAATCAATTCACGTGATGATCACAGTATACCATTTCTACAGTTAACCAGCCACAGTGTACATCTTTAAATATAATTAATTTTCTAATTACTGAGGATACTAAAACACACTTTGTAACCCATGTCCAAAGGGACAGTAACATATAACCTTTTACAGGGAAGCTGGCAAACATTGAAGCCTTTATCATAATTCACATTCCTTTGGTGGATTACCAGAAATATTTCAGTAGATTTTTTGTCTTTTTGTTCTGTCAATGTTAACACCAGTTTGTCTTAACTAAATTGATAATGGAATATTGCTAAAGCTTAATTGTGTGAATATCCATTGCTTTCACTAGCCACACTGCAGTTCATCAATGCTTTCAAAAGACTGTGGCCTTCAATCAGAATCAGAATTTGTTTTATTCGCCATGTATGTTATACAGACACGGAATTTACTGTGGCAGGGAGGTGCAAGTGTAAAGCTATAAGTGCTTATTTTAACAAAAAAACATTTTACTACTTGTGTGTGTAAAAACTTCACTATTGAAGAACCTGTTGAACCAGTCATCACACCTCTTCCTTTAACACTATAACAAGGCAGAGCACCCCGCAACTCTGATGTAGTGTCTATAGTATATCCAATTGACATTTAGATCGGACCCATTCAAGTGGCTATTCACATGCAAATTGAAGTGGTGTTCTAACACCAAATCCTACCTTTCCCAACCTGAAACTGAGGCTACAAGTTTATATAAAGAATAAAGTAGATTTATTTGAAATATAAAAGTCAAATTAATTCTATTTCATTAATACATTATTTCTATAGATAGAAATCCACTTTTCATGTTGTGTAAAGTAGATATTACCACAGTGGGCTTCACAAAATGTTGCTGTAAATTGAACACACTTTACAAGAGCTCAAAGGCAAATTGTGTAAAACCGTGCCCCACAATCAACAAAAGTAAGTTCTTACATCATCCAAAAACTTGAGCAGTATGTATCAATACCTCCAAAAAAATTAAATACTTACTCAGTAGCGCCACAAAATGATATTTCAACGTGTTATTTCTTAGTTTCCCCAAGTATTTTGGTTGAGGTTACGAGGACAGAGGAACCAGTGCAGCCTAAAAGGGCTGTTGCTTTTGAGTGACCACGGTAGGAGAAAGTCTTTTAAAGAACAGAGGGAGGACCTAGCCTGGCCAATCAGCAAGGGTGCCTGTACCCAACAACCCCAAACTCCCTCCCCATAGTTGCATTAAGTAAGGAAAGAGAGAGATGTACATGAACTCTAGAAAGAAAAAAAATTGTATGACAGATGGTCAATTAGAGACAATTTTAAAGTGTAGGTGAGAAAGAGAGTAGATTGCTGGATGCAGATGCATAAACTTATGGTTGAGATGACAGCCAGTCGACTGCTGTGGTGTCCATGTGTTACACACTGGCCGGGGTACTTGTCCCCAGGGCCAACGACACCCTCCTAACTGCTAATGTCCCTCCCACTTCAACATTTCTAGACTGTCGGCACGGAGTGACTCAGCGAAGCACTCAGCAACGTGCCAGGAACAACCAACGGTGCCAACAGGCTGTGACTCAAGCAAACCAATGAGAAGTGCTCCTGAAAGTGGCGCTGTGTGCATGGTCACACTCACATGAAGGATTCTGTGTTCCCAGCCTATCTTGTACATGCACTTGCACTCCTAAAAAGCATACATTCTGTGTACAGCCAATTAAATATTAATTTTCATATTTTGCAGCACAACCAAACACCACCATCAACATTCAGTATACGTCCATTAACTAACTTAGGAGAAGTAATTCTATCCACAAAACCAAGTCTCAGCATTACGTCATGTAGCCAAATATGTTTAACTGTTTAAAAAATATATTTGTGACATTTCTAAAAACTCTTCACACAACACCACCCCCTGGGGTTATACGTCCAAAATACTGGCAAGGTTTTCTAACAAAGTCTCACATCTCTGTGACCATAAAACCTTCCCTGAGCTAATTCCACAGCCTGAAACTGGGTGGGGGTGGGGTAGGGGTAAAGGTTCTCCCATTTTAGGGAGGGGTGATGGGGGGTTTAAAGAGGAAACGTTACTAGAACAAGCCTGCTCCAGTCACTTCTCAAGCCTAGCAACAAGTAACATTGAGTTTGCATTGACTACTCAGCCTGTGTTGCGTTAATGACAAAGAGCTCACAACAAAAAGAAACCTTAACCAAATATTTTAAAAAGCATTGCAATCAAAACGGAAAAGTGAAGAAATGTTGGTGCTCTAAATCAGGTAGCTGGAGGTCCACTTGTACCCCCAGTCTGACACTTACATTTAGTCATTTAGCAGACGCTCTTATGCAGAGCGACTTACAGTAAGTACAGGGACATTCCCCAGAGGCAAGTAGGGTGAAGTCCCTTGCCCAAGGACACAACGTCAGTTGGCATGACCGGGAATCGAACTGGCAACCTTCGGATTACTAGCCCGATTCCCTCACCGCTCAGCCACCTGACACTTAATCCAGGTGTACGTGCAGCCTAATTCACATTCTGAGAAATGCAATATATATAGTTTACACCAATCAGTCTCACTCTATCCTGGAATTTAGAATTAAAATAGAACTATTTAATACTATAAACGTTAAAATGGTTTGTTTTTATCTAATTACAAGATGGACCTCTTTAGAAACATAAGCACGTAATGCATTTTCAAAAAGTTGTATTTTCCATTCCAGTGGAACTTTGCCTTGCCATACCTATTTTATATGTTAAAGTGCGTAAGTTTCACAACCTTTATAACTGACAATTTAAACACAGAAATGTTAGTAACAATTGGTTACCATATCAACACCTGCTTATGGGGCTTACGACAACAAACACAAAACAATTTGTCGACCAAAGTAAGAAGTAACTGACCTGTTAGGCTGCCATTCACATTTACGCTAAAATAAATAATTTAATACAGTTGAAATCATTTCTTGTGAACATTTACGCTATTCTTCAGTGGCGCAATATCAGCAACCTAGCCTGACGTTGTCATACTCATAATTCTCAGAATACGAGTCTGATACTGCTCCATTGGGCTGTGATTATGGGGCGTGTTTCAACCGAACCCGGAAAAAAAATGCCTCTTCGCTGAATTGGATAGACCTACAACCAATCAGAGCAATGTAGTATGTGACGTATGTTAAGCGACGCATAGTTGTTGTCAACAGAACCCAACTGCACGCACGCTGGAAGAAGTAGAAGAAGAAGGTGAGTATAAACGATTTTTGCCGGTGTTGTAAAAAGAATTTAAGGATACACAGAGTACTTACCAACACCAGGGGCCTGTTCCATAAAGGCCGCTCAAATAAGTTGGACTTAAAGTCCCAAACCAGACTTGAATTAGCTTAACAAGTCAAGCGGGGCTAAAGCGGTTCCATAAAGGCCAATTTCAGCTCACGCAGTCCTACTAATTCAAGTCAGATTTAAGTAGTCAAGCTGATTGCGCATGCACCCTATTCTTAAGCAGCCCGAGAGGTAAAACATGGATCATACAATCCACCACGGCAAAAGCAATGCACACGGCCACGTGACTTCTTCCAGAAAGAACGTTCCCTTTAAGCCTTGTACTATGACAGCTCCCTCATCCACCGCTTCATCGAAATTAAACAACACGCCATGATTGACGTGAACGATAGGCTACGTAGGTCGAGGTCCTTTTTTAGACCTTTACTTCGTTGATTAAAAAACAGACACCCTCTAAACACATGTAAATTAACTTTTTTGACAATGTTTTAAATAAATAGCCTACTATTAATCAATACATTACCCAGTAGCCTAACTTTTTAACATGGTTGTGTCAGGAAAATGGAGGATATAGATGTAGCCTATGGATTTAGGTTTGTTTTGCAATTGTAGACTACTGTTAACAACTATATATCTATGATAATTATACTCGGATAATTTAGATTGAGATAGGCCTATCCCTGATGCCTAAACATTTGAAATCACAAACTAGGCTACGTTTAACGTGGCGTGTATCAAATCATTGTTCATCATCGTTTAATACATTGTTACATACATGTAGGCTATTTAAGTTGCTTTTCTATCAATGTTGAACATATTGAACTGATGAGAATAAGAAAATGAGAATATCCGTGGTAAATCATCGTTTTCCCGTTGGGTCAGTGTTACAGGAAGGTCTGGTTAAGCACCAAGTCACGCTAAGCCTGACAGTTAACCTGCCCCGGACCAGACTAGTTTCGCAGCCTAAGTTGCCATAGTAACCGAGTTTGAACTACGTTGAGCTAGCTTTATGGAACCGAATGAACTACAAATCAGTCAGACTAACTGACATAAGTCTGGCTTATTCGGTAAACTCACTTTATGGAACAGGCCTCAGGCCACATTCTCAACCCAAGCGCTCCTTGGTGACGTGGTTGATTACGTTACTGTTGATCATCTGTCCATCATCGTATAAAGCCCGTCCTGACAATTTGATTGGTACGAACAGCTCTGGGGTCTCATTTATAAAACTGTGCGTAGGATTCTTACTAAAAGTTTACGTACACCCAAAAGCCTAAAATGCCGTACGCCCCAAAAAAATCTGATTTATAAAACCATGCGTACGCACACCTGTAAGCAATGTTCCCTTTATAAATCACAGACTACCCACAAGTGTGCGTACGTGAATCTGCATTTTACCCCGCCCTAAACACGCCCATTTTTAATCATAAATGGTCAATGCAAAGCACCTCATGAATGCTAATCCAGTATATTAATGACCCTGGCATGCGATTGTTTTTTACGGTGAATCATGGCGCATGACAACTTCTCAGACACTGTTAGCCTATTGGCGGAGGCCCGAAAACCACATTATTCGGTGGCCGGAGGATCACCAATAAAAAAAAACAGTGCGAGTGGCGTCAACTGTGCCTGTGATACCGCGAGTCGAGATACAATTTGAAAACAAAAGTGTTTTGTTATTGAACAGTAGTCTATTGAAGTCTGGACTGATAACAAGGACGTAGAGTGTAGCGATTGCGCGGGAGCTTAACGACTGTAATTCCAGTTTTTGACATATGATGATATATGCACAGTATTAAAGAAATATATTTAGTTATACAATGTGTTATGAAGTTATCTAAAGGTAGGATATGTGATGTTATCCTGCAGTCGGGCTCGGGCATCTCCCCCTCCTGCACTCCCGTAGTGGACAATCTGATGGTGAGGCATACAGTGCTGAATTTTGATTAAAAATTTGATTTGGATTGTACAAGGTGTTTATGGAACAATTATCACTCAATACAAGCACAAATAACACTGCTGGATTTATTCTTCATGATAATGAAATTGAGTGAAAAAAAAACGTGTGTGAGGAAAACAAAATATATAATATTACGAGTAATCGTTCTTCCCACATTTACTTTCTGCATCGGTCATCTGCGTCGCCAATTCCAACTGTTTCCAAAATGTGCGTAGGCCTACGGGAGGTTCAGAGTTTACGTGGAGGACCGCACATTCTCCCGTCAAGTATGTTTTTTATAAATCACAACCTTTGCGTGGAAAGTGGCGTATGCACATTTTCAGCCCCGTTTTGTGCGTACGAAAGCTTTATAAATAAGACCCCTGGTGCGGGCATAGTTCCACCCCAACGGAGCAATGCCAGACCGAACTTCCCGACCTCATATGTTGTGGGCGAGGCTAAGTTCGGCTGGCACCCAGGCTAACAGCAACCAGCTATCTAATGTATTTTTGAATGCATGAAAGAATACAAAAATATTTGGGGGGGGACTTTGGACTGCAATGTTGGGTAAACCTTTTAGGGTATTCATTTATTCAAACTTACGACAGAAATTCATATTAGCAGCAGGTTTGTACAATGGTGATACTTTGCAGCTCGATTTATAGATATATTAAATAATATGAATCAATATTCATATTTACATTTACATTTAGTCATTTAGCAGACGCTCTTATCCAGAGCGACTTACAGTAAGTACAGGGACATTCCCCCGAGGCAAGTAGGGTGAAGTGCCTTGCCCAAGGACACAACGTCATTCGGCACAGCCGGGAATCGAACCGGTAACCTTCAGATTACTATCCCGACTCCCTCACCGCTCAGCCATCTGACTCCCTCTCCCTCATATGATTGTAAGGACTGCCCAATTCTTTATTCCATGTTGCCAGCATGTTAAGAAACACGTTTCTTTTTAACCCATGTGGGAAGAAATCATTTAAGTAGAACTGTAAAGAGACATTTGGTGTGTTGTTGAATAATGCACGCCTCTCAACTAATCAGACTAAGGTTGGAACAATTTTATAAATCATTTTTTACAAATTTGCTTGCATTGTGTTGCACTGTTGCAATGTAATATGCTGATTGTTTTGATGATTTCCATGTGGACTGATGTAGCTTAGCAAGCTTGTATATTAACCACATAGTGGCAGCTATTCCAGTCAACTCCGGAATTATTGGCACCCTTGGTAATGATGATTAAAAAGGGTTAAAACAATGTTTAAACAATCTAACCTTTAACTGAAAAAACTTTTTGAAACAAAGAATTACTTTGAACAAAACCATGTGTGTAACAAATATTGACACACCTGCATTTAATATTTTGTACAGCCTTCTTTTGTCAAATAAAAGAGCACCGACTCTTCTAGTGTAACATCTAATAAGGTTGAAGAATACAGAGCAAGGATTCTGACCAATTTCTCCAGATCATACACTATCTTGTAAGGGGGGGGGTCGGTCAGGGGACTGAGATGGCCATGCAGAAGCTTGATTTTGTATTCAGTTGACCATTTTTGTATCAATTTTGATGTGTGTTTAAGATCATTGTCCTGCTGAAAGATCCAACGACAACCCAGTTTCAGTTTCCTGGTAGAGGCAGCCACATTCTGATTTAAAATGTCCTGGTATTTCATGGAGTTCATGGTGCTATGTACACTAACAAGGTTTACAGGGCCCTTAGAGGAAAAACAGCACATTGCAGAACCTCCACCATACTTAAGTGGGGATCACCTCTTTTCAGTACAGCCAATTTTTCATTTTTTTCCCAGAAAACCCACCTTGAGTGCATGTTGCCAAAAAGTACCAAAATAATAATCTGACCATAAAATACAGTTCAAATCAAAGCTCAAGTAGCGTATAGCAAACTACAGGCACTTGAAGGTGAAATCAGGCCCGTAAAGATTACCCCCGCAGCCCCCGCACCGCGGGGGGGCCTCGCAGGGATGGGGGGCCTCGCAGGGATGGGGGGCCTCGCAGGGATGGGGGGCCTCGCAGGGATGGGGGGCCCCCCTTTAAAAAAAATGTTTTATCCAATTTGAATTACATGAGATGTCTTATTGTCTTGTCTGTGTTTCCAGAGTTGATATAAAAATAAAGGAAAGTATATTTAATTGTGCTTTCTTTGTTAGCTAGGTAAGTGACATGACGAAGTTGGTCAGATGGTCACACAGACCGGCGAGCCCGCTGCAAATAGGTAGCTAACTGTAGCGTAGCGTAGGAAAAATGAAACGCACAAATTGCCCAAAAGCGGCATTCAAAACAGAAAATTTCTGAATTAAATGCCAAACTTCCCAAAATTACAAATGTCTTTTTCGACCAGCCGGTGAAGGATGCACTCATCTGCCAGAAGAGACAGGTATTGTACTGTTTGCTATAGCTAACATTACTGTACCACGTAGCTAACGTTAGCCTATACTTTGACAGATGTACTGCTCTGTCTGTGTTGCGCTTCCTAGCGTTAACAGAGCCTCCTTTCCAAGAGCCAGGAAAATTAGCCTTGCTCCTTTATTGACTTCCTATCAAGCTGACAACATTGAAATGGAGTGAAACTACAAAAAAAAGAAAAAGTAGAAAAAGTGCTTAATTATAAAATATATTAGCCTACATAACTGATATTATTAGCAAACATAACGTATGCGACAGTAGTATCGTGCAGTTGCAGCGATTGCGTTTGACTATTTAAACATACAAAAAACATAATCAAAGTTACAATAAGTCATTGTATTTCAGTTATATACATATTATGATCGTGTAAAACGTACAGTCATTGCTTTCTACAAGATTCACACAACAAAAAATGGCTCCATTTATGATTTAGCGAACACGCTAATAATAAAACACAACTCCATACTATCATGTGTGCCTGATGTAGCCACGGCCATCAAATTATTTCTGACAATACCCGTGACTGTCGCAAGCGCTGAAAGGTCATTTTCCAAGCTGAAACTGATCAAAACATATCTCATAAGCTCCATGTCACAAGAGAGGCTGTCAGGTCTGGCCATCCTTAGCATAGAAAATGAATGTGCGCGCAGTTTAGATGTAGAGTGTGGTAAAAGACAGTCTGGTCTGTCAACCATATTGCGCAATCAACTTTTATTTTGAAGGCTCCACAGACACATACAAATGAGGTATTAGCATTTTCAGCTAGCTGTCAGCTACAAGGCTAACGAGCTAATTTCAGAGCCCGTCGAAGCCAGTTCGAGAAATTTGTTTAGAACGAGTGTGGAGGGGGGGGGGGGCTGTCAACGGGGCATGGAAGCTCCTATTGGGTCAAACAAGGTGTCAATCAAAAGGGGAGGGTTCAACGGACATTTTGATGCCTTCATATCGTAAATACTCCGTAAACCGGAGAAAAGAACACTTTTATGTGAACAAGTTGTTTCTTCCGTCGGCTAACTTGCATAATGAAACAAAGGATAATGGCTATTCATGAACGTAAAACATTGTATTTGGACGAATTACTTTACATGGTTAGATACTTTGAACCCTTGGGAATGTACGCAGATCAAGTTTTGATGTGTTGTTTGCATACCTGGACGACACGGAACCTTTGAGAGTAAGTAGAGACGTTTGGCTTTGTAAACAACACCAAAGTGGTGACTGGACAAAGACGTTAACTAAACTTGTTGTTGTGACTCGATCTTGAAATGGTTTACATATCTACAAGCACAAGAATCGTACCTTTCCAATGATTTACATTTACATTTAGTCATTTAGCAGACGCTCTTATCCAGAGCGACTTACAGTAAGTACAGGGACATTCCCCCGAGGCAAGTAGGGTGAAGTGCCTTGCCCAAGGACACAACGTCAGTTTGCATGACCGGGAATCGAACTGGCAACCTTCAGATTACTAGCCCGATTCCCTAACCGCTCAGCCACCTTACTCCCCTATGATGTATAACATGTGCAGTAGTCAAAAATATATATTTATTAACATTTAGTGCGTAGTAACTGGGGGAGGAGGGGGCAGTGTTTCGGGCCCGCGGGCGGGCCTGGTCTAAAAACAGGTTGCCCTAAGAATCGATCCAAGATGGCGCCGATTATGGCTGCCTTGGTTTCTAGGTGTGCTCTGTTTTGTCTTGTTTTGTCTGTTAATTCAGTGTTCTGCCAAGATTTCCGGGGTTCTCTAACAAGAGAAGTACTTCTACTCAGGACTACAACTCCTGTGGATTTGTTTCTGGCTTTCAGCGGCAGATTTAGTGGGAATTCTAGCCAGTGCCGCGCTAGGCTTTGCTCATGCAGTGAAACGCCGTAGAAGGGGAAAGTGAGCGGGAGCGTTAGTTCTGCTTCGCAGACGTGGAATCCGAACAGTGCTTCCAAGTTTTTTCCTCTCCAACGTACGTTCACTGTGCAATAAAATGGACGAACTTCAGCTACTGATGGTGAAAAACATAGACTTTATTTCATCTTCGGTTTTGTGCTTCACGGAGACATGGCTGTGCGATTTGATCCCGGACACTGCATTACATCTGGCTGGCTTTCAACTCGTGAGAGCTGACCGGGACATTGCACTCTCCGGCAAAACCAAAGGCGGTGGTATTTGTTTCTACATCAACAGTGGCTGGTGTGTAGATGTGACAGTGATTCTGCAACATCGTTCTCCGGATCTGGAATAATTTTTTATAAACTGTAAACCTTTTTACTCGCCACGAGAATTTGCGTCACTCATTTTGGTCGGCGTTTACATGGCACCGGGTCCACAGGTTAAAGAGGCCCAACGCATGCTCACCGACCAAATTCTGAGTGTGGAGCGAGCAAACCCGATCTTTTTACTCGCCACGAGAGTTTGCATCATTCATTCTGGTTGGCGTCTACATGCCTCCGCAGGCTAGCGTCAACGAGGCTCAACGTGTGCTCGCCAGCCAGATACTGAGTGTGGAGCATGAAAATCCGGATTCCTTGGTTATTGTGCTAGGCGACTTTAACAAAGGCAATCTCACTCAAGAACTCCCAAAATATAGACAATTCATCAAATGCCCTACCAGAGAAGGAAACACCTTGGATCACTGCTACTCTACAATCAGCAAAGCATACCATGCGGTCCTCCGAGCAGCACTGGGTCACTCTGACCACGCCATGGTCCACCTGATTCCTGCATACAGGCAGAAGCTAAAGCGCTGTAAGCCTGCTGTGAGGACATCAAAACAGTGGACCAGTGAAGCTATGGAGGATCTGCGGGCGTGCTTGGACTGCACTGACTGGGACATGTTCACGACTGCTACCAATAGTCTGGATGAGCTCACAGAGGCTGTGACATCATAACATCAGCTTCTGTGAGGACTGCTGTATACCAACACGCACCAGGGTAAGCTACAACAACGACAAACCCAGGTTTACAGCTAAACTCAGAAGGTTGAGGTCAGAGAAAGAGGCTGCGTTTAGGAGTGGGGACAAAGACAGTTTCAAGGAGTCGAAGAACAGGTTTAGCAAGGCGGTGAGGGAGGCTAAACGACTGTACTCAGAGAGACTAAAACACCAATTCTCTGCAAACGACTCTGCTTCTGTCTGGAGAGGGCTCAGGCAGATTACCAACTACAAGCCCAGAGCCCCCCACTCCACTAACGACTCCCAGAATCAGAAATCAGAAAGGGATTTATTCGCCATGAAAGTTTGCACAGACAAGGAATTTGCTTTGGCAGGAAGGTGCATACAATAAACATATACCTAAAATTTAAATATGTGGACTAACTATACTAAGGGTACATAAACTAGCAGTACTAAGTGGAATAAATATAAGTTGCCGTAAATTACAATATAAAAATACAAATATTACAAAAAATACAAATGTACAAGATACCATGTTGTGGTGCAGTGCAAAAGCAGAGTGTTTTAAGCAATAAGTCATTTGAGTCAGTGTGGTCCCTTGGCCTTGTTGAAGAGGCCAACAGCAGAAGGGAAGAAACTGTTTTTGTGGCGTGAGGTATTGGTCCTGATAGACCGCAGCCTTCTGCCGGAGGGGAGTGACTGAAACAGGGAGTGTCCAGGGTGGGAGGAGTCAGACACAATCTTCCTCGCTCGCCTCAGGGTCCTCGAGGTGTGCAGGTCCTCGAGGGTAGGCAGATTGCAGCCAATCACCTTCTCAGCAGTACGGATGATACGCTGCAGTCTGCTCTTGTCCTTGGCAGTGGCAGCAGCGTACCAGACGGTGATGGAGGAGGTGAGGATGGACTCAATGATGGCTGAGTAGAAGTGCACCATCATTGTCTTTGGCAGGTTGAACTTCTTCAGCTGCCGAAGGAAGTACATCCTCTGTTGTGCTTTCTTGATGAGGGAGCTGATGTTCAGTTCCCACTTGAGGTCCTGGGAGAGGATAGTGCCCAGGAAGCGGAAGGACTCCACAGTGTTGACTGGGGAGTCACACAGGGTGATGGGGGTGAGTGGGGCTGTGTTCCTCCTGAAGTCCACAACCATCTCCACTGTCTTAAGAGCATTGAGCTCTAAGTTGTTCTGGCTGCACCAGGTCACCAGGTTGGCCAACAACCTGAATGAGTTCTACTGCAGATTTGAAAGACAATTGGACAGTCCTGAACTACCCCTTCCCACCCAGGAGGCCTCCCACCTCCCCCCCTCTACAGTGATGACTCTCTCCATTCAGGAGGGTGAAGTTAACAGACTTTTCAAGAGGCAGAATCCCCGCAAAGCAGCTGGGCCGGACTCTGTCTCTCCAGCCACCCTCAAGCACTGCAACAGGACATAATGACTACAGACCCGTCGCCCTGACCTCTGTGGTAATGAAGTCTTTCGAGCGCCTGGTGCTGGCACACCTTAAATCCATCACTGACCCTCTACTGGACCCCCTGCAGTTTGCCTACAGAGCCAACAGATCTGTGGATGTCGCCGTTAACATGGCCCTCCACTTCACCCTACAGCACCTGGACTCCCCAGCATCCTATGCCAGGATCCTGTTTGTGGACTTCAGCTCTGCCTTCAACACCATCATCCCTGCCCTGCATCAGGACAAGCTCTCCCAGCTGAACGTGCCCGACTCCACCTGCAGGTGGATCACAGACTTCCTGTCTGACAGGAAGCAGTGCGTTAAGCTGGGAACACAAGTCTCTGACTCTCGGTCCATCAGCACCGGATCTCCTCAGGGCTGCGTCCTTTCCCCTCTGCTCTTCTCCCTGTACACCAACAGCTGCACCTCCAGTCATCCGTCTGTCAAACTTCTGAAGTTTGCGGACGGCACCACCCTCATTGGGCTCATCTCTGACGGGGATGAGTCTGACTATAGGTGGGAAGCTGACAACCTGGTGTAGCCAGAACAACTTGGAGCTCAATGCTCTTAAGACAGTGGAGATGGTTGTGGACTTCAGGAAGAATACAGCCCCACTCACCCCCATCACCCTGTGCGACTCCCCATTCAACACTGTGGAGTCCTTCCGATTCCTGGGCACCATCCTCTCCCAGGACCTCAAGTGGGAACTGAACATTAGCTCCCTCACCAAAAAAGCACAACAGAGGATGTACTTCCTACGGCAGCTGAAGAAATTCAACCTGCCAAAGACAATGATGGTGCACTTCTACACAGCCATCATTGAGTCCATCCTCACCTCTTCCATCACCGTCTGGTACGCTACTGCCACTGCCACTGCCAAGAGCAGACTGCAGCGTATCATCCGCACTGCTGAGAAGGTGATCGGCTGCAATCTGCCTACCCTCGAGGACCTGCACACCTCGAGGACCCTGAGGCGTGCGAGGAAGATTGTGGCCGACCCCTCCCACCCTGGTCACTCCCTGTTCCAGCTACTCCCCTCTGGCAGAAGGCTGCGGTCCATCAGGACCAAAACCTCACGCCATAAGAACAGTTTCTTTCCATCTGCTACTGGCCTCTTCAACAAGGCCAAGGACTCCCATTGACATTCATTCACTTATTTAACTATTATAAGTCCAACTAATGGCAATTCAGTCCACTTTCTTAGTATCCGATTGCACTATGTTGACCATTCACGCTGTTCATTATTCTTATTTTTATATATATTTTATTTAATATTTAAATTGTTGTATTCTTAGATTGTTTAGTTCTTAGAAATAGTTAAACTTTTGTACTTTTACTTAATTTAAGATCTGTATATGTTTAGTGTTTTGCACCTCCCTGCCACAGTAAATTCCGTGTTTGTATAACATACATGGCGAATAAACCGAATTCTGATTCAAATTCTAAGGGTAGATTTGGGTATTTTCAGGTGAGCATTTTTTACTTCTATAAATATTGTGAAGCTCAACACACTTTTCCCTCATTTGATTTGTATATCATCTTTCAGAATCAGATTTATTCGCCAAGTAAGTTTGCACAAACAAGGAATCTACCATTTTAAATATAAAATGCAGAAAATATAAAAATGTAGTGCAATAAAGTGGTTGCACATGTTAATGTATGAATAAGGGAATATTGTGTGTAACCTCATATTTATACCCATGAAACAAGAAGTAATGGATTATTGCTTGAAAGATCCTAAACACACTGATCAACTTTAAAAAGTGTCTATTATCTATGATCTTATCTATTGTAAAAAGGAAAATAACTTTTTTTGTTCATAAGAATTTCCAGGAGTGCCATTAGTTTGTAACACATGTTTGTATCCAAATGACCCCCAGTCTCAAGAAGGCCTCAGTTTTTGTTGATCAGTTCTCAATGCATTATGGGTGTAGAAGATATTGTAAAGGCCAATGAGAACTCACTATTTTCACGAGAAAGGCCTGAAGTGTAGGGGGTACATCAAGAAAAAATATTGGAACACATAAAATCCAAATTGGCCACAAATAAACTATACGACAGACTAGGATTGTTGGTTCTTTTTAGATGTGTGTTATGTGCATTATTTCAATCAAGTCAATTGTGTTGCCAATAGAAAAAAAAAAGAATGTTTGAACACTTTTTTAATGTATATAGTTTTGCTTGAAAAGCATGGTACAATACAATTTACATCAACAACAAAACATCCTATTAGTTTCAGGTTTAGGCAATCATCATACATACATACGTGTATAAAGCAGCCCAAAATAATAATAGAAAACTAGGCCACACTTAGGGTGACCACCCGTCCTGTTTTGCGTTGTACCGCACAGCATTTTCACCCCTTGTCCCACACGTCGCGGATTGAGAAAATGTCCCGCATTTTCATCAGTCTGTTGGTTTTTAATGATCATATTAAGAAAACGTACATGCGTTCTTTTAAGAAAGCATTTTATTTATTCTTTTTGCGGCATAGTTTTTCACCTATATTTAACAGCGCTTCGTCAGAAGTACAAATACAACAGCCGTTTTTTTTATCCTATTCAATGTATGAAAAGAAAGGAGTAAACACGGTCACTATAGGTTGTGACGGCTGTCAATCAATATGTGGAGCGGTGATTCGTTCCATGTGTTCCTTGTCAGAAAACAAATAGATAAATCGGTAAATAAAAACTTACAAGGCGGCATAATGGCAATAAAAACTAGAACATTTTCTTTTAGTAAAGACCTTTCTAAAAATATAAACGTTTTTGGTTTAATAAATTCTTAATATAAGACTGTCAATTAACTAATTTGAATTCTGTTTTATATTTTATTTGTTCATTATTTATTTTGTTGGATTTTAGTTGGACTTGGTCAGAACTGTTTCAAAAATAGTTGTCTCCATGATGCCTGCTGCCTTTGGGCTCAGACATGTTGAATTTAAATGACATGTAAAATAAAGAGATGTTATGTTACATTGTGGTGTAATGTTTCTGGCAGGTACTAAAGAACAAAGCATAATACAAATGTTTTCATCAAGTTAGACATAACCTGAAACTGTTATATAATGTATGTTTTAGTGTTGGTAACATGATCCACATTGTCCCACAAAAACTTGGTAATCGTCCCATATTTGGTTTGTTAGATGGTGGTCACCACCTTAGCCGCACTAAACATAATATTTTTCCTTTTTTTAATGTATTTTCAGAATTCCATCCATGGAGATATATTTGCCCCTTTTCCCCACCACTTATTCTGCTGAGCATGGATTCAAATGAAGCATTGTGAACCATAATATTCACCCATTCTTTAAATTCTGGCGTGTTCCACAACTTCCAATATTTTAATATAATTCTAGTGGCAGTTTCAAATACCAACCATGATGACCTGGACTACCCTTTTGGATGCATTAGGTAATTGGGTGGGATCACCTAGTAAGCATAACTTTGGTGTTTCAGATCCGTACCACCGGCTTACAATATCCATGGCTTGAGACCAAAATGGCTTGACAAAAACAGTCCCATATGCAATGTAGGAAAGTTCCCTGCTCTGTCTGACACTACACAGGTCATCAGTCATCAGCTTCATTCTGTAAAGTAATGCCGGAGTGAAATAATAACTATGGAGTATCTTATATTGAATTAACTTTCGATTTGTTTCTTGTATATACAAGAAGCAAATTGAAAGTTAAATCCCATCAGGCTGTGTTAATATATTTACCACAGCCTGCTGGGATTTGAAGCCATGTCTCATCAATTTCTATATACAGTAATATGTGGATGTGATATTATCAGACAGTTGAGATAATCTGCCCTGGGGGTAAAAGGTAAGAACAATTGTTCTCAACTTCCATCCAATCTATATGTTCCTTCTAGAGCCAGACATTAGCTAATTTAGCCAATGTGAAGGACATCTGATATAATCTGAAATCCGGGAAGCCCAACCCCCCTTTGTCTTTTGGGGCACTACATTTGCTCAATTTACTTCTCAGCCTCTTCCCTTCACATAACAACTGTTTCATTACACTGTCAATGTATATTAATCAGAATCATCATTATATAATTTATCTGGGAAGCCACAACCATCTTAACATTTATCCTACCCCACAAAGTAAATATAATCTTCTCCAGATTTGTTTTAATCTTTGATAACAATGGAATCAGTTTTAATGTTATCATGTCCTCCAAATTCTGACAGCCTAATTCCTAAATATGTAATTCTAAACTTCTCTACCATAGTAGCCGTACACACTGTTGAAAGAGGCATTACCTCAGATTTGTCCCAATGTATGTATGTATGTATGTATGTATGAGTGCACTCTGGCTATTCATGTAATTGAATAGCCCGAGGGCACTCCACCCTAGCTTTCTCAGCGTCGAAAGAGATTGCTATAGCTGAGGTGTTTTTTCATCGGCATGACTGTCATATACGTTAGTCTAATGCGCTTGCCCATATACTGGGGGTTATACGGAAGTTCGCGGAACGCATAAAAAGTGAGACACACTGTGATCCATTAAACAAACTAAGCAAACTAAGAAGCCTCAATTGCATTGATTCACATGGTCTCAGAAGCGAAAACGGAGTCATAGCAAAGTTCAATCCACCGAAAAACTTTTCCTTCAATAAGCCAGGAAAATGGCTGGAGTGGAAGCAGCGTTTTGTGAGATTCAGAACCGCCACCAAAGCTGGAAAAGAAGATGGCGCCATGCAGTCTGAGAACATTTTCAGTTCATTTGCATTTACTGAAGATGGACATAGAGATTATTTTGTTAGGGTGTTTGGAAAGTTCGATGAGTACTTTGTGCCGAGGAGGCATGTAATACACAAAAGTACATGTTTCCATCTGCGCGTGCAAAGACCGGGAGAGAAAGCGGAGACTTTAAGGGCTTTGTACGAACTGGCAGAGCATTGCGAATTCGATGCGAGCAGAGATGAGAATATCCTCGACTGAATCGTCATTGGAATACTCGACAAAGGTGTCTCACGGAAGTTGCAGCTGACAAAGGACCTGACGCTAGCGCTGACCATAGAGACAGTCAGGCAGTCGGAGGACGTTGCTTCGCAAGTCAGCATGCAAGGAGAGAATGGGGGTGATACAAGAAGTCACTTACGAGCGCAGCAAATACCCCAACCACTATAGTAAGCCAAAAGGGGCAGGGGCGGATCTACCGGGGTGGCATGGGGTGGCAAATGCCACCCTAAAAATAGCCTTGCCACCCCAGCTGCCACCCCAGTTGACAGCTTTGAAAACAAAGAAAAGTTGTGGCTCATCGGACATTTGCGAGAGCGAATTTCTAATATCCGAATGCAAGTAAATGCAGCACGAAAACGACTCCATCCACCCTCCCCACACCGCCACCGAAGTTGCTTTCATTTGAACACAAGGAAGGCGCAAACTGACCATAGAAGGCTTCAACTCCAGGAAGAAATCGTCGGCACGGACAGCAGACCACACCGGAGGAATGAGGTGTTAAGCAATTATCTATTAATGACTAAGAATAATTACAAAAGTGCAGGGCTATAAGGAGTTGCAATGTTACTTTTCCTGTTGAATTGAGGTTAATATCATTAACTTGTGAATTCTTTGGGCAACAAAGCAACAACAAAGATGACTGTGGTAAAGTTAGTTTGAAGTTCGATATTCAACAGATATTCGGAAGCCCAGTATTGTGTTATTTTAACCGGTGTTTAGCACTGCTACGACCGGCCGCTTAGCCAATGCTTTTGGCTGCCAAAACAACGCGTACGTTTAGGGACCGTCAACAAATTACACATTTCAAAAGTTAATAGCTTTTCAACAAAATGAACTAGGAGCGTCAAAATAATGTTAAACTGTTGAAGATGTATGCATTCATGCTGCAAAGCCTTTATTTTGTTAATTTTCATCTCAGGTTATTAAAAAATATTTTATTCTAAATAAATCTTCAAACTTCAATAGCTTTTTGTTCATGTGACCTATAATCCTCAAATTCATTTCAGTGTTCACTGACTATGCATACATGTTGCACAGCCTTTAGTTTTTTCATTTTGATCTCACACACATTTGCCACGGGATGCCACCCCTCAAAATTGCCACCCTCTTGCCACCCCATGAATATTTTTCTAGATCCGCCCCTGACAATGTGGGAAAGCGTGGCACAGTAAAGACGAAAATTGCCCGGCCAGAAAATCAACATGCAATACATGGAAAAAGTCGGACACTGGAGTAGAGTTTGTAGGAGAAGGAAGGCAGTGAGTGAAGTTACAGAGCAAACGGAGCAACAGCAATCATACAGGAGCAGCTCAATAAATTTGAATATCATCAAAAAGTTGATTTATTTCAGTAATTAGATTCAAAAAGTGACACTCCTATATTATAGATTCATTACACATAGACTGATATATTTCAAGTGTTTATTTCTTTTAATTTTGATGATTATAACTGACAGCTAATGAAAACCCAAAATTCAGTATCTCAGAAAATTTGAATATTACTTAAGACCAACAAAAAAAAAGGATTTTTAACACAATGTTTTAACATGAACAACACTCAATACTTGGTCGGGGCTCCTTTTGCATGAATTAATGCAGCAATGCGGCGTGGCATGGCGGCGATCAGTCTGTGGCACTGCTGAGGTGTTATGGAAGCCCAGGTTGCTCTGATAGCGGCCTTCAGCTCTTCTGCGTTGTTGGGTCTAGTGTCTCGCATCTTCCTCTTCACAATACCCCATAGATTCTCTATGGGGTTTAGGTCAGGCAAGTTTGCTGGCCAATCAAGCACAGGGATACCATGGTCCTTAAACCAGGTACTGGTACCTTTGGCAGTGTGTGCAGGTGCCAAGTCCTGCTGGAAAATTAAATCCGCAACTCCATAAAGCTGGTCAGCAGAGCGAAGCATGAAGTGCTCAAAAATTTCCTGGTAGACGGCTGCGCTGACCTTGGACCTGAGAAAACACAGAGGACCAACACCAACAGGTGACATGGCACCCCGAACCATCACTGACTGTGGAAACTTTACACTCGACCTCAAGCAACTTGGATTCTGTGCCTCTCCTCTCTTCCTCCAGACTCTGGGACCTTGATTTCCAAATGAAATGCAAAATGTACTCTGAGAAGAGAACTTTGGACCACTGAGCAACAGTCCAGGGGTCTCATTTATAAAACTGTGCGTAGGATTCTTACTAAAAGTGTGCCTAAAATGGCGTACGCCCCCCAAAAATCTGATTTATAAAACCGTGCATACGCACACCTGTAAGCAATGTTCCCTTTATAAATCACAGATTACCCACAAGTGTGCGTACGTGAATCAGCATTTTACCCCGCCCTGAACACGCCCATTTTTTACCATAAATGGTCAATGCAAAGCACCTCATGAATGCTAATCCAGTATATTAATGAACCTGGCATGCGATTGTTCTTTACGGTGAATCATGGCGACCGGTGCGAAAAAAAACTCTAAAAAGCACAACTTCTCAGACGCTGTTAGCCTATTGGTGGAGGCCAGACATTTGGTGGCCGGTGGATCACCAATAAAAATAGTGCGAGTGGCGTCAACTGTGCCTGTGATACCGAGTCGAGATACAATTTGAAAACAAAAGCGTTTTGTTATGAACAGTAGTAGTCTATTAAAGTCTGGACTGATAACGAGGATGTAGAGTGTAGCGATTGTGCGGGAGCTTAACGACTGTATTTCCAGTCTTTGACATATATTTGCACACTATTAAAGAAATTTATTTAGTTATACGCTATGTTCTGCAGTTATCTAAAGGTAGGATATGTGACGTTATCCTGTATTCCATGCAGTCGGGGCATCTGCACTCCCGTAGTGGACAATCTGATGGTGAGACAGCGCTGAATTTTGATGTAAAATTTGAGTTGGATTGTACAAGGTGTTTATGGAACAATTATAACTCAGTACAAGCGCAAATAACACTGCTGGATGTAATCTTGTCCAAATGTCCATGTCCTGGATACGTCTGTGCATGGTGGCTCTTAAAGCACGGACTCCAGCTGCAGTCCACTCCTTGTGAATCTCCCCCAAATTCTTGAATGGCCTTCATTTCACAATCCTCTCAAGGCTGCGGTTATCCCCGTTGCTTGTGCACCTTTTTCTACCACATTTTTTCCTTCCATTCAACTTTCCATTCATGTGCTTGTACAGCACTCTGTGAACAGACAGCTTCTTTAGCAATGATCTTTTGTGTCTTACCCTCCTTGTGCAGGGTGTCAATGATCGCCTTCTTCCCCATGATTGTGTAGCCTACTGAACCAAACTGAGAGACCATTTAAAGGCTCAGGAAACCTTTGCAAGTGTTTTGAGTTAATTAGCTGATTAGAGTGTGACACCATGAGTCTTCAATATTGAACTTTTTCACAATATTCTAATTTTCAGAGATACTGAATTTTGGGTTTTCATTAGCTGTCGGTTATAATCATCAAAATGTAAATAAATAAACACTTCAAATATATCAGTCTGCGTGTAATGAATCTATATAATATAGGAGTTTCAGTTTTTGAATCGATTTACTGAAATAAATCAACTTTTTGATGATATTCTAATTTATTGAGATGCACCTGTACGTTCTTGGGGCTGTGAGTAAAGTAGGTGGGTCACCAGAGCAATGGGCCGTCGAGTTGCTGGTAGGCTCTACACCAGTGGACTTCAAAATTGACACGGGCCAATGTTAACATCATCCGCGAGGAGACCTACCACTCACTCATCCCCAAAAGACCACTGGAACCTGCAGACATACCACTGGACGGCCCAGGTGGCGAGCTGCAGTGCATAGGACAGATCCAGAGCACTGTGACCTACAACGGAAAGACTCATCCACTCACAGCATATGTCATCCGCAGACGTACTGTCAACAACCTACTCAGCAGGCCGTTGTCTGTGGAAATTAATCTAGTGAGGAGAGTAGATGAAACGGTGTGCGACAGAGGACATCAGCAGGTATATGGCGAGCATGGCACATTAGACTGAACTGGTGAGAATACTGCTGAAAGACAATGCTCAGCCATATTCTGTATACACAGCACGACGGGTACCTCTCCCTATGCTGCAAAAGCTAAAGGAGGAGCTCCAGAGGATGGAAGGAAATGGCATTATCGAGAGGGTGACACAGCCCACGGACTGGTGTGCACCCATGGTGCCAGTCTTGAAGAAGAGCACAGGTAAAGCCTGCATCTGTATTGATCTCAAGAAGCTGAACGAGGCTGTGAAAAGATAACAGTATATCCTGCCTACTACTGATGAGATTAAAACAAAGCTGAGTGGGGCCACTGTCTTCTCTTCGCTCAATGCCACCAGTGGGTTCTTCAAGATACCGTTGCACCCAGACAGCTGTAAGCTCACCATCTTCATTACGCCATTTGGCAGATTCAACTTCAAGCGGCTACCGTTCGGAATCACAAAGCACTGGAAATCTTCTAGAGGAAGATGATGGAGACCCTACAGTGGCTGGAGGGTGTCGAGGTCTTCATGGATGACATTCTGGTCTATGGGGCCACAGAAGAGGAGCATGATGGTCGCCTGGAGAAGGTAATGCAGCGCGTAAAGACAGCTGGTCTAAAGCTCAATCATGAGAAGTGCTCAATCAGGCAGAGTCAGCTGCGATTCCTCGGGCATCTCATTGACCGGTCCTGGATCCGGCCTGACCCTGACAAAGTGGAAGCTATTCGGCAGCTGTCACCACCAGCAGACATGCGAGAGTTGAGAAGGATACTGGGAATGGTGAATTATCTCGGAAGATACATCCCCGCTCTCAACGGTAGGACAGCCGCCGTACGAGCTCCTGAAGGACAAGAATACATGGACATGGAGCCACGCACAACAAACAGCTTTTGAACACATCAAGGAGCTGTTGCCAACTGCACCAGTACTCGCTTTCTACGACTTGAGCAAGCCCACGGCTGTGTCAGCGGATGCAAGTAGTTATGGATTGGGGGGTGTACTCCTTCAGCTCCACGGGGAGCAGTGGAAACCTGTGGCATATTGCTCCAGACGCCTCACTGAAGAAGAAAAACACTACGCCCAAATAGAAAAGGAAGGTCTGGCTGGCGTGTGGGCATGCGAGAAGTTCGACAGATACCTCAATGGACTGGAGCAGTTCAAGCTAAATCACTGACTACAAGCACCTCTCATTAACAGCCGCAGCCTGGACAATGTACCTTTACGATGTCAGCATCTTTTCATGAGGCTCATGAGATTCAATCAAGTGGCAGAGTATGCTCCAGGGAAAATCTTGATCGCTGGACAGCACGTGCGCCGAGACAGACACACACAGTGAGGTGGCATGCTACGTGGCTAGTGTAGTAGAGGGGATCCCTGCGTATACAAGCAAGATGGATGTAATCAGAATGGTGACAGGAGCCGACGCCGAACTGCTGTCTGCTGTTGTGAAGCTCATGAAGAAGGGATGGCCTGAACACTTAAGCAATGTGCCCATGGACGCGAGAGGGTACGTCCAAGTGAAATCAGAGCTATCAAAAAACAATGGCCTTGTCCTCAGAGGAAGCAGGATTGTCATGCCAAGGCCAATGAGAGGTGAGATCCTTCAGAAAATTCACGAAGGGCACCAGGGCTTAGTTAAATGTAGGGACAGAGCATGCTCATCTGTGTGGTGGCCCGGACTCTCTACGGAGATAAACAAGCTTGTGACATCATGTCAGGTGTGCTGTGAACTGAAAAAAACACAACAAAAGAAACCTTTCATCTCCACACCGCTTCCGGAGCAACCCTGGAAGAGAATTGCAATGGACCTTTGTGAGCACAACCACCACAACTACCTGGTGATCTCAGATTACTATTCCAGGTTTCTAGAGATAATGCAGCTGCCCTCGACAACGAGTGCACAAGTTATCCAAAGACTGAAAACAGTTTTCACCAGGTTTGGCATTCCAGATGAGGTGGTGAGCGACAATGGACCCCAATTTTCAAGTGCGGAGTCAGTGTTTCCTTTAGTATTTTTTTTTGCAGTGGGGGCAGGTCTGTCCGAACAACAACCCCCCCCCCCCATATTTTCCGACAGACAAACTATATGACAAACGCTATAGTTAGGCTTGCAAAATGTACTAATGAGGAGGGTAACAAGTAACACTAGCAGGTAGTAACAGTGCTACAAGTGTTATGCTAGGTAACTAGGTAACGGAAGCTAACTAAAGCTAGCTAGCTTCCGTTTAACAAAGGTTTCGTGCGCTGTGGGGACCGTCGGAAATATTTAGAACTCACGCATCTAAAGGTTAATTAGAGTATCTTAATGCAGTGTCAGAGAACTGACAACATAAGTTATACGACTTAAAGTTCTCAAGGATGCACACATGCGATCTCAACTGGCTAGTTATCCTCCGGACAGCGGCAGTCTCTTTTTTCTTTTCTCTCCCTTAAACGCTGAGTGGCGCACGTGCCCGCTGCTGCTCAGTCACTGCTGACAGATGGCCTTTTGTACAGCCCTATTTCTGATACCGTGGCCGCCACGGCAAAATCAACATGGAGGAAACACTGGGAGTTCAAGGAGTGCGTGAGGCAGCTCGACTTCAAGCACTGCACATTCAGCCCTCAACTCCCACAGGGCAATGGGCACGCAGATAGCCGTACAGACGGCAAAGAAAATTCTCAAGCAAGAAGATCCTGTGATGGCTCTGATGAGCTATAGGTCCACTCCCTGCTCCACCACAGGCTTCAGTCCAGCTGAGCTGTTGATCGGGAGGAAAGTCAGAACCACACTCCCCACTCTGGAGAAAAAATCTCCTACCCAGATGGGCCAGCAGAACAGCTGTGAAAGAGAGGGACGGGAGGGAATAGGCTAAACAGGCTCACAACTTCAACCATCGTCATGGAGCCAGGCCCTTACCTGCCCTGCGACCAGAATCAGAATGGTATTTATTTGCCATGAAAGTTTGCACAGACAAGGAATTTGCTTTGGCAGGAAGGTGTATACAATAAACATATAGGAACCTAATATTTAAATATGTGGACTATCTATACTAAGGGTACCTAAACTAGCAGTACTAAGTGGAATTATAATTAAATAAAATATACAATAAGATAAAATATAAGTTGCCGTAATTTACAATATAAAAAAAAAAAAAAAAAAAAATTACAAAAATACAAATGTACAAGATACAATTTTGTAATGCAGTGTGTTTTAAGCAGGAAGTCCTTAGAGTCAGTGTGGACCCTTGGCCTTGTTGAAGAGGCCAACAGCGGAAGGGAAGAAACTGTTTTTGTGGCGTGAGGTATTGGTCCTGATGGACCGCAGCCTTCTGCCGGAGGGGAGTGACTGAAACAGTCCAGGGTGGGAGGAGTCGGCCGCAATCTTCCTCGCTCGCCTCAGGGTCCTCGAGGTGTGCAGGTCCTCGAAGGTAGGCAGATTGCAGCCAATCACCTTAGCAGTGCGGATGATACACTGCAGCCTGCTCTTGTCCTTGGCAGTGGCAGCAGCGTACCAGATGGTGATAGAGGAGGTGAGGATGGACTAAATGATGGCTGAGTAGAACTGCACCTACATTGTCTTTGGCAGGTTGAATTTCTTCCGCTGCCGAAGAAAGTACATCCTCTGTTGTGCTTTCTTGATGAGGGAGCCGATGTTCAGTTCCAACTAGAGGTCCTGGGAGAGGATAGTGACCAGGAAGCGGAAGGACTCCACAGTGTTGACTGGGGAGTCACACAGGGTGATGGGGGTGAGTGGGGCTAGGTTAGGAGATGTTGTATTCTCCAAGTTGGACCATGAAAAGTCATGGTCTTTGACAGCGGGGATCTCAAGAGAGAGCACCACCCCGAGATCCTTCGTCATCAGGTCGCATCATGGAGCAGAGCTGCGGCGCCGTCACCTCCAACCAGTGCCAGTTCCCCAGCCCATCCCAGCAGAGCATGGGGAGATCACAGGGACAGGGACACACTCTGACTGAGCCACCATGTTAGAGACTGTTCCTGTCAGTCAGAGTGTGGCTACACCCACAACCCCTCTACCTGGTCAGACTGTGACCAAATCTGGACGGGTGTGCAAGCAAGTCGAAAGGCTTGACCTGTAGATAAGTGCAGATCATATGGCCTTTGGGTGGGGAGAAGAGAAAAGAAAAGTTGCACTGACATTGATGTGATAATGTTGATTTGTGAAAAAAGAAAGTTGTACAGCCATTGATGTTGATAATGTTTATTTGTTGGTTGATTGAGGAGAGACCAGTGAATGTTGAAATGTCTCCATTTGAGTTTGTTTGAGTTAATCTTGGTTTCTGTTGTGTGCTGTCTGAATAGCTATTTTCAGTTAATGTGTTAAATGGTAAATGGACTGCATTTATATAGCGCTTTTCTACCTTAGCAGCACTCAAAGCGCTTCACAATGTTTGCCTCTCATTCACCCATTCATACTCTCACTCACACATTCCGACGGCAGCGAGCTACCATGCAAGGTGCCGGCCTGCCCATCGGGAGCAACTTGGGGTTCAGAGGCTTGCTCAAGGATACTTTGGCACATGACCTAGGAGGAGTCGGAGATCAAACCGCCAACCTTGCGATTAACAGACAACCCTCTCTACCCCCTGAGCCACAGCCGCCCCACAATGTGTTCCTATGATGTTATTGACACAACACTCAAAAGAGGGGGAGATGTTATATACGGTAGTCTAATGCGCTTGCGCATATACTGGGGGTTATACGGAAGTTCGCGGGACGCATGAAAAGTGAGACACACGGTGATCCATTAAACAAACTAAGAAGCCTCTATTGCATTGATTCACAATGACCACATAAGATGAAACAGTAATCTCATATTGTCCGTAGAGGACCTATTGTTCATAAAACCAACTTGATTTGGGTAAATAATTCATGACATTCAATTGAGCTCAGGTGCATCCTGTTTCCCCTGATCATCCTTGAGACATTTATACAACTTGAATGGAGTCCACCTGTGGTAAATTCAGTTGATAGGACATGACTTGAAAAGGCACACAACTGTCTACATAAGGTCCTACAGTTGACAGTGCATGTCAGAGCACAAACTAAGCCATGAAGTCCAAGGAATTGCCTGTAGACCTCCGTGACAGGATTGTATCAAGGCAAAGCTCTGGGGAAGTGCACAGAAAGATTCCTGCAGCATTGAAGGTCCCAATGAGCACAGTGGCCTCCATCATCCGTAAATGGAAGAAGTTTGGAACCACCAGGACTCTTCCTAGTGTTGGCTGCCCGGCCAAACTGAGCGATCGGCGGGCCTTAGTCAGGGAGTTGACCAAGAAACCGATGGTCAATCTGACAGAGCTCCAGCATTGCTCTGTGAAGAGAGGAGAACCTTCCAGAAGGACCACCATCTCTGGAGCACTCCACCAATCAGGCCTGTATGGTAGAGTGGCCAGACGGAAGCCACTCCTCAGTACAAGGCACATGACAGCCCATCTGTAGTTTGCCAAAAGGCACCAGAAGGACTCTCAGACCATGAGAAACAAAATTCTCTGGTCTTATGAAACAAATATTGTACTCTTCGGCCTGAATGCCCAGTGTCATGTCTGGAGGAAACCAGGCACCGTTCATCACCTGGCCAATACCATTCCTACAGTGAAGCATGGTGGAGGCAGCATCATGCTGTGGGGATGCTTTTCAGCAGCAGGAACTGGGAAACAAGTCAGGATCGACTAAAAGATGAATGCAGCAATGTACAGAGACATCCTTGATGAAAACCTGCTCCAGAGCCCTCTGGACCTAAGACTGGGGCAAAGGTTCATCTTCCAACAGGACAATGACCCTAAGCACACAGCCAAGATAACAAAGAAGTGGCTTCGGGACAGCTTTGTAAATATCCTTGAATGGCCCGGCCAGAGCCAAAACTTGCACATCTCTGGAGAGATCTGAAAACGTCAGTGCACCGACGCTCCCCATCCAACCTGATGGAACTTGAGAGGTCCTGCAAAGAAGAATGTGAGAAACTCCCCCAAAAATGCTGGTGCCGAGCTTGTAGCATCATACTTAAAAAGACTGGAGGCTGTAATTCCTGCCAAAGGTGCTTCAACAAAGTATTGAGCAAAGGCTGTGAGTACGTTATATTTTCTCAATGTAGTTCAAACTTAGTTACTATGACCACTTGTGCTGCGAAACCAACCTGGTCCTGGGCAGGCTAACTGTCACACTTAGCACATTTTTTTGCTTAACCAGACATTCCTGTAACACTGATCCAACGGGAAAACGATGATTTACCTTGGACTTTCTGGCGTGATGCCATTTTTTAACACTATCAGTTAAAAATGTACATTTATAGAAAATCAACTTTAATAAATAACATAATATATGCATTTAACAATAATGATTTCAGATTGATACATAGCCTACTTTAACCTTATGGCTATATGATAGTTTGATATCAAATGTTTGGGCTGATGATACCTATATCTCAATCTAAATTATCCCAGGATAATTATCATAGCTACATAATAATAACCTTTATTTAACCAGGAGAGACCCATTGAGATTAAGAATCTCTTTCAAGGGAGACCTGGCCAAGACATAATAGTTAACAGTAGCCTACAATTGCAAAACAAACCTAAATCCATACATCATTGTTCCTCCCAAGGTTTCTTCAATTTTTTTCTCCTGTTGAGAGTTTTTTGGGAGTTTTTCCTTGTCTTCCTTGAGGGTTTAGGTTGGTTGAGGGGCAGTTCTATGGGCATATGTGAAGCCCTCTGTGACATGCTTGCGTGTAAAAAGGGCTATACAAATACATTTGATTTGATTTTATCTATCCTCCATTTTCCCAACACAAAAACCATGTTAAAAAGTTAGGTTACTGGATAATGTATTGATTAATAGTATTTTTTTTAAACAATGTCAAATAAGTCAATTTAGATGAGTTTAGATGCTGGTTTTTTTATTTTTATCAATGAAGGTCTATAAAAAAGGACCTTGACCTACATAGCCTATCGATCATGTCAATCATGGCATGTCATTTAATTTTTATGAAGTGATGGATGAGCTGTCAGTGCACGGATTAAAGAGAATGTTCTTTCGGGAAGAAGTCACATGGTCGTGTACATTGCGTTTTGCCGTGGTGGATCAATATGATCCATGTTCTACCTCTCGGGCTGCTAAAGAATAAGGTGCACCCGCAATTATCTTGATTTCTTGAATCTGACTTGAATTAGTCGGATTGCGTGAACTAGAATTGGTCTTTATGGATCCGCTTTAGCCCCGAATGACTTGTTGGGTTAATTCAAGTCAGGTTTGGGACTTTAATCCCATCTTTTTTGAGCGTCCTTTATGGAACAGGCCCCTGATATTATAGGGTTAGCAACCAAGAAAATATTTTATTCTTGAAAATGTTTTGTGAGAATTGAAAAAAACTAAACAAAAAGTGTAGTCTCTCATATCAGGATTAGACAGTCTCCATATATCCGTAAACCCCAAATCACTACCCAGCATGTTAATTACTTCCCATTCTTTAGACCAGGGGTGTCAAATCCTGATCCTCAGGGGCCACTGTCCTGTACGTTTTAGACGTTTCCCTGATCCAGCACACCTGATTCAAATTAATGGTCATTATCAGGCTTCCACAGAGCTTGATAATAACCCATTGATTTGAATCAGGTGTGTTATTGAGTCCATAACTTTATTAAACTCACCGACTAAAATCAAACGGCCCTCTACCTCCCAAAAAAATATGAACATTATAGAAATAGGATGGATCACTCATTTGGTGCATAGATGTTACAGAGCACCAATCATTTACCTTCAACTATGGCCTCAATACACACTATACTCCCCTTTTCATCCAATACTGTATTCAACAGAACAAGACGTATTTTCTTGATCAGAATTGCCACTCCTTTACGCTTACTTGAATGAGTTGTGAAAAAGTATTGTAATCAGATTACCCGCATCACAAATAATTTAGTAACAACCCAAGTTCATCCTACCTACTTGACCCTTATTTTGTGACAATGGTCCTCAAAACATGTTCTGCCTGCCAACGCAGTGGTTAAGCTCTTCCGCCTCTTCTAGTCTCTCCTGCATGACTGTCACTGTCGTGTTTAACACAGCAGTTGTTTGTTTTATAGCCAAAACATTAGTCGCTACATTCGTCAAAGTTGAACTAATTTTGGTGATTTCAGCAAGCAACAGCAATTCGAGACTAGCTGTTTGGTCTCCATGGCGGTCAGCGGCCTCCAAAGCCTTATCCTCCGGCTCAGATGGCGGTAGGATTTTCCGCATGGTCAAACGGCTTGGGTTTTTAAAATATCTCAATGTAGCCATGTTTACCTCAATTTTTCATCACTGATATGGGAAAGGTTGACATTCTACCATCTTCCGATGAACGCTAAAAAAGTGTCTTACAAACATGGGTAATAAAGAGGAAAACTGAATATGCCTTAAGGTAGCAGGAGGGATCCCAAGATGCACCCATCCTGTTCGCTGCACCCACGTGACTGAACACTTAGATATAATATATGAAAAGGTTTGATATTGAAGATATGTTTAGTACAAGCTAATCTACTGCATAAGTTCAGTCTGAAATATTAATTGATGTGTAGTCAACCACAAGTTCAAATAACATAAGTTTGATAAAACGATTCAGGGACGCGTCATCTGGGGTATGCAGGCATGGACTTGGTTGAGCTCCTAGTGGATACTTGGAAAATAAAAATAATCTTCAGCCTATAGATCAGAAAATGCCCCCCCCCCCCAGCCAAAACAAAGTTCTAACCCTAACCCTATATTTCGGAGCAGGTTAATGTAATAGTCTAATAGCTAATGAAATATTGCACATATTTTCGTCCTATTTCCCCTAAATCAATAAGGTTAGGCTACTTAAAAAGACACCTTCCACTCAAAGTATGTTCTAAATGGCATAAATTCTGCCAATTAATAATTGACGTACCAACTTATTATAAATGGTCTGTAGCCTAGCCGATCGATTAAGGTACTGGAAACCATGTACACTGTCTGCTTCATTTGATCTTGATAGGCTAAGCATTCTGTAGCAAATAATAACAATAAACACACTATTTATTTATTAAAACTACTTCAGCATAATAATGCACCTAAAATACAAATGGCAGCGAGGGCAGCAATCGCTATCGAACCACAGACGTGTAATTTAGCTAGCAGTGGAAGAATACAAAACAAAAATCACCAGTTAACTTAATTTAAATTTGCAAGAACTATAGACTTATACAATAACAGGCTTAAATGAACTGACAACATAAGTTATACGACTTGCAGTTCTCAAGGACGCACACACGCAATCCCAACTGCGGTGTGAAGCGCGTGTCCGTGCTATTCTCCGACATGCACTATAACAATCACTGCTGATAGACGGCCTAAAATCTTTTTTTGTACAGCCCTTGTTCTGATACCGTGGCGGGCCGCCACAGCAAAATCAACATAGAGGAAACACTGGGTTGATATAGAATGTAGAGTTTTTAACAAGATATGTACTTCTAAGTATCTGTTTACTGAAGTCAAAGGCAAAGCTGTGTTCTTAGTTTGTGGAGAACAGGTCGCTGTGTTGAAGGATTACAATTTGAATGGGCACTAAGGGACTAAACACGCAGACAAATACAACTTGACTGATTCAGTGGGCGTGGACCGCTGATGGTTTGCTAGTTAAGCTGCAGACCCTGATGATCACAAGTCAGCTGTCCTTTGCATATCCACCTCAGACATTCAGCCAGATTTCGATGCACTTGCTCAAACTGGATTTATCTCACTGAACAAAATTAACTGAAAAAAGCATGTATTGCTTTTTGTATAAAGTTGATCAATTGCATTTTTAACATACTGCAAAACAACTTTTCAGTGTTTGTGAAGATTAACTAGTTACAAATAACATGAAACACAGATGTAATGATTGTTTTTGTTTTTACTGTTTATTGGGTGTGCTTTGCCTTCGGCAAGGGCACAACCTTTGTTCTCTCACATATATATTTATTTTTGCCCCCCTAAGTCAATATGTGGACTACATAGACAACCTAGGTGTCAAAAGTTGCGTCTTGGTAGTGATTGAGTTGCTTGTATTTGTATTTACGTTCCGTTGCACGGTTTAAGTAGAAATTACGTTTTTTGGTGAAAAGTGAAGCTAACGGTGGCTAACTTGCTAGCCACAGTCACTGACGCTACTAACGTCACTAACGTCACGAAAACCCGCGTGACTATCTCTAGAAGAACATTAGTTTAGCAGCTCGTTAACCTCTGGGAGATAGCTAGGCTAACTGCTTTACTGCAAGGCAGCTGCAGAAACACCACAAGCACAGAGGCCTGGGTGATAACTATTTGCTCATTTTACTTTGTGATATGACACACAATTGTGATGTGTAATGTACGATATAAGCTGATATTATTAAGGAAGTACATTTACTTTTGGAAACAGTAGTCTACTATTTCACTGAAGCATTAGCATCATGACATTAGCCTCTGTTGCCCGGGCAATACGTACTACAGCGGTCTATGATGCATCTGTTTTCAATCGTTAAAATAAACATTCCTCACAAATACATTTTCGTTGTAGGATTTATTATGACATTAGATTACAAGTAAACGATTTGTGGGTGAAATTATCATTACCTGTGGTGTCAAACCAGTGTAGCTCACTGCAACGCTGTAGCCTAGTCTAGTAGCTAACAAAAAAATCTTCACAGCTGTTTACAGTAGGAAGTCAAACGGCGGCACATGTTCGGCACTACCCTCACTTAAATCAAAAGTCTTTCAATAGGTGAAACTATCTGACTAGTGACTACTAACCTGAACTCCATTGCCACAGCCTAAACTTTGTCAATCTGTTCATGAAAATTATTCATTTCAGCCTAAACCGTACAACAGAACGTTAAATCGAATTAAACCAATGCAATCGCTACCAAGACGAACACAGTCTAGTACTGTACTGTAGTAGTACAATTTAACGGGGCAGCTTCTCCATACAGGACTATATCGCATTTTGCCTTGTTACTGACAATGATCGCTACCACTGAGATTTTTATGAATGAGGGATTTTCCCCTAAATAAATGTCAAGCTTATTGACATTTTTGGGGGCATATTTTCAGTTAGCAGATGGTACTATTTGGCTGGTACTATCGCGATGCCATCTGAGATAGCTACTGCCGGGTAACGTCGTTGTTAGAATAAGATTCAAAGGGGGTTCTTCATTAATGAATGAATGAAATATGAGTAGGCTAAATGCCTGAAAATATCACGAGAAGGGAAAAACTTAAAATGATGTTTAAGTCATAGAGATTAGGTCCATTTTTACACCGGGCTGCCAAATGTATTTGTTTTGATTCAACTATGAGGCTGCTGATCACCATTCCCTCTTGCAGGGGAAATGAGAAGACAACTATTTCATTCTACTCTGCACTCTTAGTATTTTGAGTTGTATATGAGCAGAACAAAATATGTTTTTAAATCTATGTAATCTTTATAAATAATAAGTAGGCTATGCATTTTTGATATAAAATATACAGAAATATCAGTTGTAAAAATGTCATTAAAAAACAGACCCCTCTGCAAACGAAGCAAGCAAGCACTATGCCATCAAAATATCAATACCTCTGGATGGAATGAGATAAGGACCTGTTGAACCACACACAAATGCCTACAGTCACACAACCTAAACATGATTTAGCAGCCTTTGCCAGCAGTCTCAACAGCTCACTCACCAATCATAAAGAACTGGAATTTGAGTGACCAAAATAAGTCTGTACTTCAGAACCCCATGTGACTCAGGCAGATGGTAAACCACTGACCAGAAGACATCATGGTGCACAGTGTTAATAGAAAGTATTCTGTTTGATTCTACTGTTAAAATAAAAATGGTCATCAACATCTGTAATAATAATAATAACAACAAATTAATGTTCATTTAGCAGGTGCTTTTATTCAAAGTGATGCACAGAAGGGAGATTTAAACCTGCCACACCATGAACTGCAGTCAAAAGCTCAACCACTGAGCAATACCAACCCTGTAAAAACACTTCTTCTAAGCACATAACTAAAGAACAAGATACAATTACTATTCTAAACCACTTTAGAATAGGGTGTCGATCTACATAAAACCAACCTCCACTACAAATTAGGGTTAGCCTATATTCATGTCTCTTTTATTTCAGTCCAGATAAATGTCTCGGGGCACCGGTTGGAAAGTCCTTTGCAAAACTGTTTCCAATCTTCAGTTAAAATGGATACCAGAATGACCCTGAGTGTTTCCACAGTTTGGAAGTTGACAGCAGAGACAAATGTATTACCAGTAGTGTACAAGAATCATCCCCCTTACTTTCCTCTCCCTTACACTGTGGTGCCACATTCTACGCCTCCTCTCTTGTAACCACAAATTCAGCTCTGCAACTGACGCACAGGTTATTTGGGCACGTGCAGACATAAGGTTAGATTTGGGTCATTTTGTGTACTTCTGTCGTGTCTTGTATTTCTCTATTTGATTTGAGCAGTTGATAAGAGTTTTTCAGCAAAACATTATTTTATGATGCATACAATATGGTAAAAACAACGTGCCAACATGGCCTTTGTAGACATCTGTAAAGATGGGTGATAGCATTTCTTGTGAATGCTTTTCTTGTTTACTTCATGTGTGCCATTTATACATTATTGCTGTCTTGCCAAAATGTTGATCTATCAAGAAGTTATCAACTTACTGCACCTCAAAATCTAAGCATGTGTATTGTGACTTAACAAGGCCCTACCAAATATCACCTGACAAGTAGGTGCATGCTATAATGCCAATGTTCACACAGATTCTACCATGTGAACTGGCATGAGGATGTAGAGGTTGGAGTTGCAAGTGTGATTTTCAAACACTCTTAAGTGTCCACAAAGAGTTCCTCAGACTAGTATGTGCGAAGAAATGGTAGAATCACATCTAATTGATAACTCAAACAGGAAGGAGCTAAGACTACATGGCTTGAGCAAATAGCAACATTGCTAGCCATTTTCATGTGGTTATGGTCTCTCTGGTAGGGATGGGCACATGTATTCAAATATTTAAACTGGATTCCAATTTGAACGCAAGAATAGATCAATTAAATTGTCTGAGAACTGCAAGAAAACATTTGCTAGGCTACATTCAAAGTTTGTTCAAATCAAAACTCCATCTAAACTGAATGAGTTACCTAATGCTTGTGTTACGTGTGTGCACTGCACATTTACCTTCCCCAGCAAACAAGGCCTAACTGATGGCAAGGAGTTTCTATGACAAATTTAACTTGGTTTAACCTCTTTTATGTGACGGGTCAAATTGACCCCTTTCCACTTTGAGTTGAAATACTGTTTAACTTCTTTTGTATGCATTTTATTTTTCATGATTTAGGGTCATGACCTTGTGTACAAAAGAGTGGGCAGACTGATGTATGGCGGAAAGTCTTTATATAATCTGTTTAAGATGTTGTAGGTAATTTTTGACCCAGACACATGTTCACTAGTAGTTTCTAATTAATCAGGAAGGGTTCATTGAGATTTAAATTCTCTTTTTCGGGAGCGTACTGGGCACCAAGTCGTTACATAATTACAACTTGAAAAACTGTAACATGTCTAATAAGAGAAAATCAAACATTTTAAAGCATTTGCTGGTCAGGGAGTCAGTACAAAATCCTACATCAATCATTTAAAAACAACAATTTGGACAAGTTTCTCAAATTAGAAATTTATTTGGAAGGTGTTCCAAGCTGTTTGGAGCAGAGAACATCAATGCTCTTAAAATAAATTCAGTATTCATTAAAAATATTTTGCCTTATGGGAATGCATTTCTGGAAACAAAGTTAAAAAGTGACTGGATTCACATAATGCCTGCTAGAAATGCAGGCATTTGCCTGCATTTCACATAATGCCTGCTAAGAATGCTTTAAGAAAAGTAAAGTGTGTTTTGTTTCTCATGTCCATTGTGCTTTCCACTACAATACTATTATTTAGGTGATCTTCAGCACCCCATTGTTAGATAGATATCCATCATTTTCATCAATATTAATAATTTATTTACATCCAAACTCACGCCTCAGTTTCTGCACTACATAGACATGCATGAACAGTGTCAACATTTTTGTCTAATTCCCGAATACGTTTCTATTGCATTCGTTACACAGTTTATAAATAATTTAAGTTTTTCTGGCTAAATGTGCAGCTAACGGTAGCTAGCCACAGTCACAAATGTCACAATGTCACAGACCTGTGCATGTTTACATATAGTAGTTCAGTAACTAGTTAGCTTGTGGAAGATGGCTATTTAGCTAAAACTTCTAAATGGTACATTATGCCTGCTGGTAGCCAGTTACCAGCCAGTTACAAAATGCCTTGTTGTCTCTGTCTGTGCACAGTTGCTCAGCTAGGATCGTGGTGGGACTGATAGATTATCAAAGCAATAAACCGTGAAAAAGGCATCAAATGATGATCATAAGTCCTAGAAGCAATCAATGCCATCCAATATTTGAACTATTGGAGTGGATAGATGGTTTCTGCCCGTTATAATGACAGAAACCGAGCCTGTCAAGTTTCCTTCTCGCTACCTAGCTATGAACAAACTATTCTTAATTACTTGCTAGATAACAGTTCCATTAGAAATGTCTCAAACTGTATTTCCAGCAATATTATATTAGTATTAATATGTTCCCCAAAATAAATTACGTTAATTTACGTTTTTGGGGGCGTCTTATTTTCATAGTTAGCCGATGGTACTGTTTAAATTGCGATTCCTGCCAGAGGGACAACTTTGTTTGAATCAGCTGGTTTCAAAAGGGTTTCTTTACTAATGAAATGCTATATGAGTAAGCTTTAAAACATCAGTAGAAGGGGAACATTTAAGGGGAAGTATAAGTTACATAGTGGAGTTAATGCAACTGCTTAAACATGTGAGAAAGCCACATTTCACAATTACCTCTGCAAGGTAAATAAGTAGGGCTGTCCCCGACTAAGATTTTCTTTGGTCTACCAAGACTCAATTAAACACTCCTGAAAATCGACTAATCGAAATTTGAAAAAAAAAAAAATGAAAAGAAATCAGTCACAATGTTTTTCATCAAACCATTTTGTGTGATATTTAACCTCACTGTTTTAGGAGATACTATGAAAGAAATACATACGTAAGAAGGGAGATTGACAACTAGACAAACAGAAAGGTACAAACATTTTCCCGATCTGACTAGCTGCTGGACATTCCAGATTCAGCCGCTATAAAATAAGCTATTACTAATAATAAGCCTTGTGTCACCAGTCCTGTTGTTACCGAATGCCGATATAATACAAAATGCCTGATTGTAAGAGATAATAAATAACCAATGTACTACAAATTACAAATATTGTTTGTTTAACATGCAAATCATCCGAGCGCACTGATCACTGCCTTAAAAAGTGCAGCATGCGAACTTACGTAGAAGCAGAGTGGGGAACGGTGCAACAGAGAAATATTTTTTTGCCTGGCCGGAGAAGATAATGCCATTCGATTTGGATCTGATTCTTATAATAGCCATATTCATTTTTCAACCCAGTGCATTAGCATGAGCTAAGTAGGCCAAATTACGGTTTTCAGGTGGTAGGCTAAATTATATTCGACGTCGAACTATGAAAAATAAACCGTTGTTGGCATTGAGTTTGCATTCAGCGTTTTTCGAGACACCCGGTACTTTGTAAATGTACTTTAATGAAATGCTGCCATAACACAGATTTCTTTGCCATTTTGCCAAATAACACCGACAAAGTAGGCTATGGCAGAGTTTGTAGTTCGGCAGCCAATTGTGCTCGTGCCGTGTGCAAAAAGAAAACAAAACAAAGTGCAGATTAACGAAAGGGAAAACAGTAACACCTTTTATTTTAAATGATACCTTTTTAGAGTTGCTTTATTTTTCTTAAATAATATAATCTACAATTTCTGTAGAACATTTCTTTAATTCAGCAATGGTGACACAAGCGGGAATCGGATCTCACACTGCCATATGGCAGCTCGACTAAAATAATCTTAGTCGACCAAGAGCATATCGACCAGAAAATCGACTAGTCGACTGAGTGGGGACAGCCCTACAAATAAGAAAACCTTGTTTCATTATACACTTTCGATACTTTGCATACTTACAAAATATACAGACGAGTTGTAAAATGTAAGCACACACATGAAAACTTGTCTTTCTCCAAATATGATGAAGTTTGATATTCGTTTAATCAATAGGTTTGGAGGTGATATACTTTTTAAAACAAGGCACCGTTGTATTATCTACATCAAACAGAATTCAAAGCAGTCTGATTCAATGTTCATGATATACATTTTTCGTATTTTTTTGTTCCATTTATAAAACAAGCTCTCATTACTCTTACCATTTTGGTCAGATCTTCCGCAAAATTCTACAGACCAGGGGGGTATTCGTCGTAGCTCGCTAAGTGGTTTAGCGAGCTAATTTTCAGGCTAAGATAAAAAACGCCCCTCTTTTTGGTTCGTGGAAGCAACTTTCGATAAATCACCATAGTAACATATCAATTAGCACTAACCTGCTCCAGAGCAGGCTAACGTAAGTGTAGCTGGATAAGCTTGCCACACCCCCGGAAAATAACATGGCAGCTCCCTTTTTGAGAGACCCAGTTGACCAAGGAGCTATAATTTAGTTCGATTAGCTTTCCATACCAATAGAGTTCTTCGCGATTGCCAAGATCCTTTATTTCACACGGATGAGTTCTTGTTTGAGCGATATCGATTCAGCCGACAAGGACTCATTTATTTGCAAGACCTTCTCGGGCCGTACATTGCAAATATCATACGCCGCAGCAAGCGTTATTATGAGCTTATGCTGCTGTATGTGAATATGTAACGCTATGTTTTAGGAAATGTCTTGTCTTATCTGTTGTGCCTGTGCTTTTTATATGTTTCACTGTGGGAGAGTGGGAAACGTCATATCGATTCCTTTTTATGTCTTGGCATGTGAAGAAATTGACAATAAACTTTAACTGTGCTTCAGACTCTGCACAGCCTTGAGGTTTATTGCGTCAGGTATAGGCTAAATTTTATACAGTATAGGCGATGCAGAAAACATTGGCAAAGCCGCAGCATGCGTTGCTGTAAGAAAAGTGTACTTGGCGCTTAACCAGCTGATGAATCAACTCATCATATTCCCTGGCCATGTCCCAGTCAATGAAATCAAAGAGGGATTTACACATAGGCCTACATGCATATACACATAGGCCTACATGCATATACACATATATAGTACATGATATAAGCTCAGTAGCCTACATATATCCTCATAAGTGTCTATGAATTCGTATCAATTAGATACTCTTTGGCCTTGTTTTTATCTACCTACTTATTCTGAAAATTTCCATTAAGCCTACTGCCAGCAGGCACATTTAAAGAAATGTGATCTGATTGGGGTAATGAGGCACTTAAGATGAGCCTATACATTTCCCCAAAACCTTCGCATTTGTAGCTTATCGGAAATTTTGCCAAGCTGCTTGTCTTGCTCTGGCAGCGGCGGTGTTTGACTTAGGCATGATAATATGTTTATTGTCTTCGCAGAGACTCATTATAATAGTTTGCTCGGATGGTGAGAATAGCCTATCACCGCTCTCTCTTTCGTCTTTTCCGCCATCATACCGTTAGAAAATCACTGTTTTGGTGATCGACCTTTCCTGCCTTTTGAAGTAGGACGTGCACGTGCAATTTCCCTGATATGTTTAGCCTGATTGAAATTAACCACATGATTTGGATGCGGATCAGCCGTTGACGAACCGATATTTGCTGTTCTCACTCATCTCGCTAATGTTAACGGGCTAAAGGGACAATTGATTAACTTAGCTTCAACCCTTACGACGAACGGGGCCCAGGTCTCACAAAATGTATCAATATGTTTTTTATTTTCAAAACCGATCGTTGAGGAGGAGCCACCAAACAGGAAGTTGGGTTATATCTCAGTGTCTGACACCCAACGTCGACTGAGAATCCTCTTCTGAGGATGGCCCATGGTTGTGTGACCACTGGGAGACAGCGCAGGAAACGAAAAATGTGTTTTCGCAAATAACTTGATGTGTTTGCCCTTAAGTCTGTGTAAATCAATAATAAAATATATTCCGAGTTTGTCACCACAGAAAAGTGTGTTAATAACCAACAAGCCGAACCACTCCAGTGTTTCCCCTACCATTATATTAAGGGGGCACCCCGCCCCCCCAACAGCACCCCATGTACCCCCCCCCTTTTTTTAATACAGCGCCAGATCACAAAATAAGTCATTTAAGGTTACCTTTCCTATAAAACAAGTCTATAGCTTGCTCTTTCATTAAACAAACTAAGTGGCCTAATGTTATTTATCTTATTTACACAACGGCATGTGTTTTCTGTCTCTACATCAGTGGTTCCCAAAGTGGGGGTCGTGACCAGCGAGGGGGGGTCGCGAGATGATTTCCAGAAATCAAGGAACCTTTTAAAACAATTAGATATAGCATATTTTAGCAAACATTTTAACAAGTTAAAAAAGTAGTTAAATTAATGCATGCAAATAAAAAAGCCATCAGCCTTTTGATTTTCCATTCACTGTAAGTACGGCAAACCATCTGACATCCGACCAGGATGACGCATAAGTTGAACTGTCAAGCGACCGAACGTTAAAGGCAGCTTTCTCAGTCAAGACACTGGCTGAGTTTTGGATTTAAGTGGAGAGGGAATACCCATGGCCGCGGGAACTAGGGGTGCTGCAGCACCCCCTGACAACACGAGAATAAAAAATAATATGACTTGAAAATCCACCACCGCAGCACAGCCCCGCATCGGCCATTATAAATGCCGATACCGATAGTTTGGAAAATGCCCAATATCGGCCGATAATATTGGTTGGGCTCTAATGCGGGGGTCGCGAGTCACTGGCCCCATTATTTTAGGGGTCGTGGGCTGAAATGTTTGGGAACCCCTGCTCTACATGGTTGGTGGGTTAATTTTAAAATATCAAATCCTACTAAATAGATTTCTACATTTTGTATCACAGGACATGGCATGGATGATGACCGCATCTCTCTCCCTGTGCAAGAATAGTGAGCAACTTTTCCTATAGCTGGTATAAAAGGAGAGAATTGTCTGAAGCTCAGATACAGCTAAGTCTACCCGCTCATCACTGAGTCTGCTACAAGAAGGGGAACAAGGCAGAAAATGATTGAGAGGGTACTGGAGCAGCAGGGTGCCCTTGCCAAAGTTTTGGCCACTGACAAGAAATCCAGGCATCTAGTCCCTACCTTCCTGGCAGGATATAGAGGTGATAGAGGCAGTCCAGAAGGCTCTCAAACCCCTTCAGGACTTCACAGATACTCTGTCTGGTGAGGACTGTTACTCTCTCATATGGCAGACCTGTGCTTCATCTTTTCAATACAAGTCTCCTGGCACATGATGAGGAAGATACTGCTGTAATTACTACACTAGTGACCTATTGGACATGGCCTCACTTGTGGATCCAAGGTTCAAAACAAAGTACGTCTCATTTACATTCATGCATTTAGCAGACGCTTTTATCCAAAGCGACTTCCAAGAGAGAGCTTTACAAAAGAGCATAGGTCACTGATCATAACAACAAGATAGCCCCAAACATTGCGAGCAGCCAAAACATGAAGCATACATTGTGGAAAACCAAATAAGTGCCAAAGGGAAGAACCATAAGAGCATGCAGTTAAACAAGTTACAATTGAACAACATGAAACTCCCCACAAGAGTGCAAGAGTGTACCTGTAGAAAAAACAATCAACAGTAAAAATATTTCACAGCGAGTACAAGAATTTGAAACCGTTACAACTAACCAACAAGAGCAACAAGTCTCTCAATACGAGCCATTGTGATCCTGGAGGAAACTAACATCAGGTCCAGCCAAGCATTCCTAAGTGCCGTTGTACTCCCGGAACAAGTGCGTCTTGAGCCTTTTCTTGAATGTGGGGAGACAGTCAGTGTCGCTGATGGAGGTAGGGAGTTGATTCCACCATTGGGGGGCCAGACAGGAGAAGAGCTTGTGTTGGGACCGGGCGCTCTTGAGCGGTGGGACCACCAGACGGTTGTCAGAAGAAGACCGTAGGTGGCGGGGGGGGGGGGGGGTGTAAGGCTGGAGGAGAGACTTGATGTAGTCGGGTGCAGTCCCGTTCACCGCTCGGAAGGTCAGTACCAGAGTCTTGAATCTGATACGGGCCGTGATGGGAAGCCAGTGGAGGGAGATGAGGAGCGGGGTAACTTGGGAGCGTCTGGGTAGATTGAAGACCAAGTGATCTTGTCTCAAGTGACAAGATCGACCTGTTGAAGCAAAAAGCTGTCTTGGAGCTTCAGCGTCTCTGCTGGCTGATCAGAGACGCTTTCAGCCTGACCCAGCTGTGCCCACTGTGGCAATGCCTGCAGACCAGGCATTTGTGTCACCACCAGTTAAGAAGGCGACACTCGGAAGCTTCTTTAAGAAAAGCACACCACCCACCAGCACCAATTTAACACAGAGGCAGGCTATTGAAAAACGAACTTTCAAGATACTTGTCAGCCTCTGTAGAGAGCGATACAGATCCTCTCAAGTGGTGGAAGGAATATGACAAATTCTTTCCAGCACTGAGCCGCCTGGCAAATAAGTATCTTTGTGTCCCAGCTACCAGCACACCTTCTGAGAGGGTTTTCAGTTGCTGTGGTAACATTTGATATTTGCAAAGTTGTGTAACTTGTTCAGCAGGAAAGGATAACATGTATGTTTGGGAGTCTGTTGGCTGAGCGGTGAGGGAATTGGGCTAGTAATGCGAAGGTTGCCAGTTCGATTCCCAGTCATGCCAACTGACGTTGTGTCCTTGGGCAAGGCACTTCACCCTACTTGCCTCGGGGGAATGTCCTTACTTACTGTATGTCGCTCTGGATAAGAGCGTCTGCTAAATGACTAAATGTAAATGTAATGTTTACTTTTTCAATCAGTCAGTTAATGTGTTAGGAACTGAAGAAGTATTGTCAGAGATGTGAATTTTTAGTTAATATATTTGTTATTTTTATGTACATTTTGATCAATGTCGTCATAAAAATGTGTGTGACATCTCACATGTAGCTGGCTTACAACTGAGCATTTAACCAACGTAAAAAATATCGAGATATATATTGTATATTGCCATTCAGCCCAAAAATATCGAGATATGACTTTTGGTCCATATTGCCCAGCCCTATTTCAGCCCCGCCCAAAAAATCCTGAACAGAAAAATGATGAACGGTGGTGTAATGGAGTGAGAACCGTGAAACTCACTCCTCAGGTATGTAACGGTGACCATGTAGATTGTACCATTGTAGATATATTGCTATCCATAACATAGCAATATATTTGTAGAGACTTTGAGGGATATAATAAAACGTTTCTACACGTCAACGTGTATGTCTGTTTGTTGGTTCAAAAGGGTTGTGGTTATCAAAATCTATTGAAATTCAGCTAGACTAATGTTCAGCACACAGTTGGCAAAAATAATCAATAACGTTAGTAAAGCAGTCAAAAGAATACACTAGCTTGCCAGCGAATGTTACTGAAAAAATTGCTGAAGCTAGCTAGCTATCAGAAATGCTAAATATTACCATCAATTTGTGCAATACATTAGACTACACCCTTATCTGACCAAAGTCTGCATGCTTGGCCATTACACCCGTCATATTACATTTACATTTTAGTCATTTAGCAGACGCTTATCCAGAGCGACTTATAGTAATTACAGGGACATTCCCCCCGAGGCAAGTAGGGTGAAGTGCCTTGCCCAAGGACACAACGTTATTTTGCACGGCCGGGAATCGAACTGGCAACCTTTAGATTACTAGCCCGAGTCCCTAACCACTCAGCCACCTGACTCCCGTCAGCTCCCGTCCTGTCAACCCCATATGAACTACAACAGTAACCTTAGACAACTACAAGTCTACTATAAGTCTTGACTATACCTTGTGATCAGACACCAGTGTTGGGGGTAACACGTTATATAATATAACTTGTTACATAATATTATTACTTAAGTGAGTAACAAAGTAATATAACAAGTTCGTTTTTGACATTGAGTAATATTATTACAGTTACTTATTTAAGTAACTTGCGTTAATTGTCCAAGTTACTGCATGAATTCAACAAAAGACTAAAATATCCTTATAAATACAGATTGTTGCCTAAACAACACTTCCTGGGTGCAGTGTTTGCCTTTGATTCACGCTGCAGACAAACACAACAGCAATTATGGCAACAGAACATGTAACGTTTTTGGGATGGAAATATTCACACTATTTCACTTTCATTGAAGAAATAGGAAAAAACATCAAAGTGAACTGCAAACTGTGCCCCAACAAAATACTATCTACTGCCAAAAACAGCACTTAACTTAAAAAAACACCTTGAAAGTGTCCACAGAGAAACAAAGCTGGAAGCTAGCGAAAAATCCACTTTAAGCCTTAAGAGAGATGGCGACCCATTTCCACAAGTGGCTGCTGGTTCATCATCAGCCAAGCAGACAAAGTTGCATAATTTAGGCCTTGCGGTGACACCAGCAGAGTTAAACAAACTGATTGCTGGATATGTTGTGGAAGACATGAGGCCATTGTCAACAGTCGAGTCGCCTGCATTTAGGAAACTTATCAGCAAAATATCGATCATTTGGCAAGCAAGCATTTACTACCTGATCAAAATAAATTTACGGCTGACTTGGATAAAGCTTACGAAGTAATGGAAAGAGAACTCAGAAAAACCTTTGATGGCATTGACTATGTAGCCACTACAGCAGATGTATGGACAGCTAACAATTTTAATGGGGGTGACTGTTCCTCCCACCCTGGTCACTCCCTGTTTCAGTCACTCCCCTCCGACAGAAGGCTGCAGTCCATCAGGACCAATACCACACGCCACAAAAACAGTTTCTTCCCTTCCGCTGTTGGCCTCTTCAACAAGGCCAAGGGTTCACACTGACTTCATGACTTAATGCCCTTAAAACAACACTGCTTTTTGCACTGGACAATACAATCCTGTACCATTTGCATTTTTTTTTATATTTGTATTTTATATTGTAAATTACTGCAACTTCTATTTTATTTTATTGTATAGTTTATTTTAATCTAATTCCATTGCTAGTTATGTACCCTTAGTTTGCTAGTTATGTACCCTTAGTATAGTTAGTCCTCATATTTAAATTTTAGATTCCTATATGTTTAATGTTTGCACCTTCCTGCCAAAGCAAATTCTTTGTCTGTGCAAACTTTCCTGCCGAATAAAACCCATTCGGATTCTGATTCTGATCATTCGATTAACGAATCGACCTTAAAGGGCTCTCATTGACTGCAAAACCGAGTTTACCTTGTCATAGTTGAATAACGACAGTTCGGTGGCTAAAATTGACATACAGTGAACCTCAAAGTCCATTGACACCTCTTTCCTATGCAAATATCACAATTTGAAACTGCTGTAAAACGGGCGGTTTCCAAAAAGCCACCGAATTGACGTCAGATCGGTGGCTCCACATTTTTTGGCTCTGGTCTGTACCTTTGTCTCGCCCCAAAATGTACATACACATCCGACCGTATGCTAACGTATCCTGTATCTAGCATAAGTAGAATGTGTGATGATTTAGTTTATTAGCAATGGGGCCAATGTTAATTCATTTTCCTGACTGTTTCATTCGAATAAATAACCTGTGTTGTCATGTAAATCTACAATTCACGATGCATGTTTGGCTATGTTGCGTCTTTGCTCCGCAGCTTCGCTCGTTGTAAACCAACCAATCAGCGCACAGCTCATCTAAATATTCATGAGCATAATATAAAAGGGAGAAACCCTCTTGTTTCATTCTAGGGCTATTTCACAGGGTTGGATTAGGGTGCATAGAACAGCACCCACGCCATTTTCAGCCCAACCAATGTTACATACCCTATTCGGAGACCTTAAGGAACAGTGTGAAATATAGCTGCAAGCAGCGATACGGGTTCCTCCGCAAAATGGCAAAATAGTATAAACATGTATTGTACACTGTTGAAAATGGAGAGTTGGACAACAAGAGAGCAAAACTACTTCATGTTTGGCCAACAACAAGAGGCTGAATGGGGATTTGGACTCTTGAGCTTAAGGTCACAAGTCAGTCTCTCTCTCCTCTCTGCTACACACCAACTGTTGAGATTGTATGAGTATCACTATTCCCCTTCCATGCTGTTTCCCTCTCTCCCAGCACAGGTCATGCCAAAGCAGAAATGCTGCAGCAGCCGCATGAGGTTTAGATGTAGTCCAAAAATTACCTCCCACAATCAGTACATTTCAACCCCAACTATGTTTTCAAACTTTCTCAAAGATGGCTTGAAAACCACGGATATTCACTTCCTTCTTGAGTAGATCTCAAGAATAGCCTCATAGGCAACTGGCTAGGGTACAGTCCACGTCCAGCTCCTTGCGAGTGTAGTCTCCGATAGTCGAGAAGTCACAGCATTTTCAATATGGAAATGCCGGACAAGGGGTGAAAATGCTGTGCGACAACGCAAAGCGCGACAGGTGGTCACCCTAGTGTCAAGGGGCAGGATGAGTCTGACAATTTGGAGCACGCGCGCTGTGGAGCAATTCAATCGAGTTCAATCATATATTGACATATCAAGGTGAAATTGCGTATGGTACTTCAGAATGATGTCAATGATGTCTGAATCTATCATGGCGGACCTTATGGGTTCTTGAGGCTTTTTTGTTCCCCATGAGAAATAAGGCATGTATACCAATTTTCAGGCATTTTGGAATAATGGGGCGCTGGGGAAATCACGTAGACTTTGGGCGTGGCTTATAGCGCCACCTATGGGCATACATGGGCCATTAGCGGTCTGGGAGTAGTGAGTGACCTGGTGTATCATTGGGCCAAATTTGAAAAAATCGGGTCAAGGACTTTTTTGAGCTATTTAGCGGAGAAGAGGAAAAATAATAATAATAGGAATACTAACAAAAACAATAGGTTCCCTCTTACCGGAGAAACCCTAAATACCCTATAAAATCAGTCAATGACCCCTTTAAAGTGAGAAAAAGCTGCCATCGCCTGTCGGAGATTGAAAGGACGGCACACATTTGATTCAATTGCCTCAGAGATTTATAGAATCCATTCCTAATTTGGCCTTGGACAAAGAGTAATAACAACAGCAACCGACAATGGATCTAACCTTGTGTCAAAGCAATTGAGGAAGAAGAGAGTTACAGTAAGGTTGAGGGTGTTACATTCACCGACCTTAATGAAGTGCTTTCTCGATCAGCAGACGACGATGATGCCGGAGATCATATTGTTCTCCCCCCACACCAGAGATGTGCTGCTCATACAATGAATTTTATCTCCACCAACGACATAAATAAATGGCTGTCATCACACCCTGGTTAGTGTTAAAAATAATACTTCTAATAATAATAAAATTCCATGTTTTAGGTAAATTAAATCTGTAGTAATCTATTTATTCACATGTAATAATCTATTCATATAAATGCAACATCCTTAACACAATCGAAAAAACTGTCTACAAGAATTCCACCCAGAAGTGCAGTGCTCTTTGGAGAAAAGTCAGCAGGTCAACTATCGCCACTTAGAAGACGTCAGCACGAGAATACTGCTAGTTCCCACAACTACCCGTTGGAATTCGTTTTATGAAGCAATAGCTAGGGTTATGGACGTTCCATTTTCCGACCTGAATGATCTGTGCACAAAAGTTGGAATTGCATGTTTCAAAAAAAGAAATTACCAGTTTTTAAGGGAATGTTGTTTGGTTTTTAAACCATTCACAGTGGGACATTCTGCAGGGCGAAGACAAATTTTACTTTGGGACTCTTCAACCAACCTTAGAGGTTCTCATGGCAAAAAATGGTGTCCCTCCAGGGTGACTTGTCACCAATGACAGAAGGATTGCCAGCTGTCATTGTTGAAGCAATCAAACATCGATTTGCAGCTGTCACCCTACCAAAATTCTAACTCCGCTGGGTGAGAAGGGAGGGAAAGAGACGAGAAATACAGCCTCAGATAATCACAGAGTGCCTTGCACTAGAAAAGAAGGACAAGCCAGCAGCAGTAGCATAGCTGCCTGAGTCTACTCTGAACACCACCACAGAGAAAGATTTTTTTTTTTTTTAGACCGTCTCTGACACTGATGATGACAATTCACAGCAACATGCCATGTGGGTGACAGTCAGAGGTTACAGAATACCTCAAGTCCTCATGTTCACGACTGCTTCCAATAGTCTGGATCAACTCAGAGGCTGTGACGTCATACATCAGCTTCTGTGAGGACTGCTGTATTCCAACACGCACCAGGGTGAATTTCAACAACAACAAGCCCTAGTTCTCTGCAAAGCTTAGAAGGTTGCGGCTGAAGGAGGAAGCTTTTAGGAGTGGGGATAGAGACAGATTCAAGGAGTCGAAGTACAGGTTTAGCAAAGCAGTCAGAGAGGCTAAACGATTGTACTCGGAGAGACTAAAACAACAGTTCTCTGCAAACGACTCTTTCTGTCTGGAGAAAGCTCAGGCAGATTACCAACTAAAAGACCAGAGCCCCCCACACCACTAACGACTCCCGCCTGGCCAACGACCTGAACGAGTTCTACTGCAGATTTTAAAGACAATTGGACTGTCCTGAACTACCCCTCCCCACCCAAGTGGACTCCCCCCCCCCCCCCCCCCTCTCTCTCACCACAGTGATGACTCTCCATTCAGGAGAGAGAAGTCAACAGACCTTTCAAGAGGCAGAACCCCCGCAAAGCAGCGGGGCCAGACTCTGTCTCTCCTGCCACCCTCAAGCAGTGCGCTGACCAGCTGTCTCCAGTGTTCACCAACATCTTCAACACCTCCCTGGAGACATGCCACGTGCCAGCCTGTCTCAAGTCCTCCACCATCATTCCTGTGCCCAAAAAGCCACAGCCAACAGGACTTAATGACTACAGACCCGTCGCCCTGACCGCTGTGGTAATGAAGTCTTTCGAGCGCCTGGTGCTGGCACACCTCAAAGCCATCACAGACCTTCTCCTGGACCCCCTGTAGTTTGCCTACAGAGCTAATAGGTCTGTAGACGACGCAGGTAACATGGCCCTCCACTTCACCCTACAGCACCTGGACTCCCCAGCATCCTACGCCAGGATCCTGTTTGTGGACTTCAGCTCTGCCTTCAACACCATCATCCCCGCTACGCTTCAGGACAAGCTCTCCCAGCTGAGCGTGTCCGACTCCACCTGCAGGTGGATCACAAACTTCCTGTCTGACAGGAAGCAGTGCGTTAAGCTGGGAACACAAGTCTCTGACTCCCGGTCCATCAGCACCGGATCTCCTCAGGGCTGCGTCCTTTCTCCTCTGCTCTTCTCCGTGTACACCAACAGCTGCACCTCCAGTCATCCGTCCGTCAAACTCCTGAAGTTTGCGGACGACACAACCCTCATTGGGCTCATCTCTGGTGGAGATGAGTCGGACTACAGGTGGGAAGCTGACAACCTGGTGACCTGGTGCAGCCAGAACAACCTAGAGCTCAATGCTCTTAAGACAGTGGAGATGGTTGTGGACTTTAGAAAGAATACAGCCCCACTCACCCCCATCACCCTGTGCAACTCCCCAGTAAACACTGTGGAGTCCTTCTGCTTCCTGGGTACTATCCTCTCCCAGGAACTCAAGTGGGAACTGAAAATCAGCTCCCTCACCAAGAAAGCACATCAGAGGATGCACTTCCTGCGGCAGCTGAAGAAATTCAACCTGCCAAGGACAATGATGGTGCACTTATACACAGCCATCATTGAGTCCATCCTCACCTCCTCCATCACCATCTGGTACGCTGCTGCCACTGCCAAGGACAAGAGCAGACTGCAGCGTATCATCAGCACTGCTGAGAAGGTGATTGGCTGCAATCTGCCTACCCTCGAGGACCTTGAGGTGAGCGAGGTAGATTGTGGCCGATTCCTCCCACCCTGGACACACTCTGTTTCAACCACTCCCCTCCGACAGAGGGCTGCGGTCCATCAAGACCAAAACCTCATGCCACAAGAACAGTTCATTTCCCTCCGCTGCTAGCCTTTTTAACAAGGCCCCAAACTGACACTGACACTGTCACTTTATCTCATACACTTGTCACTTTAAAATATTCAGTATTTTTATATTATTTCATTTAATTTGATATAGTATTTTTATATTATATTGTATTTTTATTTTAAATTATATTTTATAGCTCTGCCAGAAGTTAATTTTATTTTGTTGTACATTATCTTTTTGTTCATTATGTTTAAATGTTCATTGTATGCACCTGCCCACCAAAGTAAATTCCTTGTTTGTGACCACTTACTTGGCGATTAAACTCAATTCTGATTCTGAAGTCACCACCTGACATGGAAATTCTTAATAGATTCCAGAGAATAAAGAGGGTTTTTATGCGCTACAACTGTCCTACCACATCCAGCACACCGGTTGAGAGACTTTTTAGTCTGGGCAATATTGTGCTTCACCCCAAAAGAAACCAGTTGACAGACAAACGTTTTGAAGCTTCTGGGGGGAGGGGGTTAGGACAGACCTGCCCACACTGCAAAAAAATAATCCTAGAGGAAACACTGAAACGCCAGACTCCCTTCTCTGCAGAACGCATTGGAGTCCCCAGCCCCCCAGCCCCCCCCCCCCCCCCCCCCCAAGGGAATACAAATTCACTTTTTAGTTGATTTACAATATGCTGTCTGCTTAAAAACAACCAAATCATTCAAATCAATTCTCATTCTGTACCATATTGTTACATAATTTTGCATCTAATAAAATCATGTTAAATTGCACTTCTTTGCAAAAGGAATGAATCATATCACATTAGCTTCAGTTTGTTTGCTTTTTTATATATATACACTGGATCATTGCCAATGCATCGAGATGTATATCGCATCAGCCTCAGTGATGGAGAAGCACTTCCCTAATCCCTGATCTATTGGTGGATCCCATATGGAAACATGCTGGCATGCTATTTTCTTATGGTCTCTGCCATTCCTGTGCATCTTTACACAGAGAAAGTACAGACGCGGGGAAATTATTGTGGACCAACAGATCAAGCTATAGAGCTGGTGGTCAAGTCTGCCAGTAGGTGTAGCCCTATCTTAGCAAAGTTTCAGTCTTGATATGAAAACACAATTATACCGTAGGGAAAATCAGTTTTAGACTGAGATTTTATTTCAGGGGGGAGTCAGATGGCTGAGTGGTGAGGGAGTCGGGCTAGTAATCAGAAGGTTGCCAGTTCGATTCCGGCCTTGTCAATTGACGTTGTGTCCTTGGGCAAGGCACTTCACCCCACTTGCTTTGGGGGGAATGTCCCTGTACTTACTGTAAGTCGCTCTGGATAAGAGCGTCTGCTAAATGACTAAATGTAAATTTCAGAAAAAGTTCCATATTTTTCTTTGAAATTGACACCTTTATTAACATGAGCACTTTGTTCCATAATGTAAATGTGCCAGATTTAGCCATTCAGGCCAATCCTTGGCAGGTCATTTTAAGAAAGCATGTTGTGGCAGTCAAAATAATCTAATAACACAATGTAAGGGTTTAAGTAACTGAAAGCAACAATGCACAGTTGAAGGACAGTGACCATATTGGCAATCAGATCAAGATGGTAGATTAAACGTAATAGTTTAGGTATGGGTGTTATTGGCTCCTGTATTAGCTGCCGGCACACAATTCTAGTTCTGACCCCAACCTTTGAGAACACTCTTTTGATGGGTTGTTGTTGTTGGGAATCTTATCAGTAACTATTGATCTGCTCATAGCTCATGTTTACTGATGAAGTTACATCGCTTCACAAATGGGATTTGGATCTAGATTCTGTACAAGCTCAAGGTTTTGTCCTCGGGGGTAGTGAGGACATTAACAGGGACGCTACATACGTAGGTCATATTTAGTATAGTGTATATGTTGATAAGAATATATGTTTGTCAGTGTTTGTTGTAAATGTCTCTTTTCATGTCCAGTAATTTCAAGAGCACAGTTTCCATTCATTTGAATTTTGTAAGTACTGCATTTAAAAGATTTAAATACATATTGGTTTAAAACAGACAAAATTATATATGGTCGACACAAGCATGCACTGCAGTTTGCCCCATCTCTTTAATATTCAAGAGACTTTCTTGTGGAATATCATTTATTGTGACAGTTCCTGACAAATTGCATAATCCTTATGTTCTGCTAAATTATGCTTGGTCAAACAATTCTTGTATTCCTTAAAACATCAGCAATTTGTTTGCTTTCTAGTGGTTTAGGCAATTTTAAGGACTTGCCAAACCAAACAGACAGGGGGATAAGTCTAAAGAGACATTTTGTTCAGTACCACTTGGAGGTTTGTAAGGAATTATTGGAGTTAAAGTAGTGGTGGGCATAGATTTTTTGTAATTTTTATCTAGATTAATCTCACTGTAATCTTGGCGTTAATCTAGATTAATCAAGATTAAAATGGCTCATTTGAATTCCGCCGAAGGCATTCAGAATGTGTGCTACGCAAATAAGGAATAAAAGTAAGTCTTTGAGAACGGGTTTCTCAAGCCAGGTGGCGCGTTAGACCAGGAGCTCATCTCCTGTTTCCAAAATGCATCACAAACTGCTTGAGAAAGCTGTTCTACTATGATAATTGGTGATGAAAATAAATTATGTTCAATAAGATTTACTTGTGTTTATTAACTGTTTATTAGATTAGTTAGCTTGGCTGATAGAGCTGTGCTGGCGGGCTTGCCTCGGTTGCACTCAAACATCGTAGTTTGACAACGACTCTTCCCCTGCGCTACATCAGTGCTTGGCCCGGCATCTTCCGCATTAGCTAAGGGATGCTTTGCGTTTTGGTGGTATTTGAGACTGGAAGAACTCCTACAGTAAACTAATTCCGCATAGCACAAGGTGCAAACAACCTTAGTCTTGTCGAGGTTTCCATTGGGAAGCTTCTTAAAAATACATTCTCCCTGAAGCAAACCAGGCGGCTTCATAGCTGCATCCATGTTAGCACATCACGTTTGATGTGATAATTTCATACACAAGGCATACACACAGGTTCGAAGACTCGTTCTCGCTCCCTACAGTGCAATTCGGCTAGGTATACATCCGCGCTAAAATAACAAGGTGAAAATCATCATAGCTTGCGTAGTATAGACCCAGCTTCCAGCGCGTTAACGGCCCACCACTAATTTAAAGTTGAACTCAGGCTAAAATGGAACTAATAGCTTTGCACTCTGCCTACATGTAGCAGTAATGTAATCCTGTACTATAGCAACATTAGTGTTTCCGCTTACATTTCTCTTTTGACATATTAGGCTAATTAAACCAAAGATGTTCGTAAAAGGCCTCAGCTGAAACCTTTTTGAAATTAATATACTCAATAATATCATAAGTTAATGAAAGCCCCCCAAAAATTGTTATTACATTTGTAGCAAGTAGCCTTAAACTGAGTCACAAATATGGAATGCAGTCATAGCGTGTTTGACGAACATCAAGGACCTTAATGTGTAGATTTCATTCAACAGGGGAAATGGGTAATTAAGTTGTACGAATATATTGTTGCATTTCAAGTGTCATTTAACTCTACAAGAAGAGCCCAGACTAGCCTAGCTTGCATCAAAGTAAACACTGAAAATAAGCTATAGAAGCATGCTGGCTTGCATTTAGAGAAGTTTTGCTGAATGTAGCATGGAATGTTTGGCATAATAAATAGTATGTCTCATACAATATGTCAGACAAAGCTTTGTACAGGTAGTATGACATGGAAAACATATACTATCTATAATATGTTGGTACTGACAGTCTGAAATGGACAACAATATTGGAAAACAAATTCACCCTCTGTCCCACCATTTATTTTGTATATTAAACACAGAGGTACAACACACCCCTGCAACCCCCACTCTACGGAGGGGCCCGACAGAGATGTAAGGGCCTCACCCATAATATTTTTTTAATAAATAAAAAAATCAATAGTTTCCCATTAGATAAAGCAAAAAAAACCAATCCCCTGGTGTATATTCCCATAGATAAAATTGCTCATTTGAAAGAGTTTTTTCCACACTGCTGCTTCTACACCCCTGGTTGAGCCTCTTCTGCTTAGATACCAGCCACAAGTTGCTTGGTTGAATTCATAGCTCAAACTTTAAAAGTTTGGTTTTAGCCTACTGCTTCTTTATTACTGTATTTTACGGAAAACTAGAGAGGGTACAATTTCTGGGGAAATGGTGTGCTTGCTTGCGTCGGTTGCACAGGGGGGGGTCTTTTATGAAATGTTTACAACTGATATTTCTGTATATTTTATATAAAAATGCATACTTATTATTTATAAAGATTACATAGATTTAAAAGCATATTTTTTTTTTGCTGCTCATTTACAACTCAATATACGAGTAAAGTGTAGAATGAAATAGATGTCTTCTCATTTCCCCTGCAAGAGGCAGCCTCATAGCTGAATCAAAACGAATACATTTGGCAGACCGGTGTAAAAAATGACCTAATCTCTATGACTTAAACGTCCTTTTAAGTTTTCCCTTCTCATGATATTTTCAGGCATTTAGCCTACTCATATTGCATTCATTCATTAATAAAGAACCCCCTTTGAAGATTATTCTACGACGTTACCGGCAGTAGAAAATGGAATCGCGATTCAAACGGTACCATCTGCTAACTGAAAATATGCCCCCAAAAACGTAAATAAGCTTGACATTTATTTAGTGGAAAATCGCTCATTCATAAAAAGCTCACTGGTAGCGATCATTGTCAGTAACAACGCAAAATGCGATATAGCCTGTGTGGAGAAGCTGCCCCGGTAAATTGTACTACTACAGTACAGTACTAGACTACTGCTGTGTTCGTCTTGGTAGCGATTGCGTTGGTTGAATTGGATTTAACGTTCAGTTGTACGGTTTAGGCTGAAATTAATTATTTTCATGAACAGATTGACAACGTTTAGGCTGTGGCAATGAAGTTAAGGTTAGTAGTTAGATAGACTTTTGATTTAAGTAAGGGGAGTGCCGAACATGTTCTGTCGCCATTTGACTTACTACAGATGTGTACAGTAGATGTTTTTGTAGTGTCTCGCGTAGGCTACAGCTTTGCAGTGAGCAACACTGGTTTGAAACCACAGGTAATGATCATTTCACCCACAAATCGTTTACTTGTAATGTAATGTCATAATAAATCCTACAACGAAAATGTATTTGTGAGGAATGTTTATTTTAACGATTGAAAACAGATGCATCATAGACCGCTGTAGTACGTATTGCCCGGGCAACAGAGGCTAATGTCATGATGCTAATGCTTCAGTGAAATAGTAGACTACTGTTTCCAAAAGTAAATGTACTTCCTTAATAATATCAGCTTATATCGTACATTACACATCACAATTGTGTGTCACATCACAAAGTAAATAGTTATCAACCTGGCCTCTTTGCTTGTGGCGTTTCTGCAGCTGCCTTGCAGTAAAGCTATAGTTAGCCTAGCTATCCCCCAAGTTAACAGATGCGAAACAAATGTTCTGCTACGGGTAGTCACGCGTGTTTTCGTGACGTAAGTAACGTCAGTGACTGTGGCTAGCAAATTAGCCACCGTTAGCTTCACTTTTCGCCACAAAAACGTAACTTGAGCCTAAACCATGCAACGGAACGTAAATCCCAATAGAAGCAACTCAATCGCTACCAAGACAAAACTTTTGACACCTAGGTTGTCTATGTAGGCCAAATATTGACTGAGTTTTAGGAGGGCAAAAAGAATAATATATATGTGAGAGAACAAAGGTTGTGCTCTCGCCGAAGGCTTGAGCACACCCAATAAGCCGCGGCTTGTACTAGATTTAACAGTTTTCTTGTGCGGCTTATATTTCAAAGCGGCTTATAGTCCGGTTTTAGAACAAAAAAGTGGCTTTGTCTCAAGATCTCTACAGACCATGCAGCTAATTTAATTCTCAACTCTTGAACGGGGGCTTATTACTTGAAAGAGGAATAATTCGTAATGAAAGTGAAAGTGCAGTTTATATTCCAGTGCGGTTTATACTCCGATTTACAAATGCAAAGTCCTCATTCGGGGGGGGTGCGGCTTATACCCATTTTCCGTTAAATACGGTAAATGATTAACTGACAAAATTGAATGAAAATGGTGAATGGGGCAACAAAAAAGCTAAACAAAGAAGTCAGATCTACAATTTGTGGCGAAATTGCCCCAAATACAAAAATGTCAACATCCAAGACCTTACGATATAAACTAAGGATGTGCATCTCCATCACTGAGGACGATGCGATACACATCTCGATGCACTGCCAACGATCCAATACATTAAAAGATAGATAAAAGCAACTACTAATGCTATACGATACGGTTCACCCCCATTGCGATGCAGTGCGATTCGATACGATGCGAAAGAATAGGATGCTATGCAATTGAATACAGTACATAATGATTAATTTCTTTGTCAGACAGCAAATCATAAATTAACTAAAAAGTGAAAGTTTTACTTACATTTACATTTAGTCATTTAGCAGACGCTCTTATCCAGAGCGACTTACAGTAAGTACAGGGACATTCCCCCGAGGCAAGTAGGGTGAAGTGCCTTGCCCAAGGACACAACGTCAGTTGGCATGACCGGGAATCGAACTGGCAACCTTCGGATTACTAACCCGACTCCCTCACCGCTCAGCCAACTGACTACTTGAGTCTCAGTGTTAATTTCGTAGACGAAAATTTTTCGTTAACGACCTTTTTCCCCATGACTAAGACGAAAACCGATCTTTTAAAATAAAAACTATGACTAAATATATTCTAACTTTTGTTAACGGAACGAGACGAAAATGTTGGTTGACGAAGTCACAATACTTTTTTTTCCCTAAATTTGCATGCACCTAACATCATTGGTTGAATGTTGCCGGGTCCTGTATCCATACTCCACGCCCTCCCTGACATGCGAAGTGAAGCCCTAATGACTGGTTCAACATTGTATGATGGCTCAAGGACAAGGTCAAGTGTCTGGACGGAAAAAAAGAATGGATATTTGGACACACTTCAAATATATTGTGACGGAAAAGAAAACCCAATGCACCGTGATAACTGGAGATGAATCATGCGGTTTTAAAATCAGTGGGAAAAACATGACGAACCTCAAAAGGCATCTGAAAACCCACCATCCTGAAGTTCATGCCACGGTAAGTTCGCTAGTAACTCTCAATGATAGCTAGCTAATATTAGCTAGTTATAAGCATATATTAGCTAACGTTAAGTCAATTTCAAAAGGGGCAGTCGAGTGTATAGGATGTCAACTTGGATAGCTAGCTAATAATTATCGATTGAAGCCTCCTGTTAGCCTTGGCAAATGATTGACAATTTATTTAGATAGCTAACCATGAGTTAGCATAGCTAACTTAAATTAGCTATCGATAACTAGCTTACATACAAACTCCTCGTGCTCGCTCTTACTCTAGCGTTCCCAGCATACATTAGGCTACATACAACATATCATTAGAGTGCCAAAACTACATTGTAACAACTAGGAGATCTGTATATATCCTAGAGACTAATTGTATTCACAAACTTTTCACCTAGATCCCAGACACAACAAGGCCGGAAAGACCAGAAAAATCATCTATTCAAGCGTTGTTCTCCTCACCATTCAAGTATAAAGCCGACTCAGCCAAACAACAAAGCAAAGAAGAGGCTATTGCCCAGTGGATTGGACGCACTGGCCTATCTGCCCATTCAAATGATGCTGACCATTGATAAGAGTTTGAGAGTTCCCAAGAAAGCAAAAATAAAAAATTTAATTGATAAACTTTACAATGCCGAAAGGCCGAAATTTAAAGACAGACTCGTCACAGCGCGCAAAATCACAATTGGGCTGGACATATGGACAAAAAAAGGGCTCACAGCAGCATTCCTTGCCATTAGTGCATGCTACTATTGCACTCAGCAAAACTACGGTGGCCCTGAAGTGCAAAACACAACGGCGAATAGGAAAACACAACGGCAAATAGGAAAACACAACGGCAAATAGGAAAACACAACGGCAAATAGTAAAACACAACGGCATTAACTTCTGACGGAAAAGGTAGGGCCTATCTAGCAGAAGACGGACCCTCCTGATTGGACAGACGGACTGTCTGTCTTTAAACAGGAAGGAGCGGTGAAAAACATGAACAGCATCTGTTTGAATGGTTTTCGACAGACAGCAGCACCATCTCGATTTACTGACATTTTCGGTATACTAACACATAATATCAATTGGTTACTGGTGTGTTGCATCATGTATATGTCTCATACTTTATTAACATTCATGTATTACATGATTAACCTATAATAATAGGCAGCCATATTGTGAAGCAGAGCTAGAAATGGCTATGCTAGCTGCGTACTGTAGCCTAATGATTTAGGACTATTGTTCTACTGAACATTTAACTTTCGACTGTTGAAGTAAATGGGACTTGTTAAACATTTTTTTTATTCATCAGCCCACTTACAATTTACCACGTTAACAACATATGTCATGTTCTGTGTACTTATATGTTATGCCAGGTTGCTTTGCTTCTTGTCCTAAGAATTTCCGTGCCCAGTCGGACCCTGTGTTGTTCTGTGCACCTGACAATAAAAGACTTTAACTTGAACATTTATATTTGTAGTAGCCTACTTGATGCAAGTTGAATCTAATCTAGATAGCAATCACACCAGCAACTGCTCAATTTAAGACAAGAAAGGAGTTTGGTAAATAGAACAGAATATACAAGGCAACCAATTGCATTCATTAAAACATTTTATTGTACAATATGTCCAGTGAGAGGGTCATTGTTTTTAGTGAGTGGACCTGAAATGTCTGCCGAGCGTTGAGAGCTAGCTGGACGATAGGAACCCTTAATCTGCAATTCATTGTTGCTAGCTCTAATCACTAACTACGCTAATAAGACAAGACTAACTTTGTATGCCAACGAACACCAATAACTAGAACTAATTTGACAAACGTGACTTCAAGTGCTTATACTCATCCTGATGTTGTGATTGGTTGACAACATATCAACGATCACGTCGTATGTATGCCTTGCATCAAAATCATTCTTAAAAATAGCAAAAGTATCTTCGAGGGATTCATGTTTTCAAAATAGGCGTTCTACTTCCTGTTAAAAGACAGACAGTCCGTCTGTCTAATCAGGAGGGTCCGTCCTCTGCTAGATAGGCCCTACCTTTTCCTGTTTTCCTATTTGCCGTTGTGTTTTGTACTTCAGGGCCACCGTACAAAACACATACTGCTGAGGCTTGAGCAGATCTCCCACCCACACACTGCAGTGTATAAAAACATGTGTTGACCGATGCACAGAGGACTGGGGAATTTCAAAAGAAAAGAAACGAAAGATGATGATGAGCCCAGCTCTGAGGATGAAGAAGTCCAGAACAGTGATGAAGAGGAGGGTGATGAAGAGCAAAGGTAAATTATTTTTGTTTGTAGCCGTTTTAGTAGTAGGCTAGAAAATGTCTGTCATTGAGCTATGTTTGGTTATTAATTCTATGGTGTTATGATGATGTGTGTTAATACATTGTATATTGTGATTGCATTGTGTTGTTCATGGCAATTTCATTTCCCTTGGATGATTAATAAACTGCCTGTCTTCTCTCTGTTTGTCTGTCTGTCTTATCTATCTAGGTACGGAGGCATAAAGAGGACACCCTGCGTTGTACATACGCTGCAACTCGTGGTGAACATGACCCAGAAGGAACAAAGTGTAAAACGACTCATTGACAAAGTAGGAGGACTTGTCAGGCACAGTTGCAGCACAACTTCATGAACACCTCAAATAACCTATTTGAAAAGTTTCAGTCTGGTTTCTGCCCTGGCCATAGCACAGAAACAGCCTTGGTCAGGGTCACCAAGGACCTCCTGATGGTAGCAGATACTGCTTCCCCATCTGGCCTAGTATGCATTCTACGTCCACTGCAATGGCCATTGTTTAAACCTTGTTATTGTGGACTGTATTAAAAATGTCCATGAAGCTGGATGCTTTTTCTCTTTGCTTGAGAAAATGTATGTATTTATGTCCGGCTCATATGTCCACACAAAGTGGCTTGATGTACAAAAACAAATGTTCAGTGATGCACCAAGGGAGCTACTAAGACTTAGTGACACTAGACGGGCCTGCCGCTTCTTGGTGTTTTGAAACCTCATGGATAGATTGCCAGCTGTTATAAGAGTGCTGAGGAAAAAAAAAAAAGTGAGTGAGAATTTCAGATGAGGTTAACCCTGATAGAGCTACAGACGTAAGAGGGCTTCTCTCCAAAATTGAATTGTATTTCATAGGGCTACTTGTTGTATTTAGAAAGGTCCTTGGTGATATAAAAGAGATTATCTGACATGCTCCAGTCACCAAAACTTGACCTCACCAAAGCAGTGGATCTTAATGAAGCCATTAAATAAACCTTTGTGGAGTATCGCAATATAATTAGATGAAAACTTCAATGAGCTGTGGGATACAGTAATTGGGTGTGCTTTGCCTTCGGCAAGGGCACAACCTTTGTTCTCTGACATATATATTATTATTATTTTTATTTCTTTTTGCCCCCCTAAAACTCAGTCAATATTTGGCCTACATAGACAACCTAGGTGTCAAAAGTTTTGTCTTGGTAGCAATTGAGTTGCTTCTATTGGGATTTACGTTCCGTTGCATGGTTTAGGCTCAAGTTAAGTTTTTGTGGTGAAAAGTGAAGCTAACGGTGGCTAATTTGCTAGCCACAGTCACTGACGTTACTAACGTTACTAACGTCACGAAAACACGCGTGACTACCTTTGGCAGAACATTCGTTTCGCATCTGTTAACTTGGGGGATAGCTAGGCTAACTATAGCTACTGCAAGGCAGCTGCAGAAACGTCACCAGAAAAGAGGCCAGGGTGATAACTATTTACTCATTTTACTTTGTGATGTGAAACACAATTGTGAAATGTAATGTACAATATTAGCTGATATTATTAAGGAAGTAGGCCCACATCTACTTTCGGAAATGGTAGTCTACTATTTCACTGAAGCATTAGCATGACATTAGCCTCTGTTGCCCGGGCAACACATACTACAGTTGTCTATGATGCATCTGTTTTCAATCGTTAAAATAAACATTCCTCACAAATAAATTTTCGTTGTAGGATTTATTGTGACATTACAAGTAAACGATTTGTTGGTGAAATTATCATTACCTGTGGTTTCAAACCAGTGTTGCTCACTGCAATGCTGTAGCCTACGCGAGACACTACAAAAACATCTACACAGCTGTTTAGGAAGTCAAACGGCGACAGAACATGTTCGGCACTCCCCATACTTAAATCAAAAGTCTTTCAATAGGTGAAACTATCTGACTACTAACCTGAACTTCATTGCCACAGCCTAAACTTTGTCAATCTGTTCATAATAATAATTAATTTCAGCCTAAACCGTACAACGGAACGTTACATCGAATTCAACGCAATCGCTACCAAGACGAACACAGCAGTAGTTTAGTAGGCATACTGTACTGTAGTAGTACAATTTACTAGGGCAGCTTCTCCACACAGGGCTATATCGCATTTTGCGTTGTTACTGACAATGATCGCTACCAGTGAGCTTTTAATGAATGAGCGATTTTCCACTAAATAAATGTCAAGCTTATTTACGTTTTTGGGGGCATATTTTCAGTTAGCAGATGGTACTGTTTCCATTAGTTACGGTACGCGATTCTATCTTCTACTGCGATTCCATCTTCTACTGCCGGTAACGTCGTAGAATAATCTTCAAATGGGGTTATTTATTAATGAATGAATGCAATATGAGTAGGCTAAATGCCTGAAAATATCACGAGAAGGTAAAACTTAAAAGGACATTTAAGTCATAGAGATTAGGTCAATTTTTACACCGGCCTGCCATATTTCTTCGTTTTGATTCAGCTATGAGGCTGCCTCTTGCAGGGGAAATGAGAAGATCATATTTCATTCTACACTTCACTCGTATTTTGAGTTGTAAATGAGCAGCAAAAAAAATATGCTTTTAAATCTATGTAATCTTTATAAATAATAAGTAGGCCCTATGCATTTTTATATAAAATATACAGAAATATCAGTTGTAAAAATGTCATTATAAAACGGACCCCTGTGCAACCTACGCAAGCAAGCACACCCTACAATTTCCCCAGAAATTGTACCCTCTCTAGTTGAAATATGTGATAATTGCAATATTCCCACAGTCATCAAACCAAGAAGGTCCCAACAGACAACAAGCCGACTCCAACATAGTGTTGTCACATCCACACTCGGACAGCGAGCTCCACCTAACAGCAAAGAGAGCTTTTGAGTAAACACATTCTTTCCCATCATTGACGCCATACTTGTTTAGATGAAGAAACGTTTCTCTAAGTTCAACTGCAACATAATGATTGTCATTCAGGCACTAAATCCATCAAGCAGCAACTTCCTGAAAGAAGAAATGGTCTTGTTACTGGCAGAGGCATATGGATCTGATCTCCAAGACCTGAAGAGTGAGCTACATCAAACTAAACGAGTTCTTGAACAGAATATGGCAAGGGTAAAGACAATCCTGCTGATCTGATTGGATTCTTCTTGTTCTTGGAGCCGTTCAAGGTGTTCAGTGAGCTTTTTCGTTTATGCAAAATAGCTGTTGTTTTACCAGTCTGTAGTGCTGGGTGTGAGCGCAGCTTCTCAACATTAAAACTAGTAAAAAAAATCACTTGCGCTCAACAATGGAGGAGGGACGGTTAAGTAACTTAGCTCTTCTGAGTATTGAGAGCCAGCATGCAAAAGCACTGGACTTGGACAAATTTGTTAAAGGTCCCATGACACGCTGTTTTTGGATGCTTTTATATACCGTATTTTTCAGAAATAAAACGCGATTTATAACCCGATTTTACTTTTTTTCTGTGTTGCGGTTTATATTTCGAAGCAGCTTATAGAATGCTTTTATAACACAACAACAGTAGAAACACTTTTTGTGAATGCTATTTAACCCGTTAAGGAATAGCGTTGCACATGTGATCGTTCGCATGCGGGTCTCACAGGGTAACGTATATATGCGTAGCCGAAGGCCGTCATCATAATACATATTTAAATCTGGTCAAAATGTCCCCCCCAATATATTGATATAAAAATATAAATGTGCTACGCTACGACAGGCAACCACACACGCTGTCTGAAATTATCATTAAAAAAAATAAATTGCCCCCCCCAATGCGGCTTATTTTCCGAAAAATACAGTAGGCCTTAGTGGTCCCCTAATAATGTACCTTTAGTCCCTTTCCCAAAATGCAGCCTTGGTGCAGAATTACAGCCACTACGAGTAGTCCCACAATGAGCTTTCCTTAAGACGTGCCATTTCTGTGTCTGTAGCTTTAAATGCTATGAGGAGGAGAGAGGCGGGGCTAACTGCCATGCTTCGGTCGTTTGCAAGCCATGTTGTTTTTCAAGGAAAAAACAATATCGCGTTCGCAGGTCGTAGCTCATTTTCTCATTGGCAGGCAAAGCAGAGAAAGGGGAGGTAACCTTTCCTCTTATGACGGCATAAGAGGAACATTTTCAAATCAGAGCGTTTCAGCTTTAATTTTCTCAAAGGCGGAGAAGAATACCCAGGGCTTGGTTTACACCTATCAACATTTCTAGCCACTGGGGGACCAAAGGCAGGCTAGGGAAACTTATATTAATGTTAAATAACCTCCTAAAGTGTAATTTTCATTTCATGGGATTTTTAAACGTTTTGCTGAACAGCATAACAGCAACCGCCGACTTATTTTGTTTTGAAACTTGAACTTTGACCATGTAAGATTTACAAATCAGTTGAGATAAAACTGTTAATCTATGCTACTTTTAAATACATTCTACATACCTCTTTTGATTAATTTCATTAACACTGTTTTTTGTCTTGAAACTTGTCCTTTGACAATTGTAAGATTTACAAATGAGTTGAGTTAAAACTGTTAATGTATGCTACTTTTAATTTAATTACACTTTTTTTGTCAATGTGAACTTCCACATCAGTGGAAAAGTGCCATTCTGCCACACTAAATTGCCTAAATTAATGTAAAAACAAACTATATTAATATTGACCAGATGTTTTTAGTTAAATGTGGAGAAATCTTCAGGCTCTTATTTCATGGATATTTGAGGAAAACAGGCCCCTGTATGAAAATACAGCTCCGGAAAATATTAAGAGACCACTTAATCTGGTTTTTCTATTGATAGTTATGTGTTTGGTTGAACTGAAAATGTGTCTTTTACTACATTACCTACTGACAACATTTCTCCAAAATTCTAAATGGTCATTTATTGCATAATGACAAAACTAACAAAACTAATGAGTGATTCTTAGGAAGAGTTCAGAAATCAATATTTGGTGGAATAATAAATAAATAAAATCTGTTAGTTTAAAAAAGTAATGTATTCTACATTTACATGCATTCAACATACAGTTCCATTTTAGATTAACTATATTACACTTATGTAAATAATAAATCTAATTAACAACATCCAACCAGTAATTGTTTAATCTTGATCCTATTTGTGTGTCTTTTAGTGTACATCATCCATTCTTTTGCAGATGCTGTAGCTGCATAAGGCATGAATCTATTCAAACAGTCAATTAATCAAAGGCATAAAGGTCAACTCTGTTTTCAATACTCTCAAATCTTTTCATGTTTGCCAGCCTGGTCTCCCACCTTGTTTAGGCCATGACATATTTTAGGCTGTCTTATCGTATGATGTTGCAATGTACTTGAAGTATTTCATTAAGAAGCATTATTGGCTTCAAGTACAAAGGAAGTGATACTCTCTCACAAAGCCATGTGCAGTACATTCTGAGGTGCCGAAGCTTTCAGGGCAAGCCATTCAGAATTGGAATTTCTTAAGGCTGCTTCCTGTATTAAATGGGTGACAAAGTGCAAAATCCAGAAGATGATGTGTGGCAGTTAACTCTCCAGCTTAAGGCCAGGTACTACAGGCAAAAACCCAGATTTTTGTTCAGTTTGTCAATTTGGGTATTTTTGGTTCTATAACCAGTAAACTTTCATAACATGCCATAATTATTGCCACAAACCCTTTTTATTTATTTTTTATTATGATTTTATACAACCTTTGCCAAGTAAACAAAACCTTACATCATGGTCTGTTACCATATTTTATTGTAATTTGTCTCAGCAAGTTAATAAATAACCTAAATGAATTGTATATTGTTGGCAAGATTATTCTCTCAAGCGTATGGCTAGCCAAATCATGTATTGCTATTTACTTTTTTTTCATGGCAGTGAGGGGGGAACACAGCGATAGAGAGAACCCATTCTAACATTTCTAAATGTTTAACGCCGATTTTCTCAAAATTACATCTAGCACACGTGTCAAGCTAGGCAACTCTTGGCTCATAATAGGTAAAGCCACACAATTTTACATACTGCTTTGTATTTGGAATATCAAGACATGTTCAGAAGGACTTTCAAATATATATTTTGTCAATCTCATTATATGTGGCATTATATACAAAAAATAGTTTTTTAGCACTTGTCAAGTGCATTTCAACAGAATTAACTGAAAAAACATTCTTTTGACAAAAGCCTCTGAATAATTCTAAATAACTAGTTATTGCTCCCATTAAAAGAAACCCAGAAATTCCGACTTCATCTATGATATCGATGTAATTTTTTACGTAGTAATTAGCGCATATTTAATGACAACACGTCATTTGCATAATTGAATGGGGTGGGAACTAAAAGTCACAATACAAAAATATCTTATATTTGTGGGGATATTCATCTGTTACAAGTTTCATTCTGATAGAAAAACAGGAATTGATTTTTCCTATTCACCTGTAGTACCTCCCCTTAAAGATATTGTTTGTGCGCAAATAATTTCATCAGCACAGGTAGCATAGCCTATCTTGACATTCAAATAGGGATGGGACGTATGGCACTGACGCATCGACGCTTGTGTCGCAAAACCAATACGCACAGTTTTGAAAAAGTGTTTTGGAGCTTGTATCAAATTACGATAACCACGTGATAGATGACGTTCAATGCTTCAAACGTCACAAACTGGTTCGAAGTTTTGCCGCTCTTCTGAACCAGAGCCATAGAGGGAACGAAGCCACCGCTTCTTGTTAAAGACAAGAGGGAGTCAGTTGGCTGAGCGGTGAGGGAGTCGGGCTAGTAATCCGAAGGTTGCCAGTTCGATTCCCGGTCATGCAAACTGACGTTGTGTCCTTGGGCAAGGCACTTCACCCTACTTGCCTCGGGGGAATGTCCCTGTACTTACTGTAAGTCGCTCTGGATAAGAGTGTCTGCTAAATGACTAAATGTAAATGTAAATGTAAAGACAAATCACACATTGCCAGAGAAGCAGCACCAGGCATCGCTCGAGTTTCTTCCATCGGTCTTCATTTAGCCAAATCCGTATTGTAATAATTATAAATCCATGCACTTGAGTGTTGTGTTATTTTATTGAAATGAAACGTAACATGATAGGACTATGTAGGTCTATACAGTGCCCAGAAAACTGAAAATGTTGGTGATTCGTCAACATTGTCAACAGTAATAATAATAATAATTAGTAATAATAAAGTCCCCCCAGTTCACAATAGGCCTACATATCACAATTGTTAAGAATAACAGCAAATCTGTGTAATGTAGTTTAATTGATATAAAGACCGTATCGTATAAAGACTGTCGACCCGCATTGACAAGTAACAGCTTTTTCGGTGTTGTAGCTGGTTAAAGCGATGTTCGACGACGTACTGTTAAAGCGAGTCTGGATATCCGAGTTCTCGCCCCAGTGCAGGGCACCTCGGAAGATATTCTTTAACTTTTATTGTGAGACAATTACACAATTCTAGCGGCCTGCAGATGTATCAGAACATTGTATGTGTGAGCACTGATATCAGATCAAAGGAGACAACCACTACGCCTCATTCAGCCAGTTTAAACGGCTGCTAGATGACGCTGTTCATTTTCAATGCGCCGATAGTTTGGCTCTTTGGGCCGGCACAATCCGGAAGTAACCACCAAAGCTTCACAAGGCATCGTTCGCCCATCCCTACATTCAAATCCAAGGATATTTGGAATCAAGAAAGTCTTTATTTCCTGAGAGTCCACTAAAACTAGTGGTGGGCATAGATTAATTTTTTTAATCTACATCTCACTGTAATCTTGGCGTTAATCTAGATTAAAATGGCTCATTTGAATTCCGCCGAAGGCATTCAGAATATGTGTGCTACTGGGTTTCTCAAGCCAGGTGGCGCATTAGACCAGGAGCTCATCTCCTGTTTCCAAAATGCATCACAAACTGCTTGAGAAAGCTGTTCTACTATGATAATTGGTGATGAAAATAAATTATGTTCAATAAGATGTACTTGTGTTTATTAACTGTTTATTAGATTAGTTAGCTTGGCTGATAGAGCTGGTTGCACTCAAGCATCGTAGTTTGACAACGACTCTTCCCCTGCGCTACATCAGTGCTTGGACCGGCATCTTCCGCATTAGCTAAGGGATGCTTTGCGTTTAGGTGGTATTTGAGACTGGAAGAACTCCTACAGTGAACTAATTCCGCATAGCACAAGGTGCAAACAACCTTAGTCATGTCGAGGTTTCCATTGGGAAGCTTCTTAAAAATCAATTTTCCCTGAAGCAAACCAGGCGGATTCATAGCTGCATCCATGTTAGCAAGTCACGTTTGATGTGATCATTTCATACACAAGGCCAACACACAGGTTCGAAGACTCGTTCTCACCCCCTACAGTGCAATTCGGCTAGGTATACATCCGCGCTAAAATATCAAGGTGAAAGTCATCATAGCTTGCATAGTATAGACCCAGCTCCCAACCCAACTTTGAGACTAGATTAACAGCAATATTTTTTTTATCGCCGATAAGTCGCAGCGCGTTAACGCGCGTTAACGCCAATAACGGCCAACCACTAACTAAAACCAAAACATAATTTCTTACGGCACTATCCTGCACGCATTTTTAAATGTGGTCCTCTGATTAGATTATGGACGATGTGTTTCTAAAGTAAACACAGCCATTTTAAAAGATGTGCCAGACATTTGAAAAACATCTGCCTAACTTTATCCGAAAGACATCAGATGTTTCAGGAAAATCTTTCAGCTTGGCCAGGATGCAGTCATATTCTACAAGTCAAAGACAGTTTCACTTTTTACCCCAACCTTTACAGTGACACAAAAATGCAGTGAGAGTTTCGCGTTTCAGAAATCAATACAAGTGTATCCACAAACAGTGTATAAAGGTACATCATTTCCAGTGTCAAAATTATGAGTTGATTGAGTTTGGAGAACTTCTCATTATTGGGTGTGCTTTGCCTTCGGCAAGGGCACAACCTTTGTTCTCTCACATATATATTATTGGGTGTGCTTTGCCTTCGGCAAGGGCACAACCTTTGTTCTCTCACATATATATTATTATTCTTTTTATTATTCTTTTTGCCCCCCTAAAACTCAGTCAATATTTGTCCTACATAGACAAAGTTGGTGTCAAACGTTTCGTCTTGGTAGCGATTGAGTTGCTTCTATTGGAATTTACGTTCCGTTGCATGGTTTAGGCTGAAGTTAAGTTTTTGTGGCGAAAAGTGAAGCTAACGGTGGCTAATTTGCTAGCCACAGTCACTGACGTTACTAACGTCACTACGTCACGAAAACCCGCGTGACTACCTTTGGCAGAACATTCGTTTCCATCTGTTAACTTGGGGGATAGCTAGGCTAACTATAGCTTTACTGCAAGGCAGCTGCAGAAACGCCACAAGAAAAGAGGCCAGGGTGATAACTATTTACTCATTTTACTTTGTGATATGACACACAATTGTGATGTGTAATGTACAATATAAGCTGATATTATTAAGGAAGTACATCTACTTTCGGAAACAGTAGTCTACTATTTCACTGAAGTATTAGCATCATGACATTAGCCTGTGTTGCCCGGGCAACACATACTACAGTGGTCTATTATATATCTGTTTTCAATCGTTAAAATAAACATTCCTCACATATACATTTTCGTTGTATGATTTATTCTGACATTAGTAAACGATTTGTTGGTGAAATTACCTGTGGTTTCAAACCAGTGTAGCTCACTGCAACGCTGTAGCCTACTGTACCCGAGACACTAGTGTGAGTAGCTAACAAAAACTCCTCAGCTGTTTAAGTCAAACGGCAACAGAACATGTTCGGCACTCCCCTTACTCAAAAGTCTTTCAGTAGGGAAACTATCTGACTACTAACCTGAACTTCATTGCCACAGCCTAAACTTTGTCAATCTGTTCATGAAAATAATTAATTTCAGCCTAAACCGTACAACGGAACGTTAAATCGAATTCAACCAACGCAATCGCTAACAAGACGAACACAGCAGTAGTCTAGTACTGTACTGTAGTAGTAAAATTTACCGGGGCAGCTTCTCCACACAGGGCTATATCGCATTTTGCGTTGTTACTGACAATGATCGCTACCAGTGAGCTTTTTATGAATGAGCGATTTTCCACTAAATAAATGTCAAGCTTATTTACGTTTTTGGGGGCATATTTTCAGTTAGCAGATGGTACTGTTTGAATCGCGATTCTATCTTCTGCCGGTAAAGTCGTAGAATAATCTTCAAAGGGGGTTCTTTATTAATGAATGAATGCAATATGAGTAGGCTAAATGCCTGAAAATATCACGAGAAGGGACAACTTAAAAGGACGTTTAAGTCATAGAGATTAGGTCCATTTTAACACCGGTCTGCCAAATGTATTCATTTTGATTCAGCCTGTCAGCTGCCTCTTGCAGGGGAAATGAGAAGACATCATATTTCATTCTACACTTCACTCGTATTTTGAGTTGTAAATGAGCAGCAAAAAAAAGATGCTTTTAAATCTATGTAATCTTTATAAATAATAAGTAGGCCCGATGCATTTTTATATAAAATATACAGACCCCTGTGCAACCGACGCAAGCAAGCACACCCTACAATTTCCCCAGAAATTGTATCCTCTCTAGTTTACATTGATGCATTTAGCAGACGCTTTTATCCAAAGCGACTTCCAAGAGAGAGCTTTACAAAAGAGCATAGGTCACTGATCATAACAACGAGATAGCCCCAAACATTGCGAGCAGCCAAAACATGAAGCATACATTGTGGAAAACCAAATAAGTGCCAAAGGGAAGAACCATAAGAGCATGCAGTTAAACAAGTTACACTTGAACAACATGAAACTCCCCACAAGAGTGAAAGAGTGTACCTGTAGAAAAAACTAACCGTAAAATATTTCACAGCGAGTACAATAATTTGAAACCGTTACAACTAACCAACAAGAGCAACAAGTCTCTCAATACGAGTCATTGTGATCCTGGAGGAAACTAACATCAGGTCCAGCCAAGAATTCCTAAGTGCTCCGTTGTACTCTGTTGTAATTTTAATTCAAAAGTATGCTGCTGTGTATTTTGTGAAATACATAAAGCTAACCATCATCCTGAATACCATCTGTACTCTGTGACAAAACAAAGCACCAAGTTGCAATGTCTTCACATTACCGAGTTGGTAGATTTGTATCCACACTTTCATACATTGTCGACATGCATCAAGTCATTCCGCTGAAACACAGTGTGTTAATTCTTAACCACGGTGATGTAAAAATCATACCAAAAATGATCATGTATGCTTAGTAAAAATGATAACATATGATTAGAAAGTAACTTTCATAAAAAAAAAAAAAAAAGATGTACAGACGTAAGAGTTCAATATTCACACACAATATACTCAAAAGAAGAGACTTAAGTTTTACTTCACTAAAGGGCTTACCATTTGATTCCAGATATGACTGAGTTGGAGAGAAAATTTCTATGCATCGCCATCACTAAGGTCTTCCCTGACCTTCCAGAGGTGACAAGGACATTTTAGAAAAGACCTTGCAATCCCTTGGCGTGGAGACATACGATGATTTCAAGTTCATTGAGGAAGCTGATTTGCTGTCGGTGTTGAAGCCAATTCAAGCCCGAAAGGTCCTTGCTGCTTGGAAGCTGAGATGTAAGTCATGTATTGCAACCAGTGCCCAAAGTTGCCAGCCTTTAACATCTTAAAGGTTGGAAATATAAAAACATTAACTTGTTTTAATGATAATGATTCCTTTTGTGTGTTTTTGCAGGCCAGACTCCTGAAACCAGCAGCTCATCTGTCAATGCCTCTCCAGGACCTGCCACAACCTTGCAGTCTCTTTCACCCAGAAGTTCACAATCAACCTCTTCCAACAGTCCCCATAGCACTTGTCCAGAGTGGGTTGATACCTTTTTGATACCATGGGATAAGTTCCCAGAGGAATTGATGCAGTCACTGGAGAGAGGAAAACGACCAAGTCCAAGAGAGATGGTCAGGCTTGTGGTTTGTGAGATGCAAAAAGGTTCTTGCCCATTTAAAACAGAACAAAGAGCAGCAATTCAGGATACTTATGGATGCATTTAACTGGGATGTAAAATTCCTGCCACTTGGAGAGACCCCAGAGAGCCAGCAGGAAAAGAAAGTCCTGTCCTGCTTTAATGAGAACGAAAATGCTGTGTTCTGTTATGTCGAGGACACCTGTCTGGCAGCGGAAGTACAGATGGACAAAGTGCCTTTGACTCCCACCATTGTTGTGTGGGGTAAGTTTAAAAAAAAATGGTGTATTTGTATACACAACGTCACAAATAGATTCTTGTCGCACAATGTTTTTTTGGGTTATTGTAATACATGTTTTTATAATTTTGGCAGTAGGAAAATTATTTGTCCTCTTTCACTTTCAATGAAATGATCATCAATCTGTCATATGCTCTATATTGTATTGTTTGTAAACAAAGTACACATTACAAATTTGTATGTTGAGAAGTTACATGTTTTTGTTCACTGCTTTGAGGATAATAAATAAAAGATTTAAAAGGCAAGGTATTAATGGTTTTTCAAGTCTTTCAGTACAGTATCTTTTAAAGCATATCTTGCTTTTTAGTATTTAGATGCCTAATCTGTTTACAGTGCATTATGTTTTTGTTACATTCCTGTTTAAAGTCAAAGGTGGCGCAGTTTAAATAAAATGATCAAATATAAATGTTTAATGTGCCTGCAATGAGTAGAAACAGTTTCTGCTTTTACTCAGCAATTCTTTTTTAAATAACAGTGTGGTTGTGCTAAATCAGCAGAAAAGAGATGTTGGATTTACTGGTTTAAAAATGTGTTATACTAACATGTTCAGATTTCGACTGAAGATGTTCAAATTGTTTATGTAATCTTCACAGAATTATTTTGGCAACCGCAGCCACCAGATTCTTTCTGTAAGAACAACAGGATTGTTTTGTTTAACTATACATACAGCTTCTGTATTTCCTAAAGTAAACCATGTCATTTTTACAGGATTTTGTTGTTATAATTTATACCAAATTACTCTGGCAACCCAGCTACCAGAATGTTTTTGTAAGAAAAACTGGATTGTTTCGTTTATATATACATACAGCTTCTGTATTTCCTACAGTAAACCAAGGTAATTTTTATTATTTTTATTTTTTATTATTTACATATACTTAAACCGTCTGTTTTTCTTACAGTAAATCACCATAAATGTATCAGCATTATTTTTCTGTAATTTATAAAAAAATATTCTGGCAACACAGCTGCCAGAATCTTTTTGTAAAAAAAATGTTTTACAGTTCAATTTCCTCAAATCAAGAAAGGAAGAGGATTTTGACTTCAACGCTTGCATTAGTTAAACATTTGAAGGGCTGTATCCATATCTTACAATATATTACAACTAACAGTCAGCCAGCCCATCTTGTGATGTAAAATGGGCATTTTCTGCACACTAGGGCAGTGTCAACCTTTTTTGAGCTACAGCACATTTTTTACATTGGAAAAATCTTGCGGCACACCACCGACCAAAAATTTTACAAAATGACACTGTAGAATAATACAGTATATATATAATTGGGTGTGCTCAAGCCTTCAGTGAGTACAACCATTGTTCTCTCTCATATATATTTATTATTATTTATTTTCCCACCCCTAAAAAAACTTTTGAGTGTCTTGTATTCACGCAAACGTTCCGTTTGACGGTTTAGGCTTGAATTTAAAAAAAGTGCCTTGTGTGTACAAAGGGAACTCAGTGCTAACGTCACAACGTCATCACACGTTAGCAACGATGCAGGTTCTTTTTTTTTCTAGTAAGACAGCGTTATCAGCGAGCCCTCAGCATTAGTACCCTAACTAAAAGTCTAGGAAAGTTGAGGCTACTTGGTTCCCCTTCGTTTTGGTGAGCAGTCTCACGAGCCCTACTCACCCGGCGTCATCGAGCCGACCAGCTAAATACCTATTTAGCACTAGCGTTGCTACCTGCATGAACTCCTAGATTCAGACCTTGCCCCTGTAAATAGTAGAGCTAGCTAACTACTACACTTCTTCTGTGTGGGAATCGCAGGAGCTAACCAGTCGAAGTGCGTACAAAAATACAAGGGCACACCCCACAGTTTTCTATAAGAAGGAACGAGACAATGGAATATTCTTTGTAGATATTAATAAATGTTTATTTTTTTAATACTAATTAAGTGAAATTTGATCATTTCTCACGGCACACCTGACGATCTCTCCCGGCACTCTAGTGTGCCGCGGCACAGTGGTTGGGAATCAGTGCACTACGGAATAAAATGGCCATTAGATGGCACTGCTTGTTGTTTTATGATGAGAACTAAAACATTCAAAATTATTTTATGTATACATAGACCCAAGCTCACGCGTGTTCCTCTCTGATCATTTTCCAGGCTCATAATTGAGACCATGGCACTTCTCTTCAGCCTGACTGGCATTTGATTTACATTTGCAAACATTCCAGGAAAGAGACACAGTCCAGTTAAATTGTTTTGCTGCTCAAAAAGCTAACACAGCTCAAACATGAACATATCTTTCACTTCTTCAGTAGATCAGACATACAGGTGCATTCAATTGTACTGTTTGATCCCTGCTGACATGTGTGAAGACAAATAAGGGATGGGCTCTGCATTCCAGCACACCTGCACATTGTTGACATGACAGAGGCACAGCAGTGGAGAACAGTTCTCCACTGTCAAGCTACAATTTGGCATTTGAATAAAACAAGAAATGGCCACTAAATAAAATGTCCCGACTTTTGTAGTGCTAGTGAATCAGTAGCATCCAGAAACAGCATAAAAAAGATTTTCCACGTCTTTTCCCATCAGCCTGATCATTTGGTAGAAAGATAAATTATATCTGGCAGTTCTAAGCTGTTAAATGGTCAGCTGTGCATAATGTATATTTTCTTAGACTTGACATCATCATTTTAGTCTATATGCAGGGAACTGCATGATAGATCTAAAAATATGAATGAGTTGGAAGACATTTCACAAACCTTTGGATTAAACAAAACTATGGAATACTACAGCCCCAGTCATTAGACTGAATCTGCCTTTTTGTAGTTCATTTTGTTATTGATCAATCAAGTTTAGTTACATAAACATGTGGACAGCAACTGAGCACTATAGTCTTTTATGACTTTACAATACTTTTCTCTAACTGTATGAACTGCATTAGGTCATTAAACCACAGAAAAACATTGGGTGGATGTTTAGAATCTGCCTTTTTAACCAAAAAATGAATATACCTTAAGTCAAAAGTTAATTGCAGATTTAGTTACATAAACTCTGCAGACTCTTTGAATATATTGAGTAGAAGATTGTCAGTAGGTGACAATAGCCTGAAACCGAAATGTTCAAGTTAAAATACCTTTCAGTCTTGTAAAAGCACTGCCCTATAAAAAAATAATTCTCAAAGAAAATAAAAATAAACACCTCAAGGTAATGGCTGCATAATTTTGTACCGTTTCATAAGTATGCATGTGCATTTATTTGAGTTGATAAAGCCGAGAGCGAAACTTCTAATATGGGTGTTGAGACATGCAGTTCTCTCTCCTTTGTGTTTGCACATGCGGTACGTTTACGAAAATTGGCGACATGGGCAGACAACAATCCATAGCCGTTTCAGTGAAAGTTGTATTGTAAATCCAATTCTAATACAATAAACACCTACGACAACAGATATGTACTATTTAATTTGTATTTATTGGAAGAACATTTTACTTAACAACATAATAAACAAAGCGTGCGTGTGGGCGCTCATCAGTGTCTACCAGGTTACACCCTCTAGGAAATGTCTCATACGGCTGCTTTTACTTTTTTCTTGTTGTCGTTTACGGTTAAAGAAAACGGTAGGCCATAATTGTAAGCTGTTTTTGACGACTTGCTACAAAGATTGCCAGTTTTCATATTTATTAGCTTAGCTTACTCAATAACTGCCTGCTAAGTAATGTACACGACACGATCCACCCATACGAAAACAAGCACGGCTTTATTTAAATAATTACTATTATTAGAGATTGAGAGGGGACTTACCAAAATAAATTCTTCTGTAGTACCATGGAAGGTTGGCGAGTAGAAGTGCAAGTGAAGTTCAGCGGAGATCCTTCCAATTTATCAGCCAAGGGACTAGTGGAAATTTCCACCATGTGATGGCTACTCTTAAGGCATCATGTTTCACTACGAGGACACTCGTGTCAACGCAGTGATGAGTCGATTGGCTACGTTGCAATGGAGTTGACAGCAAATAAAATAAACATGCTTAGCAAGACGTGGCTACTTATACTTAAATATATTGACCTATTTTATAGGGCAACGTTGGGGCTAGGTTTGTTTTCAAATGTGGGTGGGATATATTTTTGTAATAACTGAGGATATGCAGTTACATATAATTATTTTATTAAAAAGTGGGAGGGACAAATTTGCCATTTAGAAAAAGGTATATGTCCCACCTATTTATAATCAAACCTATGCCCCTGGGGTAACCAAACATTTAATTATCAATGCAGTAATTATTTCTGTGCATTTATGTGTCTGTCTGTGGCATGATTATCTTGAGATACGAGCACTATATGAAGTTAAAGTTTGCCTGGGGTATTTATCATGACCCACGGACGTGCAGTGAAGCTTCTGAAATTGTTTGGACGAGCGGTTCACGACAAATGCTGCCAGCAATACGTGATGGAGCCATGGATCTTGAAAGATGCCTACTGGCAATGCACTAACTCTACGATCAAGCAATAATACCATGTAAATCAGGGGAGTACGCCTGTTTTTAAATGTGGCAACCTAATAGCAACCTAATACAAGTGTACTATATAACTAGAGAGGGTACAATTTCTGGGGAAATTGTAGGGTGTGCTTGCTTGCGTCGGTTGCTGGTGGGTCCAGAAGTTTTTCCTTTCTAGAGATATTTTCAAGCATTTAGCCTACTCATATTGCATATTTCATTAAGAACACCCTTTGAAACAAGCTACTGTAACAACGTTGTCACTGGCAGTATGGAATCGCGATTCAAACAGTACCGTCTGCTAACTGAAAATATGCCTACACAAAAAGTAAATAAGTTTGACATTAATGTAGGAGGAAATGGCTAATTGGTGGCCAAGCCGCAAAGCAGCGAAGCCACTTAAGTGTTTCTATCTTTTCTTATTATTATTGGTGGCCAAGCCGCGAAACGGCGAAGCCACTTAAGTGTTTCTACCTTTTCTTATTGGTGGCCAAGCCGCAAAGCCACTTAAGTGTTTCTACCTTTTCTCACAGCAGTGAGAATAGCTCACTGGGATAAGACGGGTTCCTCTGAAGTGCAAGGTCATAGGTTCGAACCCAGCCACAGTCATCAAGCATGTCATGATACTGGTTTATCTGTTTAGTGAAGCCAGGTATGCCACAGTAGCTTAACAGTATAATGGTAATGATCGTGTTTCATTCTCAGGGGATCTATACTCAAGAAGAGTCAGATTTATTGTGCTTTGTAGATATGTGTCCTCTAACCTCTAGGGGGGCGATCCCGTGTCTGACACATGTAAACTTGTGATACCAGCCGAATTGATGCCGCCATTTTGAATGAATTAATAAAACGTTTTTGTTCACTCCTCCTACAAAATGTATCAAATATTCACCAAATTTGGGACAGATTATCTTCAGACCACAATCACCTTGACATGTCAAAATAGGACTGAATTACAGCTGTTTAAACTTGGGCCAAATCGGACAACCGCTTGCCACAGGAAAAACTGCTTATATTTTTACCCAGTAACTGAACTGTGATTTGCAGCACTGAGAATCGCTCACTAGGATAAGTTGGTGTCCTGGCAACGGCAACGTCAGAGGTTTGAATCCAGCCAAAGCCGATGAGCTTGTCATGTCTCTGATTCTCTGTTTAGCGAGACTGTAAGCCACTGCAAAGGAAGCCAGGTACACCGCAGTCGCTAGTTACTTGTAGTCAAGCTACAAGCTATAGTCAATGCAATCCTCACACAAACTATCAAAATGATTTTAGATTTTCGAAACCGTTTGTCCGGTACAGCCAATCGAAATCGGCAGCAGAGCCGCCAAACAGAAAGTTGTGTCGTATCTCAGCAAATCTTTGATGGATTCACGTCAAACTTGCTGCATGTACTCGGAACACTCTTCTGAGGATGTTGAAAGTTTCTTCTGGGTCATCTGACCTTCTTGGCCAGTACATTGCTACTTGCAGCTATATTTAGGGGCCAAGCAGCGAAGCTGCGAGGCACCTATTGTAATTGGTAGTATTATTATTATTATGAGGGGCCAAGCAGCGAAGCTGCGAGGCACCTATTGTAATTTGTATTATTATTATTATTAGGATTCCTCCGTAAGGAGGAAACCTATTGTTATTGTTAGTTTTATTATTATTATTACGATTCCTCCGTAAGGAGGAAACCTATTGTTATTGTTAGTTTTATTATTATTAGGATTCCTCCGTAAGGAGGAAACCTATTGTTATTGTTACTTTTATTATTAGGATTCCTCCATAAGGAGGAAACCTATTGTTATTGTTAGTTTTATTATTATTGGGTGTGCTTTGCCTTCGGCAAGGGCACAACCTTTGTTCTCTCACATATATATTATTATTATTATTCTTTTTGCCCCCCTAAAACTCAGTCAATATTTGGCCTCACGAAAACACGCGTGACTACCTTTGCCAGAACATTCGTTTAGCATCTGTTAACTTGGGGGATAGCTAGGCTAACTATAGCTTTACTGCAAGGCAGCTGCAGAAACGCCACAAGAAAAGAGGCCAGGGTGATAACTATTTACTCATTTTACTTTGTGATATGACACACAATTGTGATGTGTAATGTACAATATAAGCTGATATTATTAAGGAAGGACTTCTACTTTCGGAAACAGTAGTTTACTATTTCACTGGAGTATTAGCATCATGACATTAGCCTGTGTTGCCCGGGCAACACATACTACAGTGGTCTATGATGTAGCGTTATCTGTTTTCAATCGTTAAAATAAACATTCCTCACATATACATTTTCGTTGTAGGATTTATTCTGACATTAATAAACGATTTGTTGGTGAAATTACCATTACCTGTCGTTTCAAACCAGTGTAGCTCACTGCAACGCTGTAGCTTACGCGAGACACACTACAAAAACATCTACACTACACAGCTGTTTAGGAAGTCAAACAGTGACAGAACATGTTCGGCACTCTCCTTACTTAAATCAAAAGTCTATCTAACTACTAACCTGAACTTCATTGCCACAGCCTAAACGTTGTCAATCTGTTCATGAAAATAATTCATTTCAGCCTAAACCGTACAACGGAACGTTAAATCCAATTCAACCAACGCAATCGCTACCAAGACGAACACAGCAGTAGTCTAGTACTGTACCGTAGTAGTACAATTTACCGGGGCAGCTTCTCCACACAGGGCTATATCGCATTTTGCGTTGTTACTGACAATGGTCGCTACCAGTGAGCTTTTTATGAATGAGCGATTTTCCACTAAATAAATGTCAAGCTTATTTACGTTTTGGGGGGCATATTTTCAGTTAGCAGATGGTACTGTTTGAATCGCGATCCAATCTTCTACTGCCGGTAACGTCGTAGAATAATCTTCAAAGGGGGTTCTTTATTCATGAATGAATGCAATATGAGTAGGCTAAATGCCTGAAAATATCATAAGGGATTTTAAGTCATAGAGATTAGGTAAATTTTTACACCGGTCTGCCAAATGTATTCGTTTTGATTCAACGATGAGGCTGCCTCTTGCAGGGGAAATGAGAAAACATCTATTTCATTCTACACTTCACTCGTATTTTCAGTTGTAAATGAGCAGCAAAAAAAATCAATGTAATCTTTATAAATAATAAGTATGCATTTTTATATAAAATATACAGAAATATCAGTTGTAAAAATGTCATTCAAAAACGGACCCCTGTGCAACCGACGCAAGCAAGCACACCCTACAATTTCCCCAGAAATTGTACCCTCTCTAGTTGGGTGTGCTCAAGCCTTCGGCGAGAGCACAACCTTTGTTCTCTCACATATATATTATTATTATTATTCTTTTTGCCCCCCTAAAACTCAGTAAATATTTGGCCTACATAGACAACGTAGGTGTCAAAAGTTTCGTCTTGGTAGCGATTGAGTTGCTTCTATTGGAATTTACGTTCTGTTGCATGGTTTGGGCTTCGGTTAAGTTTTTGTGGCGAAAAGTGAAGCTAACGGTGGCTAATTTGCTAGCCACAGTCACTGACGTTACTAACGTCACTACGTCACGAAAACACGCGTGACTACCTTTGGCAGAACATTCGTTTCGCATCTGTTAACTTGGGGGATAGCTAGGCTAACTATAGCTTTACTGCAAGGCAGCTGCAGAAACGCCACAAGCAAAGAGGCCAGGGTGATAAATATTTAATCATTTTACTTTGTGATACGACACACAATTGTGATGTGTAATGTACAATATAAGCTGATATTATTAAGGAAGTACATCTACTTTCGGAAACAGTAGTCTACTATTTCACTGACATATTAGCATCATGACATTAGCCTGTGTTGCCCGGGCAACACATACTACAGTGGTCTATGATGTATCTGTTTTCAATCGTTAAAATAAACATTCCTCACATATACATTCTCGTTGTAGGATTTATTCTGACATTAGTAAACGATTTGTTGGTGAAATTACCATTACCTGTGGTTTCAAACCAGTGTAGCTCACTGCAACGCTGTAGCCTACTGTACCCGAGACACTAGTGTGAGTAGCTAACAACAACTCCTCAGCTGTTTAAGTCAAACGGCAACAGAACATGTTCGGCACTCCCCTTACTCAAAAGTCTTTCAGTAGGGAAACTATCTGACTACTAACCTGAACTTCATTGCCACAGCCTAAACTTTGTCAATCTGTTCATGAAAATAATTAATTTCAGCCTAAACCGTACAACGGAACGTTTAATCGAATTCAACCAACGCAATCGCTATCAAGACGAACACAGCAGTAGTCTAGTACTGTACTGTAGTAGTAGAATTTACCGGGGCAGCTTCTCCACACAGGGCTATATCGCATTTTGAGTTGTTACTGACAATGATCGCTACCAGTGAGCTTTTTATGAATGAGCGATTTTCCACTAAATAAATGTCAAGCTTATTTACGTTTTTGGGGGCATATTTTCAGTTAGCAGATGGTACTGTTTGAATCGCGATTCTATCTTCTGCCGGTAAAGTCGTAGAATAATCTTCAAAGGGGGTTCTTTATTAATGAATGAATGCAATATGAGTAGGCTAAATGCCTGAAAATATCACGAGAAGGGACAACTTAAAAGGACGTTTAAGTCATAGAGATTAGGTCCATTTGTACACCGGTCTGCCAAATGTATTCGTTTTGATTCAGCCTGTCAGCTGCCTCTTGCAGGGGAAATGAGAAGACATCATATTTCATTCTACACTTCACTCGTATTTTGAGTTGTAAATGAGCAGCAAAAAAAAGATGCTTTTAAATCTATGTAATCTTTATAAATAATAAGTAGGCCCGATGCATTTTTATATAAAATATACAGACCCCTGTGCAACCGACGCAAGCAAGCACACCCTACAATTTCCCCAGAAATTGTATCCTCTCTAGTTGGGTGTGCTTTGCCTTCGGCAAGGGCACAACCTTTGTTCTCTCACATATATATTATTATTATTATTTTTATTATTCTTTTTGCCCCCCTAAAACTCAGTCAATATTTGGCCTACATAGACAACGTAGGTGTCAAAAGTTTCGTCTTGGTAGCGATTGAGTTGCTTCTATTGGAATTTACGTTCCGTTGCATGGTTTAGGCTTAAGTTAAGTTTTTGTGGCGAAAAGTGAAGCTAACGGTGGCTAATTTGCTAGCCACAGTCACTGACGTTACTAACGTCACCGCGTGACTACCTTTGCCAGAACATTCGTTTAGCATCTGTTAACTTGGGGGATAGCTAGGCTAACTATAGCTTTACTGCAAGGCAGCTGCAGAAACGCCACAAGAAAAGAGGCCAGGGTGATAACTATTTACTCATTTTACTTTGTGATATGACACACAATTGTGATGTGTAATGTACCATATAAGCTGATATTATTAAGGAAGTACATCTACTTTCGGAAACAGTAGTCTACTATTTCACTGAAGTATTAGCATCATGACATTAGCCTGTGTTGCCCGGGCAACACATACTACAGTGGTCTATGATGTATCTGTTTTCAATCGTTAAAATAAACATTCCTCACATATACATTTTCGTTGTATGATTTATTCTGACATTAGTAAATGATTTGTTGGTGAAATTACCATTACCTGTGGTTTCAAACCAGTGTACAGTAGCTCACTGCAACGCTGTAGCCTCCCCGAGACACTAGTGTGAGTAGCTAACAAAAACTCCTCAGCTGTTCAAGTCAAACGGCGACAGAACATGTTCGGCACTCCCCTTACTCAAAAGTCTTTCAATAGTTGAAACAATCTGACTACTAACCTGAACTTCATTGCCACAGCCTAAACTTTGTCAATCTGTTCATGAAAATAATTAATTTCAGCCTAAACCGTACAACGGAACGTTAAATCGAATTCAACCAACGCAATCGCTACCAAGAACAACACAGCAGTACTGTAGTCTAGTACTGTACCGTAGTAGTACAATTTACCGGGGCAGCTTCTCCACACAGGGCTATATCGCATTTTGCGTTGTTACTGACAATGGTCGCTACCAGTGAGCTTTTTATGAATGAGCGATTTTCCACTAAATAAATGTCAAGCTTATTTACGTTTTGGGGGGCATATTTTCAGTTAGCAGATGGTACTGTTTGAATCGCGATTCAATCTTCTACTGCCGGTAACATCGTAGAATAATCTTCAAAGGGGGTTCTTTATTCATGAATGAATGCAATATGAGTAGTCTAAATGCTTGAAAATATCACGAGAAGGGAAAAACTTAAAAGGACGTTTAAGTCATAGAGATTAGGTCAATTTTTACACCGGTCTGCCAAATTTATTCGTTTTGATTCAACGATGAGGCTGCCTCTTGCAGGGGAAATGAGAAGACATCTATTTCATTCTACACTTCACTCGTATTTTCAGTTGTAAACGAGCAGCAAAAAACATATGCTTTTAAATCTATGTAATCTTTATAAATAATAAGTTTGCATTTTTATATAACATATACAGAAATATCAGTTGTAAAAATGTCATTCAAAAACGGACCCCTGTGCAACCGAAGCAAGCAGGCACACCCTACAATTTCCCCAGAAATTGTACCCTCTCTAGTTATTATTATAGTTCCATGGGAGTCAATGGCAGCCCCTAGAACCCTTGGATAACTTTTTGTGAAATTTGGCACACTTTAAGGACAGTTCCTTCTATACCTACACCAAGTTTCATGAATCCCATTAGACCACTCTAGCGCCACCAATGGGTCAAAGTTGGACTTGTGTTTACACACGCAACTTATGAACCGTATGACTGATTTTCAAAAATGAGGTACCATTGGATTCCCTGGATCAAGACGAGTTCAACGCACCCTATGACGTCACTTTCCGGTTATATGATTTTCCGCCATTTCCGGTTTTATCAAAAACCTTTGAAAGCCTACTCCTCCTACAATTGTTTTCCAATCTTCCCCAGAATTGACACACATCATCATCACAGCAGCCCTCACTCAGGTATTACTTTTATATTGGATTTTCAAAACCGTTTGTCCGGTACAGCCAATCAAAACTGGCAACAAAGCAACCAAACAGGAATTTGGGTCAAATCTCAGCAAATCTTTGAGCTATCAACACAAAAGTTGTTATATCGGTGCAAGGCACTACAACATGTTACCATGTGCAAAGGCAACTTCATACCTCCAAAAATGATTGATATAAATCAAATCGAATATATCGCTAACGCTAAAATAATGCTTTACACATCCGCCGGCCAAAAACTGATACTCTGATTCAATCAGAAGTTCATATGAAGACTCTTGAGAATGTTGAGTACACAAATCTGAGAAAAGTTGACTGTAACATGAAAAGTTGATTTTTTGTGAATATTTGAAACATGCATGCTTGGCTAATTGCTAACGAAATTTCCAATGAAATGTCTCCCCTGCTCTTCAGCGCGCGCGTGCTCCACATTCTCACACACTCAGCTTTTCCCTTGACACACGCGCAGACTTGGCGAGACGCATATGTGGGCTGACCAAGCCCCCACTCATTCCTTGGCTTGAAGTGAAGGCCCTTGTGGATCTTGATGGTAATGCATTTTAGAAAAAGTTCTCAAAATCCTGAAACATTGATAGTATAGGCCAGGAGTAACTACCACACCACAAATGACGCACCATTATCCATAGGTGGCGCTACCGCCAAGCCCCAATTTTCCATTTACAAAGTGATGCCATTCGCATCCCATTTGTCCCAAAATTCTGAAATTCATTAAATATGCCTTATTTCTCATGAGGAACAAAAAAGCCTCAATAACCTATAACGGCCGCCATATTGGATTTTTTTGTACAATAAAGATTTAGGAAACACGTTTTTTCGCTACTTCTCCTACAATTTTTGTCCAATCTTCCCCAGAATTGGCAGGTATCATCGTCAGAGCAACCCTCACTGAATTCTTCAACAGATTTTTTAATTTCAAAACCGTTTGTCCGGTACAGCCAATCAAAATCGTCAACAAAGCAACCAAACAGGTAGTTGGATCAAATCTCAGCAAATCTTTGAAATATCAACACCAAACTATGTGTGTCACGTGAAAGACACTACATCATGTTCCCATGTGAGAAGGCAAATTAATTTCTTAAAAAATTATTGAAATAAAGTGTAAGGCAGAGTTTCTGGGTACATGTACAGCTTGTGTCTCGGTAAGGTCAAGAGGTCATGCAGTGAGGCCCCCTCTGAGCAGAATATAGCATGCAGTCCAGACAGTGGGGAGACAGTAAGGAAAATCATGTACAAATAGGGCTTATGTGATTAACGACCACTTCACCTCCTGAACGTTCTAGTGTATCAGTGTACTGACCACTGAAGACCCGTTAAGGAAGCAATTCTGTGCATTCTATATCTGTACTGTCCAACTCATGTATTTAAGCACGACTGAGAGACAGAGTTCTCACTCATGCCATCAGCTCGTCTTGAACTGATTGTTTGATCCGGGCCGCTCGACTAATAAACCCAAGTCCACTCCTTTCCTTTGTCGTGACTCCTTCCGGCCTGCCTTCTCCAGAATTTACATCTTATCATAAAGGAAATCTAATTTACTTCTAACGCTAAAATAATGCTTTACACATCCGCCAGTCACAAAACTCTGATTCCATCACAAGTTCATGAAGACTCTTGAGAATGTTTAGTACACAAATCTCAGAAAAAGTTGACTGTAAGATGAAAAGTAGAATTTTGGTGAATATTTGAAAAATGCATGCTTGGCTAATTGTTAAGGAAATTTCCAATGAAATGTCTCCCCTGCTCCTCAGCGCGCGCGCTCCACATTCTCACACACTCAGCCTTTCCCTTGACACACGCGCAAGCTTGACGAGACGCATACACAACATTTCAGGCAAATGTGGGCTGACCAAGCCCCCACTCATTGCTTGGTCTTTAGCAAAGGCCCATGTGAATCTTGATGGTATTGCATTTCCGATTTTGTATGCAATGGTAAAAAGTTCTCAAAATCCTGAAACATTGATAGTATAGGCCAAGAGTAACTACCACACCACAAATGACCCATAAGTGACGCTACAGGCCACGCCCTGATACACAAAGATACAAGGCTTTCTGGAATGGGTAGGCTCACCAAGCCCCCTCCCTTCACTCCTTGGCTTGAAATAAAAGCCCTTGTGGATCTTGATGGTATTGCATTTCAGATTTGGTATCCCATTGGTAAGTCTGCAGCATGGAATTTTACAGTGACAATTTGTAAAGAATATACATTTTTCAGTGGTTTGCAATGTTTGGAGGAATCCGCCATTGCTACTTCACTGCCTCAAAGAACTGCCCCTAATCAGCAGTTCTTTGAGGCAGTGACACCAAAGTTGGTACGCCTACTCGGAACTTTATTCTAAGGATGTCCTCCAAGAATTGTGTCATGTGACTAAAGGGGGCGTGGCCGGAAGCATAAACGTGTTTTGGCTAATAACTGTTGAAGTTTTTACCTTAATAAAGTAATTTATTTGTCTCTTGATGTCTTGTGAGATATCAAGCCTGACCATAGATAACTTTTCATAATAACCGAATTGACGCGGCCGCCATTTTGGATTTCATGGAAAAGTGTAAAAACCTTTTGCACGCCCCAATTTTTGTCCAATGTTTACCAAATTTGTTTCCCGTCGTTCCCATGAGGAGCAGAGGAGGCCTGCAGTGTTATACCAGAAAAATAACTTAGAACTCTCAGTACTCTTGAACGCAAACATATATTTCAACCAAACTTGGTGTTGCATGAATGCAACAGGTTGTTGTGACTTAATTGTTGCACAAGTGCTCTGGAGGCCATGTCCTGCTCTGGACTGCTTGGCCCCTCCATTGCTGCTTGCAGCTATATTTATTATTATTATTATACATCTGCCATGGGAGTCTAGGGCAGCCCCTAGAACCACATGGTCAGAAGTTGTGAAATTTGGCACACTCTTTGGGACCAGTCCCCTCATCAATTTCACAAAGTTTCATGTCTCCATTTCAAACCCTCTAGCGCCACCAATGGGTCAAAGATGAAGGTGTGTTTACACACGTTACTTTTGAACCATATGCCGCATTTTCCAAAACGAGGTATCATTGGATTCCCTGGATCAAGACAAGTTCAACGCACTCTATGACGTCATACCCAGTCATATAGATTCTCCGCCATTTTGAATGTTAAGGAGAAATGTTTTTTCGCTACTCCTACAATTCTTGTTGAATCTTCTTCAAAATTGCCGTAGATGATCTTCAGACCAAGCGTCACAAAAGTTATCCTCTGGAGCTTTGATTTTCACAACCGTTTGTTAGTTTTATTATCAAATTCAGCAACTGATCCGGAAAAAGGGAAGTGAGGTCGAATCTTTGATGCATTGACTCCAAACTTGGTGTATGGATTCATGACCCTGTTTTTAAGAGGTCCAAAAAAGGTAGTGTCATTTGAGTTCTAGGGGGCGCTACAATAGGCAAAACTGTGTTTTGACCAATAACTGTTGATCTGTTTGTCGTATTTAAGTGATTCCTATGTCTCGTGATATCTTAGGAGATCCCGTGTCTGACGCATGTTAACGCATGATACCAGACGAATTGATGAGGACGCCATTTTGAATGAATTAAACTTTTTTCCCTACTCCTACACAATGTATCCAATATTCACCATATTTGGCACAGATTATCTTCAGACCACAATCACCTTGACATGTCAAAATAGGACTGAATTACAGCTGTTGGGGCAACAACTTGGGCCAAATCTGACCACGCGTGCCACAGGAAAACGGCTTACTTTTCGTATACAGTAACTGTACACAGCAATTCCCAGTGCTGAAAATGGCTCACTGGGATAAGACAGGCTCCTTTGAAGTGCAAGGTTGTAGGTTCGAATCCAGCCACAGTCATCAAGCATGTCATGATACTGGTTTATCTGTTTAGTGAAGCCAGGTATGCCACAGTAGCTGTCTAACAGTATAATGGTAATGATAATGTTTCATTCTCAGAGGATCTATACTCAAGAAGAGTCAGATTTCAGAATCAGAATGGGATTTATTCGCCATGAAAGTTTGCAGACAAGGAATTTGCTTTGGCAGGAAGGTGCATACAATAAACATATAGGGACCAAACATTTAAATATGTGGACTATTTATACTAAGGGTACATAAACTAGCAGTACTAAGTGGGATTAGAATATAATTAAATATACAATAAAATATAAGTTGCTGTAAATTACAATATAAAAATACAAAAATACAAATATTACAAAAAATACAAATGTACAAGATACAATTTTGTAATGCAGTGCAAAAAGCAGTGTGTTTTAAGCAATAAGTCATTAGAGTCAGTGTGGTCCCTTGGCCTTGTTGAAGAGGCCAACAGCGGAAGGGAAGAAACTGTTTTTGTGGCGTGAGGTATTGGTCCTGATGGACCGCAGCCTTCTGCCGGAGGGGAGTGACTGAAACAGGGAGTGTCCAGGGTGGGAGGAGTCGGCCACAATCTTCCTCGCTCGCCTCAGGGTCCTCGAGGTGTGCAGGTCCTCGAGGGTAGGCAGATTGCAGCCAATCACCTTCTCAGCAGTGCGGATGATACGCTGCAGTCTGCTCTTGTCCTTGGCAGTGGCAGCAGCGTACCAGACGGTGATGGAGGAGGTGAGGATGGACTCAATGATGGCTGAGTAGAAGTGCACCATCATTGTCTTTGGCAGGTTGAACTTCTTCAGCTGCCGAAAGAAGTACATCCTCTGTTGTGCTTTCTTGATGAGGGAGCTGATGTTCAGTTCCCACTTGAGGTCCTGGGAGAGGATAGTGCCCAGGAAGCGGAAGGACTCCACAGTGTTGACTGGGGAGTCACACAGGGTGATGGGGGTGAGTGGGGCTGTGTTCCTCCTGAAGTCCACAACCATCTCCACTGTCTTAAGAGCATTGAGCTCTAAGTTGTTCTGGCTGCACCAGGTCACCAGGTTGGCCGCTTCCCACCTATAATCAGACTCGTCTCCACCAGAGATGAGCCCAATAAGGGTGGTGTCGTCCGCAAACTTCAGGAGTTTGATGGACGGATGACTGGAGGTGCAACTGTTGGTGTACAGGGAGAAGAGCAGATGAGAAAGGACGCAGCCCTGAGGTGATCCGGTGCTGATGGACCGGGAGTCAGAGACTTGTGTTCCCATCTTAACGCACTGCTTCCTGTCAGACAGGAAGTCTGTGATCCACCTGCAGGTGGAATCAGGCACGTTCAGCTGGGAGAGCTTGTCCTGAAGCAGGGCGGGGATGATGGTATTGAAGGCAGAGCTGAAGTCCACAAACAGGATCCTGGCATAGGATGCTGGGGAGTCCAGGTGCTGTAGGGTGAAGTGGAGGGCCATGTTAACTGCATCGTCCACAGACCTGTTGGCTCTGTAGGCAAACTGCAGGGGGTCCAGTAGAGGGTCAGTGATGGATTTAAGGTGTGCCAGCACCAGGCGCTCGAAAGACTTCATTACCACAGAGGTCAGGGCGACGGGTCTGTAGTCATTATGTCCTGTTGGCCTTGGCTTTTTGGGCACAGGGATGATGGTGGAGGACTTGAGACAGGCTGGCACATGGTATGTCTCAAGGGAGGTGTTAAAGATGTAGGTAAACACCAGAGACAGCTGGTCAGCACAGTGCTTGAGGGTGGCTGGAGAGACAGAGTCCGGCCCAGCTGCTTTGTGGGGATTCTGCGTCTTGAAAAGTCTGTTAACTTCACCCTCCTGAATGGAGAGAGTCGTCACTGTAGAGGGGGGGAGGTGGGAGGCCTCCTAGGTGGGAAGGGGTAGTTCAGGACTGTCCAATTGTCTTTCAAATCTGCAGTAGAACTCATTCAGGTCGTTGGCCAGGCGGGAGTCGTTAGTGGAGTGGGGGGCTCTGGGCTTGTAGTTGGTAATCTGCCTGAGCCCTCTCCAGACAGAAGCAGAGTCGTTTGCAGAGAATTGGTGTTTTAGTCTCTCTGAGTACAGTCGTTTAGCCTCCCTCACCGCCTTGCTAAACCTGTTCTTCGACTCCTTGTCCCCACTCCTAAACGCGGCCTCTTTCTCTGACCTCAACCTTCTGAGTTTAGCTGTAAACCAGGGTTTGTCATTGTTGTAGCTTACCCTGGTGCGTGTTGGTATACAGCAGTCCTCACAGAAGCTGATGTATGATGTCACAGCCTCTGTGAGCTCATCCAGACTATTGGTAGCAGTCGTGAACATGTCCCAGTCAGTGCAGTCCAAGCACGCCCGCAGATCCCTACTATTTATTGTGCTTTGTAGATATGTGTCCTCTAACCTCTTGGGGGGCGATCCCATGTCTGACACATGTTAACTTGTGATACCAGCCGAATTGATGCCGCCATTTTGAAATAATTAATAAAACGTTTTTGTCATACTCCTCCTACAAAATATATCAAATATTCACCAAATTTGGGACAGATTATCTTCAGACCACAATCACCTTGACATGTAAAAATAGAACTGAATTACAGCTGTTTAAACTTGGGACAAATCTGACAACCGCTTGCCACAGGAAGAAATCCTTATATTTTTACGCAGTCACTGAAATCTGATTTCAAGCACTGAGAATAGCTCACTAGGATAAATTGGTGTCCTGGCTACGTCAACGTCAGAGGTTCAAATCCAGCCAAAGCTGACAAGCTTGTCATTTCTCTGTTTAGCGAGACTATAAGCCACTGCAAAGGAAGCCAGGTACACCGCAGTCACTAGTTGTCGGAAATTTCTTCTGGTTTATCTGACCTGCTTGGCCACCACATTGCTGCTTGCAGCTATATTTCAACTTATTTTTATTGTTGGAATGCTGCTTCAGCATTCCAAGTATTGTTCTTTGAATCTTTATTCAACTTATGGTTGGAATGCTGCTTCAGCATTCTTGGTAGCGATTGAGTTGCTTGTATTTTTATTTACGTTCCGTTGCATGGTTTAGGCTCAAGTTAAGTTTTTGTGGCGAAAAGTGAAGCTAATGGTGGCTAATTTGCTAGCCACAGTCACTGACGTTACTAACATCACAAAAACACGCGTGACTACCTGTAGCAGAACATTCATTTCGCATCTGTTAACTTGGGGGATAGCTAGGCTAACTATAGCTTTACGGCATGGCAGCTGCAGAAACGCCACAAGCAAAGAGGCCAGGGTGATAACTATTTACTCATTTTACTTTGTGATGTGAAACACAATTGTGAAATGTAATGTACATTATTAGCTGATATTATTAAGGAAGTAGGCCCACATCTACTTTCGGAGAGAGGTAGACGGTAGTCTACTATTTCACTGAAGCATTAGCATGAAATTAGCCTCTGTTGCCCGGGCAACACATACTACAGTGGTCTATGATGCATCTGTTTTAAATCGTTAAAATAAACATTCCTCACAAATACATTTTCGTTGTAGGATTTATTATGACATTACATTACAAGTAAACGATTTGTTGGTGAAATTATCATTACCTGTGGTTTCAAACCAGTGTTGCTCACTGCAACGCTGTAGCCTACGCGAGACACTGCAAAAACATCTACACAGCTGTTTAGGAAGTCAAACGGCGACAGAACATGTTCGGCACTCCCCTTACTTAAATCAAAAGTCTTTCAATAGGTGAAACTATCTGACTACTAACCTGAACTTCATTGCCACAGCCTAAACTTTGTCAATCTGTTCATGATAATTAATTTCAGCTTAAACCGTACAACTGAACGTTTAATCCAATTCAACCAACGCAATCGCTACCAAGACGAACACAGCAGTAGTCTAGTACTGTACTGTAGTAGTAGAATTTACCGGGGCAGCTTCTCCGCACAGGGCTATATCGCATTTTGCGTTGTTACTGACAATGATCGCTACCAGTGAGCTATTTATGAATGAGCGATTTTCCACTAAATAAATGTCAAGCTTATTTACGTTTTTGGGGGCATATTTTCAGTTAGCAGATGGTACTGTTTGAATCGCGATTCCATCTTCTACTGCCGGTAACGTAGTAGAATAATCTTTAAAGGGGGTTCTTTATTTATGAATGAATGCAATATGAGTAGGCTAAATGCCTGAAAATATCACGAGAAGGGAAAACTTAAAAGGACGTTTAAGTCATAGAGATCAGGTCAATTTTTACACCAGTCTGCCAAATTTATTTGTTTTGATTCAGTTATGAGGCTGCCTCTTGCAGGGGAAATGAGAAGACATCATATTTAATTCTACACTTCACTCGTATTTTGAGTTGTAAATGAGCAGCAAAAAAAGATGCTTTTAAATCTATGTAATATTTATAAATAATAAGTAGGCCCTATGCATTTTTATATAAAATATACAGAAATATCAGTTGTAAAAATGTCATAAAAAACGGACCCCTGTGCAACCGACGCAAGCAAGCACACCCTACAATTTCCCCAGAAATTGTACCCTCTCTAGTTTGATTTGCTATAGATAGACGGAAATGAAGATGATAGATGGAAAAGAAAGAAGTAAAAAATGTGAATGTGTATGCATGTATGTATGCATCTGTATCTATGTGAATGCATGGGTTTATGTGAACAGTAGCTAGGTAGATTTACGGTGTATGTATAAGAGAAGCATCAAATTGTTTTGTATTTAACTAAAGGATAAAGATAGAGAAAGGGGGTAGGACTTGAAAAGTTTGTTATGAACTTCTTCCTACTCCTTTTTGAACACTGGAATTTGTAATTTGAATTACTTACAATAATTTTACCAAACGTGTGCTCATACTTCATTCGGTGCTCAAATAGGAGTAGACGTCCAGGCTGGAGATAGGGTTAGGGTTAACCCTAATCCTAACCCTATTTATTAGTGTATTTTTACATTACCGGCTCCAATTATACTTTTTTATAAACCCAGCCAATAATGAAATAGCCAGCCGATAATGTAATAACTCATTACATAATGGGCAAAAAGTTATTACGTTATTGATTCAGAAATTTTACATTATTGGCAGTTATTACATTAACGGTAGTTATTACATTATTGGCTGCTACGGGGGCTATATTACTTGAAACACCATAGGACACATACAAACTGCAAAGACAAGATATGGATTGCAAACTACTTATGATTGTGGCCCGTTTACTTTACAAGGTTGTTGAAAGGGCCATCGTTTGTCTGATTTCCAAATTAATGTCTCGATAACCCTATTCTAAACAACATTACTATATAATATATCAATGTTAAACAGTGTTAAACGTAATATAAAGTTATTATTTTTAAGATTTTGCTAAAGCAACACTGTAAAAGAAAAATTGTACAAAAAAAATCTGGCAGCTAGGATGCCAGATTAAACCTATTAAATTACAGTAAAAAAAAACACTTTAAAAACATTGATCAACCGTAAAATAATTGTATTTTTCCTGTACCAAATTTACAAGATATATTTGTAATATTACATTACAGGCTGTTCTTTGCCGGTGAATATGACTTTTATTAATTGAACTTCTCTGTAAAAAAAACTGCATTTTCAATGAATTAAAATATTAAATAAAGCCAAAATAAGATATAACGATTTAACATTTTAATTCAAAACAAGTCGTGTGCATAACATACAGCATAAAGACATACAAACAGGATAAGACAATGCTTTGATGATGAATCTTTTTTTACATGCAAGAGCAGCAAGAATTTCATTGAATGACATCGCAAGGTGAAAAAGAAAGGTTGATTAGGTGAGTTCTCTCCATTATGGCTGTGTGCATCTGAAGTCTCCAGAGAAGCATATACATTTATTGTAAATTTTCTTGATCAACATTTACATTTATGCATTTAGCAGACGCTTTTATCCAAAGTGACTTCCAAGAGAGAGCTTTACAAAAGTGCATAGGTCACTGATCATAACAACGAGATAGCCCCAAAACATTGCGGGTAGCCAAAACATGAAGCATACATTGTGAAAAGCAAATAAGTGCCAATGGGAAGAACCATAAGAGCATGTAGTTAAACAAGTTACAATTAAACAACATGAACCTCAAAAAGTGCAAGAGTGTAGAAAAAGCAAGCAATAATAATATAATTCACAGCGAGTACAAGAAGTTAAATCAGTTACAACTAACCAACAAGAGCAACAAGTCCCTCAATAAGAATCATTGTGTTCCTGGAGGAAACTAACATCAGGTCCAGTCCTAAGTACATTTGTACTCCCGGAACAAGTGCGTCTTAAGCCTTTTCTTGAAGGCGGGGAGACAGTCAGTGTCTCTGATGGAGGTGGGGAGGTGATTCCACCATTGGGGGGCCGAGAAGAGCTTGGGTTGGGAGCGGGCGCTCTTGAGAGGTGGGACCACCAGACGGTTGTCAGAAGAAGACAGGAAGTGGCGGGTGGGGGTGTAAGGCTGGAGGAGAGACTTGATGTAGTCGGGTGCAGTCCCGTTCACCGCTCGGAAGGTCAGTACCAGGGTCTTGAATCTGATACGGGCCATGATGGGAAGCAAGTGGACGTAGATGAGGAGTGGGGTAACATGGGAGCATCTGGATAGATTGAAGACCAGGCGGGCTGCTGCGTTCTGAATCGTCTGGAGAGGGCGGGTTGCGCATGCTGGGAGACAGGCGAGCAGCAGTAGTCCAACTTGGAGAGGACAAGCTGGGTTGAATGCTCAGACAGGTATCTCCTGATCTTCCGGATGTTGTAGATGGTGAATCTACATGACCGGGAGACTGCAGCAATGTGGGCAGTGAAGGAGAGCTTGTCATCCATGGTAACCTCGAGGTTCCTGGCAGAGGATGAAAGGGTCACTGTCCCAGGGTGATTGAGAGATTGTGGGAGATGGAGGGTTTGGCCGGGATGATGAGAAGTTCCGTTTTGGCGAGGTTCAGCTGGAGTTGGTGCTTGGTCATCCAGGTGGAGATGTCTGTGAGACAGGCCTTGATCCTAGCTGAAATCCCCGGATCAGTCTGGGGGAACGACAAGTACAGCTGTGTGTCGTCAGCGTAGTTCCAGCAATATATATTTCTAATTAACTTTATAAGACAAAATATACAAAATATCACCTTTTGGGACTTTGGCTCTGTACTTTAGTTAGAATTATAACGTAATTGTACTCTCATTGCAGCTATGGGAAATCTATGGGGAAGTTGATTGGTTTTCTCAGGAAACGTTAATGCACTTCTCATCTTGCCAAAATGATTATTCACAATTGAAAGAGACTTGTGTAAAGGACAGTATCAAATTCAAATTTTTGATTCAGCAAAGACATGTGGCACTCATTATCACTAGCGAGGAATAAATAAATATAGTATCCTTGTTATGAACCCAGTCCCCTCATTGCCTTGTTGTCCATGTCTGAAAGAATAATGCTAGAGTTTTCACACAATTCCCCAATTCTTCCGCTCCTCTGGTCACAGTATTTGATGGCTAGGCCTGTTATGTAAAGCATTATGCAATCTATTTTTCAGATGGTTATTTTGTCAGTCCCCTGTGCACTAATAGGTTTGGGTTTTGGGGACGGCTGTTGATGTTACATTCTTTCTGAGAGAGGCCATACTCCCCCACTGTTGGGGTCATTTCACTAAAACCTTAAACACGCAAACTAGGGTCAGAATGAAAGGACCACCAGAGAAACGTGCACGTGTTCAAACAGTGCAACAACAAGCACACAGGTGGCGTTTAGTATATGTGAGCCTATATGAAAACTACAAGACAAACTTAACATCTGTAACTTTGATGGTAAAAGCAAAGTGGGGGGTGGAGCCACTTGTGATTCTTTGACATACAAGCAGGGACTTTACGCGATAGAGCATCACGTGCAGGTTGCATATCACAAACATCTGGGCACAGGATCCTTTACGATGACAGTGATTCTTTTCTTTACACTATTTAATGTATCTAATTAAACTGGAATCCCTTTGAAGTTTCTATGACCTGCTCTTTCTGTATTGTGTGTACGTTTTTTGTGTGAAAGAGAGTGTGGTGGTGAAGAAGGGTTATGTCATTTGATGCCAAGATGTTTTTGTTTTATGTTTGTACAGTTTCATCTGAATGATTTAGTTGGGTCTGAGGATGTACTACACTTAGATCATGGTCAGAACCGCTACAAACTGTTTGATGCTGCCTGTTGACATTGTATATTTGAATTAGACCCCCATGACCTGAAAACTGAAGCAGTTTTCAGAGCTTTCTCCCTGGCGACCATATTTTGGTCATTTAAGTGAACTAACTGTATGTATTTATATTTTATAACTGCTTTATTTTAGTATAAACTCATACGTGGTGTAAGAACGTGGGTTCTTACACCTTTTCCAAAGTCTAATTCAAGCATTTTTCAAGCATTTTCAATGTGTATTTTTTCAAACCTTTTTCAAAAACATGATAGCATTCTACAGAAGGGTGACAAATTACAGAAATCTTTGTTGATTATTGCTCTTGATATTGATTAGTAGAATACATAAGAACGTTTCTGTGTGTGATGAAAGGGTTAGCTTCATTTTCTTGACATTGGTAATTTTTGTAGCATGAAAACAACTGTTATTCAAATAGGGAATAAATCATACACAGAAAACAAGCAATGAACGTTCCGTCTGGCGCAAGCTCACTATGGCACTCTTGCAAAAACTCCCCAGTGGATTCATTGAATCTAAATGTGAAGGCCCTCACTACTGTGTGCAATTCTGGGCCAGGCTCAACGTTGTGATTACCACTTGGAGGGAAAAGGTCAAATGTTTTTCCCTACCTGTTAAACGGTGTGCCTCGCCAAACGTTGAGCCTGGTCACGAATTGCACACAGTAGTGAGGGCAACTTGTGTGAAATTATTCTTATTTACATCGTCTGCATGTTGTTTATTATTAGATCATTTATGCACACTCAGAATAAACCTTTTTACATCCCTCCGCCTCCCGCAATCCTTAGCATGCGAATAAACTTTACTGGCCTAATCAAAAATGTCCTACATCTCATCTTTCATATGACTGGAAAGTGCAGACTCTCTCATAATGAACAGCTGTATGTCCTTTTTTCAGACTTTGAAGGAGCCTACTTGAGGATTTGGTCCTTGTTTTAACCATAATTTGTATTTATTCTCTAGTCAACATGAAGCAGCAACCTCCCGGCATATTGTCATCTCCTGCTCTGTTCCATCAGGGGGCGCACATCAAAAAAGACTGGCAGATCACACTATAGCCACATGCGCAGACTTGTTTCCAAGTTCAAGCATTTTATCCAATATCCAAGTACTTTTCAAACCTTAAAAACACTTTTAAAATGCAAGAATCTTCAAGGATTTCCAGCAACCGTACGAACCCTAGTATTAGGAAATGGCAATGGTTCACAATATTTTGACTAACCCTAACCCTTTGACCAAAACCTTAGGACCAGGGGTCCGTTCTTCGTACGTGGCTTATTACATCCTAGATCAAATGACACATCCAAGATGACATCTTACTAATCATGATCTGGCTAGTCAGGTTCTTCGAACACTCTTGTTATTTATGATTAGTATAGCTGGATTGAGTTGTCTGGGATAACTAATTCATGCGTTGGTCTAAAAGGGGGTATGTATAGATAGTAGAAACCTTGATCAGCAACGCTGCTATTGGCTGCTCACCATGGCCAAAAAGAGCGCCCCGTTTTTTTCTGCAACAGAGCAAGAGCTTGCTTGAAGCTTACTCCGAATTTGAATAGTTAATCAGAACGCCAGGGAACACCTCCAAGTGTAGCAAAAAGTAGCAGATAAATGAAATGCATAGTATAGTGACCACGTTAGATGTTTTATCGCCTATTACAGTAGGCTAGGCCTATAGGTTTTTGTATTTTCATATTTTCATAATTACTTTGTTTATCATCTTTAATGTCATATAATTTAATGTGGTTCCAGCAAATTAATGATATAAAGTAAGCGGCCCCATTATCGTCCATTCAAACTCGCCAATGTTCCAGACCCCATTATCGTCTGTTTCTTCCGTTAATTTATTAAAGAAGATATGCAGCAGCAACGAAAGAAAGTAACTCATGGATATGTACACACCTTATATTGCTGCACACCAAATTATAGCTTCTTACTTTGAGTAGCCTATGTAAATACGCTCTCAAACCGTAGCATTTGCCTTCCGCAGCGTCAAACTTGACATTTCTCCATTGAAAGTGGTTGGACGGACGATAATGGGACCCCCTGGCTAACTGCTAAAATTAGGAAAATAAAATGTCTAGACATATCCTTATTGTATTTTAAAACCGGAATGTTATAATATAGGTGTTTATCTATAGGCTATATTAACCCGTTAAGGAGTAGCGTCGCACATATGTGATAGTTCGAAAGCGGGCCCCACAGCGTAGCATCGCACACGTGTGATTTTGAACATTCCAACTGACTATTTTCCGACAGACAAAAACTATATGACAAACGCTATAGTATGGCTACAAAATTTACAAGGAGGAAACTTACAATGTGATCGATGTTGGGCTACGTATTTATAGTTGAAGCAGTCTAACCCCTCAACGTATGTGTATGCAAAATTTCATTTTGCTGAATGATTGAAGAACTATATGGAAGCAAATCGTTACCAAAATTCAAATGCATTTGCCAGAAATGCATTTGCATTTTAAGAATGTGGCTGCATTATTTGACTCATGAATGAAATTAGAAATCAATCATCCTATTTGCATTTGAATTTTCTTCAAGAGTGCTCAATCTTTCACTTAATTAAAATGAAAAATAAATAGACATTTGAGATTTAATTTTCAAAACATACCCCAGCAAATAGATACCAAAATTCAATTTGAAATGTAAAATTTGAAAATTAAAATGCATTTCCAGAAATGCATTTTCATTTTAAAAACGTGGCTGCAAAATCGTGACCACCTTTCAAATTCAAATGCATTTCCAGTAATGCATTTTCATTTTCAAGAACGTGGATGCAACGTGGGGCTGGCCCTTGATGTGTCCTAGTCATAGGCCTGCGGGGCAACTGTGGCTCATCACTATAGGTAGACAGTCTCACTAGATAGCCAATAGGTAACATATGATTGCGGTGCACTGTTTTAACAACTCCTGTTCCTCTTTCTGGTTTCACTTGGTAGACTGGGAGATTGGGCATCCTCCCAACAACAATGTATGGCATTGACCTCCATTTATCCTTCAGCTTGTGCTTTCCAGTGACACCAAAGTTCCTTAGCAGAACTCGATCTCCTTCTTCCAAGACTTGGTCTTTCACCAGTTTGTCATGGGCTCTTTTGTTCCTCTGGTGATTCTTATCAGCAGCTTCAGTAGCGAGTTGGTAATCTTTGTGAAGATCTGCTTTCAACTTAGTAACATACTGCTGGTACGTTGCACTCCTTCCAATTTCCTCAGACACTCCAAAACAGATGTCCACCGGGACATCTGATGTCCACCATATCAGCCACATACAAATGTGCAATCACTGAACCCATGGGAATGGAGGTGGGCTTTAATGATTCATTCCGCATCAGCACAAGGAACTTGTTCTTGTCCATGTCTCTCGCGAATAGGACAGTCGGCTGCACAAACACACTTGGAGGGAGAACAGGTGAAGGAGCATGTTCGGAGATAAGGATACTATCTTCCACTTGGTGTTTCTCTTTGACCCTACAGGTAGCGATATACTTTCCGCCAGCAGGAATGACAAGAGGACCAGGGCCAGACCACTTCACTTCAGCTACTTGACGGTCATCAGGATTGACTTTGAAAGGCTTGGTGGCATGTAAAGGTATGGCTCTCTGATCTGTAACACATACTCGCGCTGACCAGATGTTGCCTGTCTCCACAACTTCTTTGTTGGAAGGGAACGGCCTCACTTTTTTCACATTGGTACCAACCAGTACAGGAATGTTGTCTGAACAACGAGGATCTGGGCATACTAAAGCAAGAACGGAAACTGACCTGACCTTGCCAGGTTTCTTCTCTGGTAGCTCCAATTTCACTTGGATATAGCCTCTGTAAGGAAAGCTGCTTTCTGCCTCACTTAGTCCCCAAATATTGAGACCACTGACTGGATGTATGGGTACATGGGTCAGATGCTTGGCGTACCTGCTGTCAAAAATTATTGTCACCTGTGAGCCGCTATCCAGGAGAGCAGTACATGGTTTCCCCTCTACTTTTACACATGCGATGGACGTTGGCCCTACTAGTCCTTCTGGCAGCTGATCAGTCTGGACATTCACCGTACTTCTCCTCACGCTGGCGTTATGGGTGTCCCCGGCAGGTGTAGTCACACTTTTTACTATCTGACTTCCCCTCAGTTGTTGTTGAGCCCTGATCCATTTTTATATCACTTTTTTGGTGATTTTCTGGAGCACTGCATTTCGTGGCTACATGCCCCTCTTCACCACAACGATAGCAGAAGAAGTCACTTGAGGGTCTTTGAATTGAGCCTTTCTTCTGTTGGTTACTGGGTGGAAAACCTTGACTGGGTCGGGCTTCTGTGGTTGGTTTGACTGACATGATAGAGACCTGTTTCCTTAGTTTTTTTAACTTTCTTTAACGCTTGCACATCTTTATCTTCCATTGAGGCCTCTGCCTCAGTAATAACTGCAGGTTCTGGGGCATGTGATTGATAAGATGGCATGGTTGAGCAGACTGAGCCCTGTTACTTGTGTTTTCAACTCTTGTACCTGCAGCTATATTTAGATGCTTGGAGCGGAAAACCCGCTCCAAGCATCTTTTAACTTAAACCTATAACTACAAATATGTAGCGGATTTAATTTATGACCTATTGATAATTTTTGCTTATCACCCTCTGCTATTTTTAGTTGTCTGGGTCAGGAGCTAATATGAAACTAAATTAATCTCAGCGGTGCCTCCAATTTATGTAGCACCCCAACACTCCATACAGACACACACACACCCGTTGCAGGCCTGATGGTAGCTTGTGTGCTAACACCTCCAAATTTGACCCATTGGTGGCGCTATAGTGCTTCAGTGGTCAACATGAAACTGGGTGACCATAATCAGGAGACTGTCCCCAATCAGTGTGCCAAATTTAAAAACGTTACCATACGGTTCTATGGGCTGCCACAGAGTCCTATGCCTAAGTATAATTTACATTTAATCATTTAGCAGACGCTCTTATCCAGAGCAACTTACAGTAAGTACAGAGACATTCCCCCGAGGCAAGTAGGGTGAAGTGTCTTGCCCAAGGACACAACGTAATTTTGCACGGCCGGGAATCGAACCGGCGATCTTCTGATTACTAGCCCGATTCTCTAACTGCTCAGCCACCTGACTTCTTAATAATAATAATAATAATAATAATAAAACTAACAAAAGCAATAGTTGCCCTAGCAGCTTTGCTGCTTGGCCACAAATAGTAATAATAAAACTAACAAAAGCAGCTTCGCTACTTGGCCCCATCCATCCATCATCTTCCGCTTGTCTGGGGGTCGGGTCGTGGGGGCAGCAACCTGAGCAGGGAGGCCCAGACTTTCCTCTCCCCGGCCACTTCCACCAGCTCTTCCTGGGGGACCCCGAGGCGTTCCCAGGCCAGCCGAGAGACATAGTCCCTCCATCGTGTCCTGGGTCTTCCCCGGGGCCTCTTCCCAGTGGGACGTGCCCAGAACACCTCACCAGGGAGGCGTCCAGGAGGCATCCTTATCAGATGCCCGAGCCACCTCAACTGGCCCCTCTCGACGCGGAGGAGCAGCGGTTCTACTCTGAGCCCCTCCCGGATGACCGAGCTTCTCACCCTATCTCTAAGGGAGAGCCCGGACACCCTGCGGAGAAAACTCATTTCGGCCGCTTGTATTCGCAATCTCGTTCTTTCGGTCACTACCCACAGTTCGTGACCATAGGTGAGGGTAGGAACGTAGATCGACTGGTAAATAGAGAGCTTCGCCTTTCGACTCAGCTCCTTCTTCACCACAACGGACCAATGCAGAGCCCGCATCACTGCGGACGCCGCACCGATCCGCCTGTCGATCTCGCGCTCCATCCTTCCCTCACTCGTGAACAAGACCCCGAGATACTTGAACTCCTCCGCTTGGGACAAGATCTCCTCCCCGACCCGGAGATTGCACTCCACCTTTTTCCGGTCGATAACCATGGCCTCAGATTTGGAGGTGCTGATTCCCATCCCAGCCGCTTCGCATTCGGTTGCGAACCGCTCCAGTGAAAGCTGGAGGTCATGGCCCGATGAAGCCAACAGGACCACATCATCCGCAAAAAGCAGCGACCCGATCCTGAGGTCCCCAAACGCCCTGGTTGCGCCTAGAAATTCTGTCCATATAAGTTATGAACAGAATCGGTGACAAAGGGCAGCCCTGGCGGAGTCCAACCCTCACCGGGAACAAGTTCGACTTACTACCGGCAATGCGGACCAAAATCTGGCCAAACTCTGGCTACTTGGCCCCTAATAATAAAAAAACAAAAACAATAGGTGCCCTAGCAACTTCGCTGCTTGGCCCCTAAATATAGCTGCAAGCAGCGATAAATACGATTTCCATGTGAGCTATAAGGCATGCATATAAACTTCCAGACACTTCGGCCTGTTGGGGTCAAAATGCCATCCTTTTGAAATGTACAACTTTGAGCAGTATTGAAATGTACAACTTTGAGCAGTATTTTTTAAGTCTGGGTCGCGACCGGGATGAAAATTGGGTCTGTAAATATGTTTTCATAATTATTTTGTCATAGGCAGTGCTCGAAGTGGGCCGGTACTCACCGGTACGCAGTACCGGCACTTCTACATTTTACTCTTAAGCGTACCAGCACTTTTGCTTGCGTACCGCTACTTCTCCCATGTAGTTCGAAAAAGCTGTCTGATGCCTGCGTAAGTGCTTCACAGATTTTTCACTGCTGAAAACCTAGAAACTAAAACAGTGTGTCGAGTTTCGGAGTTTGTAAGTCGTTATGTTAGCCTGGCTTCAGAAAGGTACTAAAAGAACGTGTGTGCCAGAGCCAGATACGTCAACAGAGGTCCAAGTCCAACCAGAAACATTGCGTACGAATCAAGAGCTTCAAACTTGTTTAAATAAATACATACATGCATGGCCGCGGGAACTAGGGGTGCGGAGGGTGCTGCAGCACCCCCTGACAGCACGAGAATTTAAAATGATATGACTTGAAAATCCACCACTGCGGCACAGCCCAGCGGTAGCGGACTGCCATCGGGAGCACCGGGAGAAGAATAACGATGGAAAACCAAGCTAAGAAATGTAAGAGTGGGGCTGAAAAATTGAGACAAATACATCACCTTCACTAGACATTTACATTTATGCATTTAGCAGACGCTTTTATCCAAAGCGACTTCCAAGAGAGAGCTTTACAAAAGAGCATGGGTCACTGATCATAACAACGAGATAGCCCCAAACATTGCGAGCAACCAAAACATGAAGCATACATTGTGGAAAACCAAATAAGTGCCAAAGGGAAGAACCATAAGAGCATGCAGTTAAACAAGTTACAATTGAACAACATGAAACTCCCCACAAGAGTGCAAGAGTGTACCTGTAGAAAAAACAATCAACAGTAAAATATTTCACAGCGAGTACAAGAATTTGAAACCGTTACAACTAACCAACAAGAGCAACAAGTCTCTCAATACGAGTCATTGTGATCCTGGAGGAAACTAACATCAGGTCCGGCCAAGCATTCCTAAGTGCCGTTGTACTCCCGGAACAAGTGCGTCTTGAGCCTTTTCTTGAATGTGGGGAGACAGTCAGTGTCGCTGATGGAGGTAGGGAGTTAATTCCACCATTGGGGGGCCAGACAGGAGAAGAGCTTGTGTTAGGACCGGGCGCTCTTGAGCGGTGGGACCACCAGACGGTTGTCAGAAGAAGACCGTAGGTGGCGGGGGGGGGGGGGGTGTAAGGCTGGAGGAGAGACTTGATGTAGTCGGGTGCAGTCCCGTTCACCGCTCGGAAGGTCAGTACCAGGCTCTTGAATCTGATACGGGCCGTGATGGGAAGCCAGTGGAGGGAGATGAGGAACGGGGTAACATGGGAGCGTCTGGGTAGATTGAAGACCAGACGGGCCGCCGCGTTCTGAATCCTCTGGAGAGGGCGGGTTGCGCATGCTGGTAGACCGGCGAGCAGCGAGTTGCAGTAGTCCAACTTTGACTAGACAAGGTTTTACCAATTAAAAAACGGCATTATTTTTCCCTTGTCCAGATCAAGGATAAAAATAAACTGGTAAATTGTAGTTTGTGTGCAGGTGCGAGAACTTTATCCACTGCGAAGATTAGTAATTATAATCTTCACAAGCACCTAGTAAAACAACACGCTTCTACATAGCTAATCGTGAAAGAACCCAGTGCTAGTTCAGCTGATCAAGCAGTCGGAGCCACTTCATCAAAACAGCCGAGGCTTGATTTTAAACAGAAGTATTTCCAGTCTCTAAGCCAGGCAGAACTAAACAGACTGATTGCCAGGTATGTTGTCAAGACATGCGACCTATGTCAACAGTTGTGTTCGTTGCCTTCAGGCAACTAATTAGCAACATACAATGATATAACATTTTACAGTTGTCTTGTCCCACACTGTGCCACTGCAACACTAAACTATTATAACTATCTGTGTGCGTTAATTTGATAATAGAAGCAGGGAATTAAAAGTAATGCAAACGTTACTTTCCCTTGTAACTAATTACTTTTCTATGCAGTAACTAGTTAAGTAATACAGTTACTTCTGAAATAAGTAACTGTAACTAATTACTAATTTTCGGTAACGTTCCCAACACTGGTTATTACTGATGACAATTAGAACAAATTATTCTGTTAAAACGTGTACAAATGAATAATGATAGGAAAATTGTATATTTGCAAACACCCTTTTTCGTATCATTTGGGTCGCGATGGTTTGTCCTTTTGAAAATGTGGGTCGCCGAAAAAAAAGTTTGAAAACAACTGGTCTATAGGGCCACCTATGATCAAGGCCATGCTTTCTTATTAGTGTAAGTATAGTCTTTAGTTTCTCTATGCCAAAGAAAGGGAAAACATGACCAAGCTGTGTTTGGTTGATTAAACTTGACCGGCTGATGTTTAAAAGGCAAAAAGTGACTTTTGGATTGTTAGCGGTTAGAAGGATTCCATTGAGTTTCAGAGGGTCACAGACAACTTTGACATCTAAGCGTCCAGTGTTTGATGTATCCACTGGCTGATGTGTTAATAGAGTTGTGCTAAATTGATTGGGATGTTGGCCTGTGTGGAAACACTAAGAGGGAAAACATTACATAAAAACATATAAGCACAAATGTATGCTTTGTACAAGTATTGTGTGCAGTAAAATGTGTAATAGGTCAACTATGCTTAGCACTAATCTGATGGGGTGTTTCATGAAGAAAATGCATTGTACAATGCCATAAGAAATGTTCTGTAAAGGATGATTACCGATGATTATTAGTGGTATCTTGCTTCCAACTCTTTTTTTAGACAACCCGTTCATTTAGAGCAGATAAACATCTAAAACATGCAAGCTAGTAGGCCCTAAAATTCGGATTGAGAGAGGTTGATGTAGAAGGAGTATAACTTAGCAGACAAAGTTGAATGAGTATTTCATTTGTTTGATGTGCAAGGCAACTAAACACACCTCTCTATGGGAAAATTAAAAATTAAAACAAACATTATAGAGATCCATAATTACTGAAGACCTCTGGCAGTAGTGCAATGATTTGAAAATGGTTTACTACATCAGAACTTGATGAATAACTAATCTTAATTAGGTTGAGTAAAAAATAAAGAAGCCAATGACAAAAGGCTCTCACAAGCAAGTTAGCAATGGATAGTAGCTTACTTGTGCTTTCCAATCATTTTCTAGTTTTGATTGCTGTTGTCAAGACTTGTCCTGTTTAAAAAGCATCAAACTCCAGTCTGCAGTTTTTATGCCTTGGTTCTATGAGAAGCCTTTCAAAAACCTGTAAGTCACATTCACTGTTGACCCTTCTCCTTAGAAATTGAGGCAAACTGACCATCCTCAAACACCTAAATGGCATCCATGGGCTCATAACTGCTCATCTGTAAATGTAACTGTGTTTCCTCCGTATACATGTAAACACCACTGTGATTTCCCACACTGACAATAAGACCTACATTTGTCTAACATAACTCTTACAATAACTTTGATCAGTGCATTACAGTTTTTTTCAAATGCTTACACACATTTTTTTAACTTGTCCTCTTTTTTCAAAACTTAACACACAAATCCAAGAACTGCACACAAAAAATGCAAAATGCATCGCTTCTCTTGCAAAATGAAGCACTGCATTCAAAATATCACAAACATGTCTCAAAAGCAAACATTTGTCTCATGTTGCAAACACTTTTACCATTATATTACATTTTTGGATATATCATATACACACAGTTATTCATAATCTAAAGCTCGTCTTTCATGAGCTCCTATGTAAATTTCTGTACAAGATTGAAAGTAAATGGCAGAGATGATGAAAAATTTATGTAAATTAATGTTTTTCACAATTGTTAACACAAAAAGCAAAAATTTGGCACAATTTGCACAACCTTCACTTCATGTACCAATTGCTCGACCCAATTTGGCACTACTTCACACTCCCTTATGTTCATTAGACTCTGACTTTCCTTGTTTACACACTGATGTCAATTATACATCAACTTGTTGTCAAAACACTACACACAATGTTCAGTTGTTGCACACACTTCTCAAGTAAAATCTCGAAGCATCAACCAACAACACACAACTATTCAAATCTCTAAAGACTCAGGTCTGGTGAGCAATTTGCAATCAGGACTGCAGCATAAAAAGGGCCTTGGGCCTCTGTTTTGTTTGGTGAACAATGGAGAACTTAGAACATATTGACAACCAGAGAAGGAGAGGGGTAAGAGTGAGAGGGGAGGAGGACAAGAAAGAGGGGACAAGGGGGAGGACGAGTAGGAGGACAAAGAGAAGGAAGAGGAGGAGGAAGAGGACAAAGATGAAGAGGAGGACAAGGAGAAGGACAAGGAAAAGGAGGAGGAGGAGGAGGAGGAGGAGGAGGAGGAGGAGGAGGAGGAGGAGGAGGAGGAGGAGGAGGAGGAGGAGGAGGAGGAGGAGGAGAAAGAAGGAGAATGGTCGTCTCTAATGAGATTCGGGCCACTGTGGTAGACCATGTGCTCAACCATGGTTTGAGCATGAGGGAGGCTGGCCAGAGGGTCCAACCAAATCTCAGCTGCTTCACAGTTGCTGCCATCATTAGAATCTTCAGGATGGAGAACAAGTACGAGATCTATTTGACTTGTGTACTGTAATACTGCATATCAATAGAATACAGTGTGCTCACAGTATTTGTATTTTGCAGAACTGAAAGAGAACCACACCGTGGAGGAAGAACACACACTTTCACAGCCGAACAGGAGACTGAAATTGTAAATATGGTTTGTGAGAACAACGCTATCACACTCCGACAAATACAAACTAGGATCCTGGCTGACCATGCTACATTCAGGAACGTCCAGACCGTCAGCCTGTTCTCTGTGTGTACCGAAATAAAACTTTTTTGGTTGCATATTTGTGTGCTATTGTTCTGGAGACTATGTTCTCTGGTCAGTAATAGTTAGAAGCCACTGTGGTATATCCGATTAAAATGCCTGAGATGATGTACAGATCCAAAGTTGCTATTTATCGTACAGTTGAGAGGAATGGTGTTGGCTATATTTGCCTTTTGTGGGTGTGTGTGTGTGTTTGTTTTGTGTGTGTGGTTCTGCAAAGAAACAGAATACAACATATACTTAGTAATCATACAATAATAGGCATCACAAATATATAACGCTAGTGACTACCTCACATTGCTAGCAATATTCTCTCAAGCAATATTAAGAACATTACTGCCGTAATGCTACTTTCTACATTATGCACGTAGACATTCCAGCTGCTAAACAGCTCGGGTAAACGTGTCACTAGTTGGCTAACAACGGTTACGTTAGCATTTATGAGGTAACCACGACACCGGCATCATAAAACACATTGACTACTTCAATACCGTGTCTAACAAACACATACTCATAACTAGGGATGCGTATTGATAAGATTTGAACGATTCCGACTCCTTATCAATTCCTGCTTATCGATTTGATTCCTTATCGATTCTCCCCTCTACAGCCAACTAGGTCTGTGCGTCCTGCACCCCCCCACACACACACTCGTTCTAAACAAATTTCTCAAACTGGCTCTGAAATTAGCTAATACCTGCCACCTCTAGGCCTCTTCAGGCCTCTGTTTTCAAAACAAAATCTAGTCGGAGATATAAACTTTCAGTTTCCTTGTGTTCAAGCTTCTATTACTCAACACCAGTAGGACTTACAGGGGTCCTAACAACAGGGGAAATAACTTCAGTGTCACCTTTCAAAAGAGACCATTTACATGTATGTACTCCAAATGGTTCAACAACAGCTTTCAATGTACTTTGGGTATGTTGTTTAGGCGTTTTCAGGCACATTTAACAGGACTATTAAAAGGTTAAACAATTAAAATGCTAAGTTTAATAATGGATTAAAAATCGATATGCTCAGTTTAATAATGGGACACGCGAACGTTTGCTGATAACACACGCCGCCCCGATAACGTGAAATGATCAATAAGATCAATACTAATGGGAGACGAATGCCGGAGCTAAAATGTATGCTTCAAACAACGGGACAGAAGATAACTAGATCGACTACACACAATAAAGGCAAATTGCTTCACACAGTAACAAGTGGTTGTGATCACTTTTGAGCAGTTTAGCTCTACCTTAGATAGAGATTAAGCGTGAACGTTAGCTGCGGTGCTGCATGCATCGAACATGTGATGTTCCAGTAACTTCATTCCATGCTGTGTGTTCAAATGCTTCTTCATATTTGTAGTATTTCCTCCCTTCGACGAAATAGACTTTTTACACACGTTACAAGTGGCGTTGTTGTCATTTTGTTGTGTGAAATACAACCAAACTTTAGAACGCTTCTTCCTAGTTGCCATGTTTGCTGCAGTCTGTCTGAATAAACTATAAAAGTTTGCGCATGCGCAACGGCACAGAGAATCGTTAAGAAATTTTGCTAACGACTCCAAGGAATCGATTCACTGGGAACCGGTTCTCGATACCCATCCCTACTCATAACAGCATAACTCGACATAACAACAAGCATTATAAATACTTACATGTATCTGAACGCACACAATACAATACTTTTGCACTCTACACGATAAACCAAATGTCCGCACCATAAACTAGGCAGTCCTCTACTCCGCTATTCCCGCCACTGGGTACCGTCAGCGCGAGCATCCCCAGAGTGCACTCTGATTGGCTGTACCGAGTGGAGCTATAAGGGGTGCACGCACTAACGGCATGACCGTATGCGGCCCGCGAAACCATTTGGTCCGGCCCGCCATGGCACTTCAGGTACCATATTATTAAGTGCATTATTCGTTGGTCACGGCCGAGCAGCAGCACTATTTTAATATGCGGAGGAGGACCGTGAAGGCACGCAGCGTCGCGTAGCAACGTTCGACGCCTTCACGATGTTTGCTGAAGGCGCGGAATGATGCACTCTGACTGGAGTGGGTCTATCTTGGTCTCACAAAAATGTTGACTACAAAAAAAAGAAAAGTTGATGCAGAATGACGATCTTTCTAAGAGAAATGGACAAATGATAATTTTTTGGTGGAAGTCAAAGGCAAACCTGTGTGCCTAGTTTGTGGCGATGCAGTAGCAGTAATGAAAAAAGCTAATCTGGAGCGTCTTTGCAGCTCAAAACATGCTAAACTCAACGAATTGGGAGGCCAATTGCGTCTGGATAAAATAAATGCTCTTCAGCGGAGTTTGGAATCACAACAAGCCACTTTCAGTAAGCCTCGTTGTGCCAGAGACAACGTAATCAAGACAAGTTATGTAGTGAGCGAGCTAATCGCAAAGAAACTCAGGCCTCATGTTGAGGGAGAGTTTGTGAAAGAGTGCATGGTTGCTGCTGCGGAGTTGTTAGCACCAGACAAAGTCAATGTCATTGTTTCAGGATGTTAGTTTGTCTCGGAGAACTGTGTCAGATCGGATTACTGACTTAGCACAAGATATTGAAAAAACACTGAAGGATTCTGCAGGAGATTTTCAATTTTTCTCTCTGGCTTGTGATGAGACAACGGACATAACAAATACTGCTCAACTGGATGTTTTTGTTCGCGGGATAACTGCCGAGTTTTACACGCGAGAGGAACTGCTTTCACTGGAAGCCATGCATGGCACTACAAGAGGTGAGGACTTGTTCGAGAGACTTGTTTTATCAATGAAAAAACTTGAGCTAACATTTGAAAAGTTAAGTGGTCTTACTACAGATGGAGCTCCAGCCATGGTTGGCTTGCAAAAGGGGTTAGTTGCATTTGTCAAGAAAGAACTGAATCGTCTCAGTCTTGATCCAAATGATTTAATTATATGCCACTGCATCATACACCAGGAAAGTCTCTGTGCACAGTCGTTGCGGCTCAACAATGTGATGCACGACACTACGGCTCAACCGTAGTGTCGTGCATAAACTTTATCAAAGCCAGAGAGCTTAACAGCCGCCAGTTTAAGGAGTTACTGAGTGATCTTGACTCTGAGTATGGTGATCTTGTTTATCACTGTGAAGTGCGATGGCTGAGCCGCGGGAACATGCTCTGGAGGTTTTACGAACTGCAGGATGAAGTCAAGCAGTTCATGGAGATGAAGGGAAAACCTGTCATGGAACTCAATGAAAGCAAGTGGCTGTGTGATCTAGCATTCATGGTGGACATTACCAAGTACCTCTCAGAGCTGAACATCAAGCTGCAGGGCCCCACCAGCTTCTCAGCTCACTGCTTTCAAACGTGAAATCATTTGAAGCTAGTTTTTCTCGATTGCTTAAGCACGATTTTGATCGTTTTGTTTTGTTTTTCACCTCACACAATTAGCACAACCACACACCCAATGAGCAAAACACCTCAGATCCTTTGCAAAATGAAACACGCTTGCAAAAACCATACACTAATTTAACAAAACCATATTTTGTTACCATATGAAACACACATGTTGCATATTTACATTTATTCATTTAGCAGACGCTTTTATCCAAAGCGACTTCCAAGAGAGAGCTTTACAAAGTGCATAGGTCACTGATCATAACAACAAGATAGCCAAAAAACATCGCGAGTAGCCAAAACATGAAGCACACATTGTGAACAACCAAAGTAAGTGCCAAAGGGAAGAACCATAAGAGCATGTAGTTAAACAAGTTACAATTAAACAACATGAACAGCTATAAGTGCAAGTGTACCTGTGAAAAAAAAACACAAAAAAAACAAGCAACAGTAATAAACAATATATCACAGCGAGAACAAAAATTTAAATCAGTTACCACTAACCACAAGAGCAACAAGTCTCTAAGCAAGAGTCATTGTGATCCTTGAGGAAACTAACATCGGGTCAAGCGAACCGTTCCTAAGTACCGTTGTACTCCCGGAACAAGTGCGTCTTGAGCCTTTTCTTGAAGGTGGAGAGACAGTCAGTGTCTCTGATGGAGGTGGGGAGTTGATTCCACCACTGGGGGGCCAGACAGGAGAAGAGCTTGTGTTGGGACCGGGCGGTCTTGAGCGGTGGGACCACCAGGCGGTTGTCTGAAGAAGACCTTAGGTGACGGGTGGGGGTGTAAGGCTGCAGGAGAGACTTGATGTAGACGGGTGGAGTCCCGTTCACTGCTTGGAAGGTCAGTACCAGGGTCTTGAATCTGATACGGGCCATGATAGGTAGCCAGTGGAGAGAGGAGGGGTCCAAGGACGGAGCCCTGTGGGACACCAGTGGAGAGCTGGCGAGGGCCCGACAGTTTGCCTCCCCAGGAAACCTGGTAGGATCTTCCCGACAGGTAGGATGAGATCCACTGGAGTGCAGTGCCAGTGATGCCCATCTCAGAAAGTCTGGCGAGCAGGATCTGGTGGTTAACCGTATCAAACGCTGCAGAAAGGTCCAGGAGAATGATAACGGATGACCTGGAAGCCGCTCTGGCAGACTGGAGGGCAGTGGTGACTGAAAGGAGGGCAGTCTCTGTGGAGTGGCCAGTCTTGAAGCCCGATTGGTTGGGGTCAAGCAGGTTGTTCTGAGAGAGAAAGTTAGACAGTTGGTTAGATACAGCACGTTCAATTGTTTTTGAAAGGAAGGGTAACAGTGATACCGGTCTGTAGTTCTGGAGAACGGCAGGGTTAAGGGAGGGTTTTTTGAGTAGAGGGGTAACTCTTGCCTGTTTGAAGGCAGAGGGGAAGGTGCCAGCGGTGAGAGAGGAGTTTAGGACATGGAGAAGAAAAGTTATGATGGAGAGGGAGATGGTTTGAAAGAGAGGGGAGGGTATAGGATCAAGGGGACAGGAGGTGGGGCGATGAGAGAGAATGAGGTCAGAGATCTCTGCCTCAGACAGGGGAGAAAAAGAGTTTAGACATTTAGTTGGGTCAGTCATGGAGGGTGAGAGGGTAGGAAAGGTGGGTTTAGGGAACCGACTGCTAATGTCGGCGACTTTTTTCTCAAAGAAGGAGGAGAAGTCGTCTGCTGTCAGGGTGGAGGGAGGGGGTGGGGGAGGTGGGTTAAGAAGGGTGGAGAAGGTAGAGAAAAGTTTGTGGGGGTTTGAAGCAGAGTTAATTTTGTTCAGAAAGTAGAGGGTTTTAGCACCAGTTATGTGAGAAGAGAAGGATTTGAGGAGGGAGTGATACTTATCAAGGTCCAGACCGCCTTTGGACTTGCGCCATCTCCTCTCGGCTGCCCGAAGGGTGGACCGTTCTTCACGAATAACATCCGTAAGCCACGGGCAGGAGGGAGAAGATCGTGCAGGCCTGGTTGACAGGGGACAGAGAGAGTCAAGTGATGCAGTTAAAGTGGTTAACAAGGTGTCGGTGGCAGTATTAGTGGGGTGGGACGAGAACTCGTCAATGGGGGGGAGGGAGGATGTTACAATAGAGGAGAAATGGGAGGGGGATAGGGAGCGGAGGTTGCGCCGGAAAGTTACAAGGGGAGGGGAGGTAGAAGGAGTTGGAGGGAGAGAGATAGAGAATTGGATAAAGTAGTGATCAGAAATATGCAGTGGGGTTACAGAGGTTAAGTCAGTGATATATAAGTCAGCATATGACTTAATTCTGTTTGTACCAGTTGCTGCTGTTGCAAACCTAAAACACTTTTAGAAATTCTACTTATCAGTGATTAGAGTAGTGCAAGTGAAGTACACAGAGAAAGTGCAAATATACAATAAATTCAAGACTACACAAGACCGATGCTGCAGACTGATAAATATAATTTATTTGTCTCCATATACCCAAACTTGTCAACATGGAGAATCACAACAAAACATGTCTCAGTTTTCATAACTGCATACTGTGTAAGCTATCTGACAAACATAACATTGTATCCAGTACCAAAAAAAAACGAAAATACAGTACAGAAAATGCTATACATCATCTCTCCGCCTAGCTGGATCTGGCCAGAGAATTTCATCGACATCACAGGCAATATCCTCATTGGCAAGGCAACGTGGGAAGAACCGTCTGAAATGTCGAATCCATCCTTGTACTGCCGCAGCGTCGATTTGGCCACAGGCCTCCTCCATGGCCTGAATGAGGGGTACCTGAGCCTGGGGCCGGAGATCGTACACCTTCCACCGCCATGCCGAGAAAAACTCTTCGATTGGGTTAAGAAATGGAGAGTATGGTGGAAGGTAAAGATTTGTGAACTGTGGATGGTGTTGGAACCAGTTCTGGACCAGAGCAGAGCGGTGAAATGACACATTGTCCCAGACGACAATGTATTGCATCTGGTGCATGTGGTTTACTGCAGTGATGATGTTTTGCAATCGGTCCAAAAATGTGAGGATGTGAGCTGTGTTATAAGGGCCCATATTGGCATGACGGAGGAGGACCCCATTCTGGGTAATGGCAGCACAAAGGGTGATGTTACCCCCACGTTGCCCTGGGACATTGATGATAGCCCTCTGGCCAATGATATTTCTGCCTCTCCTTCTAACTTTTGTGAGGTTGAACCCTGCCTCATCTATGTATATAAATTCCTGAGGGATTGCCTCAGCATCCATCTGTAAAACTCTCTGAAATACAGAGAAAGACAAGATTGTGTAGTTCAGCATAGATTTAGTATACAGTACATTTACATGTAAAAAGGTATGCAACATTAGAATGCTAAAGTGAACAATACATACAGTTAGGTCCATAAGTATTTGGACATTGACACAATTGATCATTATGGCTCTGTCTACCACCACAATGGATTTGAAATGAAACAATCAAGATGTGCTTTAAGTGCAGACTTTCAGCTTTAATTTCAGGATATTTAAATGACTTTAAATGACTAAATGTAAATGACTAAATGTAATGTATTTACATCCAAATCAGGTGAACGGTGTAGGAATTATAATACATTTTATATGTGCCCCCCCCTTTTTAAGGGACCAAAAGTAATTGGACAATTGGCTGCTCAGCTGTTCCATGGCCAGGTGTATGTTATTCCCTCATAAAGGGAGTTCGTTATTTCATTGACAAGGAGCAGATAAAAGGTCTAGAGTTCATTTCAAGTATGGTATTTGTTGTTGTTATCTGTTGCTGTCAACTCTCAATATGAAGTCCAAAGAGCTGTCACCATCAGTGAAGCAAGCCATTGTTAGGCTGAAAAATCAAAACAAACCTATCAGAGAGATATTACAGACATTAGGTGTGGCCAAATCAACTGTTTGGTACATTCTTAAAAAGAAAGAACGCACTGGTGAGCTCAGCAACACCAAAAGACCCGGAAGACCACGGAAAACAACTGTGGTGGATGACAGAAGAATTATTTCCCTGGTGAAGAAAAACCCCTTCACAACAGTTGGCCAGATCAAGAACACTCGCCAGGAGGTAGGCGTATCTGTGTCAAAGTCAACAATTAAGAGAAGACTTCACCAGAGTAAATACAGAGGGTTCACCACAAGATGTAAACCATTGGTGAGTCTCAAAAACAGGAAGACCAGATTAGAGTTTGCCAAAAAACATCTAAAAGAGCCTGTACAGTTCTGGAACAACATCCTATGGACAGATGAGACCAAGATCAACTTGTACCAGAATGATGGAAAGAGAAGAGTATGGAGAAGGGAAGGAACTGCTCATGATCCAAAGCATACAACCTCATCAGTGAAGCATGGTGGAGGTAGTGTTATGGCGTGGGCATGTATGGCTGCCAATGGAACTGGTTCCCTTGTATTTATCGATGATGTGACTGCTGACAAAAGCAGTAGGATGAATTCTGAAGTGTTTCGGGGAATATTATCTGCTCAGATTCAGCCAAATGCTTCAGAACTCATAGGACGGCGCTTCACAGTGCAGATGGACAATGACCCGAAGCATACTGCGAAAGCAACCAAAGAGTTTTTTAAGGCAAAGAAGTGGAACGTTCTGCAATGGCCAAGTCAATCACCTGACCTAAATCCAATTGAGCATGCATTTCACTTGCTAAAGACAAAACTGAAGGGAAAATGCCCCAAGAACAAGCAGGAACTGAAGACAGTTGCAGTAGAGGCCTGGCAGAGCATCACCAGGGACGAAACCCAGAGTCTGGTGATGTCTATGGGTTCCAGACTTCAGGCTGTCATTGACTGCAAAGGATTTGCAACCAAGTATTAAAAGTGACAATTAGATTTATGATTATGTTCGTCCAATTATTTTTGGTCCCTTAAAAAGGGGGGGGCCCACATATAAAATGTGTTGTAATTCCTACACCGTTCACCTGATTTGGATGTAAATACCCTGAAATTGAAGCTGAAAGTCTGCACTTAAAGCACATCTTGATTGTTTCATTTCAAATCCATTGTGGTGGTATACAGAGCCAAAATGATGAAAATTGTGTCAATGTCCAAATACTTATGGACCTAACTGTATATTTGTAAAGTCCAGCCATATATAAAGGACTTCTGAGAGACATGTTTTCTCACTCATGCTAGCCACTCTGTTGTGGATTGGTGGCATGATCCGACGTCGAGAGTCAACCCTTTTTATAATTGTCGTGACTCTTTCCAGATTAAAGATAAATACTGCCCTCCTTTCAGTCACCACTGCCCTCCAGTCTGCCAGAGCGGCTTCCAGGTCATCCGTCATCATTCTGCTGGACCTTTCTGCAGCGTTTGATACGGTTAACCACCAGATCCTGCTCGCCAGACTTTCTGAGATGGGCATCACTGGCACTGCACTCCAGTGGATCTCATCCTACCTGTCGGGAAGATCCTACCAGGTTTCCTGGGGAGGCAAACTGTCAGGACCTCGCCAGCTCTCCACTGGTGTCCCACAGGGCTCCGTCCTTGGACCCCTCCTCTTCTCTCTGTACACCACCTCACTTGGACCAATCATCACCTCCCATGGCTTCTCCTACCACTGCTACGCTGACGACACGCAGCTGTACCTGTCGTTCCCCCCGACCGATCCGGGGATCTCAGCTAGGATTGAGGCCTGCCTCACAGACATCTCCGCCTGGATGACCGAGCACCACCTCCAGCTGAACCTCGCCAAAACAGAACTTCTCATCATCCCGGCTAAACCCTCCATCTCCCACGATCTCTCAATCACCCTGGGATCTGCGACGGTGACCCCTTCATCCTCTGCCAGGAACATTGGGGTTACCATGGACGACGAGCTCTCCCTCACGGCCCACATTGCTGCGGTCTCCCGGTCGTGTAGATTCACCCTCTACAACATCCGGAAGATCAGGAGATACTTGTCTGAGCACTCCACCCAGCTGCTAGTCCAAGCACTTGTCCTCTCCAAGTTGGACTATTGCAACTCGCTGCTCGCTGGTCTCCCAGCATGTGCAACCCGCCCTCTTCAGAGGATTCAGAACGCAGCGGCCCGCCTGGTCTACAATCTACCCAGACGCTCCCATGTTACCCCGCTCCTCATCTCTCTCCACTGGCTACCTATCATGGCCCGTATCAGATTCAAGACCCTGGTATTGACCTTCCGAGCAGTGAACGGGACTGCACCCGTCTACATCAAGTCTCTCCTGCAGCCTTACACCCCCACCCGTCACCTACGGTCTTCTTCAGACAACCGCCTGGTGGTCCCACCGCTCAAGACCGCCCGGTCCCAACACAAGCTCTTCTCCTGTCTGGCCCCCCAGTGGTGGAATCAACTCCCCACCTCCATCAGAGATACTGACTGTCTCTCCACCTTCAAGAAAAGGCTCAAGACGCACTTGTTCCGGGAGTACAACGGTACTTAGGAATGGTTCGCTTGACCCGATGTTAGTTTCCTCAAGGATCACAATGACTCTTGCTTAGAGACTTGTTGCTCTTGTGGTTAGTGGTAACTGTTAAAAAAAATTGTTCTCGCTGTGATATATTGTTTTTATTACTGTTGCTTGCTTTTTTTTTTTTACAAATGACCGTAAAGAAATAAAAGGTTTGACTTAGGATATAAGATACTAACATTTTTCTTTTACTAAACGTGCATGAAAAAATGGGGAGCCAATGTAGTAAACCGAATGTGCCTATGGTAATTAAATTCAGGACAGAGACCACGCAAGGAGAAAAATACCATGTCAGAGTCACAAAAAATGGATCTACATTTAAAACAAGTTCCAACTATACATTTTATTCGCAAGTCATTCGTTCCGAAGGTGTCCCTTTAGGAGGAAAGATGAGAGAAGGGAGATATACTCAAGGAGAGACTCGCCCCTCCTCACACGACCCCTCCAAGACCAAACATGGCACCACAGGCCACACACCAGACTGACACACTTGTCGACTTGATGTGGGAGTAGTGACGCTGTATACTGCCATGGACTTGAACAATGTTAAATGTATTATTAATGCCCCACAATTTCATATTTCAGATAAACCCTCTGAAATACCACAATTGAGTTTGAGTATTGCAGAAAAAAGAATTCCCTTTTTGGTTGATACTGGAGCCACAATTTCCTGCTTAAGGAAAACGGATATTGATTGTCCCCTGAGTAAAGATACTGTCCAGTCTGTCGGCATCAGTGGTAAGCCTCAGATAGACCCTATGTCACTTCCAATACAAATTGATCTTGATGATTACACATTATAACATTCTTTCAATGTTAGCGCAACTTCTCCAATGGCATTATTGGGAAGAGACTTGGTGAGTAAATTGAATGTAACCATCTTATGTTTTCAGGATGGGATAGAGATCCACATACCTCAGTTTTTTTTCAGTAGGGTAAAGGCATGCCACAGACATGAGTCTATTTTAGGGGATGTTGAGTTTGTGTAGTTGTGTCTACCATTAGTGATATTAAGAAATTGGCCTCTTGTAATGTCGCTGCAGCTGGTAGGATTGTTAATTTGAAATCAGTTGATTTTCCTTTTTCAGAGACACTCATAGATCCTGAAGTCTTACAAGACGTTTCAAGGAACATATTTATCTCACCACATGGGATTCTGTTATTGGGGAAGACTATTTCTGATAACGTTGAAACCGTTGTGTGTGCAGTCAGGGAGGATTTTTCTGATGTCCCTCATTTGATAGATGCTTTTCATCAATATTTATTAATGCCCACAGATTAGGAGGAATCTTAATAGTTGTATCATCTGGACGTATGGTTTGGAACCTAGGCATTTCTTTATTGAACAATACGGACTGACGTTGAACCACGGATTCGGTAGGGTAATGTTGAAACATAACATAACAGTATCCTTTATTCAAAGATAAAGAAGAGGGGATGAACCCTGTTATTGACAGTCTATTACAACAATAGTATATTTGGACACGCCTTCCAAAGAGCTATATTGAATCAGCATCTGTCTATAGTGCAATAGTTAATAGGCATCTGGCACAATTATCACTCCCATGTAACTCGACCTTATTGCAAAACGTGGACTATATTCTGGTGGCGGCCAGAAATAAGACAGAATGTGTCTCTGTCAGGTGGCTGAGCTGTGGCTGAGCGGTGAGGGAATCGGGCTAGTAATCCGAAGGTTGCCAGTTCGATTCCCGGTCATGCAAACTGACGTTGTGTCCTTGGGCAAGGCACTTCACCCTACTTGCCTCGGGGGAATGTCCCTGTACTTACTGTAAGTCGCTCTGGATAAGAGCGTCTGCTAAATGACTAAATGTAAATGTCTCAGAATTGAGAGCCCTGCTCAAACATTTGGCAGCAGGTGGACACCGGGCCTCTCTTGCTAAACTCCAATTTTGTGAAGAATCAGTAAACTACCTGGGATACATCTTAAAGGATGGCTGTCGATCTCTGTCACAGGAAAGAGTGAACAGCATTAAGGTTTGTACGACCAAGGAACCAAACTGAGATGTTGTCTTTCCTAGGATTGGTGAACTATTGCAGAAATTGGATTGCTGAATACGCAGTTCCTGATGCAGAACTGCGCAAGGCCACATTCAAAGACTCTCCTGAAGTCATTCAATGAAATGAGAAAATGAAACATGCCCTCCGTCATATCAAGTATCTTGTGTACTGCACCTGCACTGGGATTACCCGACTACAAACTGACTTTTCACTTATACGTTGCAGATAGTGGTGAAACAGCTCCAAGTACGGGGACAGGAACATGGAAATGGAGTTAGGCCAGTAGCCTATTACGGTAAAATGTTGCCACTAATCGTCAAGGGCATGGTTCCCTGTTTAAGAGCTGTTGCATCCGCTGCTTTAATGGTGGAAAAGGCACACATAATAGTTATTGGACATCCAATGATATTACACACTTCACATACCGTGAACATTATCTTAGTACATATTACGACGCAACACATGACAAGCCAGAGACGTAGTAAACACGAATACAGTTTGACAGGAACTCCAAAATATTTGACTACTTCCACACACACATACTAATCCAGATGTGCACTTAAAGATTTATAGAAACGGACTCAGATGATGTCGATTCTCATGATTGCATGGATATTATTAATTCTACATCCAGTGTAAGGACGGATTTGTAACAAACAGCTTTGGAATATAGTGATTTTGTCCTATTTTGTGATGGTTCAGCAATGCGACCAAATGATAAGACTATTCTTTCAGGATATTCCATAGTGGATAATTTAGGTAATTGTATCAAAGCCCATAGATCTGTGTATGCTACTTAGGCTACAGAGTTGATAGATTTGACCATAACTTGTATAGCTCAAATAATGTTTAATGGAACATGATATTCCTCGCTTTGGAATACCAAATGGAATAGACTCTGACAATGGAATTCCTTATACTTCTAGAGTAACCAAACAATTAGCAGCAGCATTAGGGATTAATTGGACATTTCACATTCCTTATAATCCTCAAAGCTCAGCACAAGTGGAAAGGACAAATAGGACCATTAAGAAAAATAAACTGGTGAAAATACATCAGACAAAACAGACAACTTGGATATACGCCCTTCTACAGGTGATTCTATCAATCAGAGCTATGGCAAATTCAGGCACAGGGTTTAATCCCCATGAAGTGTTGATGGCTAGATATTTTATATTGACAAGACTCCAGCAAATTATTAACTTTGTTGCAGGAAACTCAACAACATTATGTGAAGCAGTTGTGATCTTTTGTGTCTGAAATTAATCAACAAGTAACAGATTCTCTTCCCGCTCCAGGAGAGCAGAGTATTCATAGTTTTAAGCCAGGTGATTATGTTTTAGTACGCAAAAACATTGGCGCAGCAAGATCAGCCAAGGTTTGGACCTCCAACTCAGGTTCTTTTGGCAACCAGAACAGCTGTTAAGGTTAAAGGTCAACCACATTGGATCCATGCATCTCGACTTCGACAAGCACCTCCTATAGCAGATGCGGTAGTAGATGGGCCGGCTCGTATGGCTCAGCTCACCAAAAAGAGCCGGCTCTTTTGGCTCCTCAACGGCTCTTTAACCCTTGTGTTATCTTCGGGTCATTCTGACCCATCAGTCATTGTGACCCACCGTCGTACTGCGCCAAATTTACCGCACATAAAAACAAAGTGAAGCATTTTCTTTTAACCGTTGGGCTGTCTCAGACCCCCCACATTGCAAAGGTTAAAAGAAAATTATTTTTATTTGTTTTTGTTTGGGTAAAATTGGGTAAACACAACGCTGGTTTCGTTATGAACCTTTGGGTCATGTGACCCGAAGGCAGCACAAGCGTTAAAAAATATATGTTTTAACTATGAATTTGACTATGATGGGTGTGAAAACAATTTGAACTAGAGAGGGTACAATTTCTGGGGAAATTGTAGGGTGTGCTTGCTTGCGTCGGTTGCACAGGGGTCCGTTTTTGAATGACATTTTTACAACTGATATTTCTGTATATTTTATATAAAAATGCATACTTATTGGGTGTGCTTTGCCTTCGGCAAGGGCACAACCTTTGTTCTCTCACATATATATTATTATTATTATTCTTTTTATTCTTTTTGCCCCCCTAAAACTCAGTCAATATTTGGCCTACATAGACAACGTAGGTGTCAACAGTTTCGTCTTGGTAGCGATTGAGTTGCTTCTATTGGAATTTACGTTCCGTTGCATGGTTTGGGCTTAAGTTAAGTTTTTGTGGCGAAAAGTGAAGCTAACGGTGGCTAATTTGCTAGCCACAGTCACTGACGTTACTAACCTCACTACGTCACTAACGTCACAAAAACACGCGTGACTACCTTTGGCAGAACATTCGTTTCGCATCTGTTAACTTGGGGGATAGCTAGGCTAACTATAGCTTTACTGCAAGGGAGCTGCAGAAACGCCACAAGCAAAGAGGCCAGGGTGATAACTATTTACTCATTTTACTTTGTGATATGACACACAATTGTGATGTGTAATGTACAATATAAGCTGATATTATTAAGGAAGTACATCTACTTTCGGAAACAGTAGTCTACTATTTCACTGAAGTATTAGCATCATGACATTAGCCTGTGTTGCCCGGGCAACACATACTACAGTGGTCTATGATGTATCTGTTTTCAATCGTTAAAATAAACATTCCTCACATATACATTTTCGTTGTATGATTTATTCTGACATTAGTAAACGATTTGTTGGTGAAATTACCATTACCTGTGGTTTCAAACCAGTGTAGCTCACTGCAACGCTGTAGCCTCCCCGAGACACTAGTGTGAGTAGCTAACAAAAACTCCTCAGCTGTTCAAGTCAAACGGCGACAGAACATGTTCGGCACTCCCCTTACTCAAAAGTCTTTCAATAGTTGAAACAATCTGACTACTAACCTGAACTTCATTGCCACAGCCTAAACTTTGTCAATCTGTTCATGAAAATAATTAATTTCAGCCTAAACCGTACAACGCAATCGCTACCAAGACGAACACAGCAGTAGTCTAGTACTGTACTGTAGTAGTAGAATTTACCGGGGCAGCTTCTCCACACAGGGCTATATCGCATTTTGCGTTGTTACTGACAATGATCGCTACCAGTGAGCTTTTTATGAATGAGCGATTTTCCACTAAATAAATGTCAAGCTTATTTACGTTTTTGGGGGCATATTTTCAGTTAGCAGATGGTACTGTTTGAATCGCGATTCTATCTTCTGCCGGTAAAGTCGTAGAATAATCTTCAAAGGGGGTTCTTTATTAATGAATGAATGCAATATGAGTAGGCTAAATGCCTGAAAATATCACGAGAAGGGACAATTTAAAAGGACGTTTAAGTCATAGAGATTAGGTCCATTTTAACACCGGTCTGCCAAATGTATTTGTTTTGATTCAGCCTGTCAGCTGCCTCTTGCAGGGGAAATGAGAAGACATCATATTTCATTCTACACTTCACTCGTATTTTGAGTTGTAAATGAGCAGCAAAAAAAAGATGCTTTTAAATCTATGTAATCTTTATAAATAATAAGTAGGCCCGATGCATTTTTATATAAAATATACAGACCCCTGTGCAACCGACGCAAGCAAGCACACCCTACAATTTCCCCAGAAATTGTATCCTCTCTAGTTATTTATAAAGATTACATTGATTTAAAAGCATTTTTTTTGCTGCTCATTTACAACTGAAAATACGAGTGAAGTGTAGAATGAAATAGATGTCTTCTCATTTCCCCTGCAAGAGGCAGCCTCATCGTTGAATCAAAACGAATAAATTTGGCAGACCAGTGTAAACATTGACCTAATCTCTATGACTTAAACGTCATTTTAAGTCTCATGATATTTTCAGGCATTTAGCCTACTCATTGCATTCATTCATTAATAAAGAACCCCCTTTGAAGATTATTCTACGACGTTACCCGGCAGTAGAAGATGGAATCGCGATTCAAACAGTACCATCTGCTAACTGAAAATATGCCCCCCAAAACGTAAATAAGCTTGACAATTATTTAGTGGAAAATCGCTCATTCATAAAAAGCTCACTGGTAGCGATCATTGTCAGTAACAACGCAAAATGCGATATAGCCCTGTGTGGAGAAGCTGCCCCGGTAAATTGTACTACTACGGTACAGTACTAGACTACTGCTGTGTTCGTCTTGGTAGCGATTGCGTTGGTTAAATTGGATTTAACGTTTCGTTAAACTGAAATTAATTATTTTCATGAACAGATTGACAACGTTTAGGCTGTGGCAATGAAGTTCAGGTTAGTAGTTAGATAGACTTTTGATTTAAGTAAGGGGAGTGCCGAACATGTTCTGTCGCCGTTTGACTTCCTAAACAGCTGTGTAGTGTAAATGTTTTTGTAGTGTGTCTCGCATAAGCTACAGCGTTGCAGTGAGCTACACTGGTTTGAAACCACAGGTAATGGTAATTTCACCCACAAATCGTTTACTTGTAATGTCATAATAAATCAAATAAACGAAAATGTATTTGTGAGGAATGTTTATTTTAAAGATTGAAAACAGATGCATCATAGACCACTGTAGTATGTGTTGCCCTGGCAACAGAGGCTAATGTCATGATGCTAATGCTTCAGTGAAATAGTAGACTACCGTTTCCAAAAGTAGATGTGGGCCTACTTCCTTAATAATATCAGCTAATATTGTACATTACATTTCATAATTGTGTTTCACATCACAAAGTAAAATGAGTAAATAGTTATCACCCTGGCCTCTTTGCTTGTGGCGTTCCTGCAGCTGCCTTGCAGTAAAGCTATAGTTAGCCTAGCTATCCCCCAAGTTAACAGATGTGAAACGAATGTTCTGCTACAAGTAGTCACGCGTGTTTTCGTGACGGTAGTGACGTTAGTAACGTCAGTGACTGTGGCTAGCAAATTAGCCACCGTTAGCTTCACTTTTCACCACAAAAACGCAATTTCTACTTAAACCATGCAACGGAACGTAAATAAAAATACAACCAACGCAATCACTACCAAGATGAACCTTTTGACACCGCCGTTGTGTATGTAGTCCAAATATTGACTGATCCTTAGGGGGGCGAAAATAAATAATAAATAAATATATATGTGAGAGAACAAAGGTTGTGCTCTCGCCGAAGGCTTGAGCACACCCAATTAAATTATGAAATGAAATCATACTCGACCGTAACCACATATCTTTAAAAATGCATTGATTTGTCATGGCTCTCCTCCGAGTTTTGACTACTCTCTGACTGTGTGAGTTGGCTCGGCCATCCCTCATGCAGGATTGACAGGAACAGAATGTGAGGATGATCGTGTGCGCCTTTAAGCCTACAAGTATTTTTTTGTTGTTCTTTGAATTAGTCAATTATTTCAAATACAATTAAAATGAATCCTTTCATAATCATTTAGTTTTTATAGGCTGTATTAATCTATTAAAAATCGAGTCGGCTCTTCAGATATGCGAGCCAGCTCCCGACGTTCACCTTCAAGAGCCGGCTCTTAGAGCCGGATTGTTCGCGAACGACCCATCACTAAGATGCGGTATAGAACTTATGGAATGAAGCAGACAGAACATCGAAGGATCGGTAATATTTCTCGCCTCAGCATTAATATTTCATTATCATAAGTATGGATATGGTGTTGTTCTTCTCTTTCTGTTCATGATATATAGCAGGGGAGACATTGGCAGTAATACCAATCCAGAGAAGGACCATGAGATCAGTGAAAAGGATGAAGGATACTCCACAGAAAAGATGGAGAGAGAAGGAGAAGGAGAGGCCATACCTATAGAGGAATTCGAGTTTGGCTGAACTTCGGATGAAGACATTCTCTTTCTTGAAATTTGTTTGTGTGCAATGTTGATTCAGAAGAAGAAGAAGTTCAGAGCCTTCCTGACGTTAGAGATGTAATGATGTGATAATGAATAGTCGTAATAATGAATTGTGTTGACAGTAATGTATATTTAGCATGTGAGTGTTGTGAACTTAGCATTGTCTTAGAATTGACATTTGGTGATTTTATCCTTGCTCGGAAGGAGTTTTGACCAAGTGATTGTCTAAGTGTGAAGTGTAGAGTAGATTAGCCGCATGATCTTTTACTCATTCTTTGTCAAGGATGGAGTGGGGTTTTGTTTGTGCTAGTATAGATTACGGGTGACTGAACTCATGCATCATTGATAATTTGTGATGGGAATTTAATTTGATTCCAGTGTGATTTAAACGTGCAGGCTTCTCAGACATTTGTACAGTGATTTGTGTGTTGAAAATGGTGACACCATTTCCAAAGATAGAAAGGGGAGGACTGATACGCAGATTTTCTATACATGTGAGGTTGTCTCTTGCTGTGCTCTGGTCAACATAGGTTAAGTGCAAGATGCAGAGAATAGTACGAGCAATGATTGATGACCGCATCACCTGTGTGTTGTTTCTTCTGTGCATCAAGTTGTGGGATGTGTACCGTTTAAGGAGATGTTGTGGTGGTAACTATATTTGTACAGTCCAGCCATATATAAAGGACTTCTGAGAGACATGTTTTCTCACTCATGCTAGCCACTCTGTTGTGGATTGGTGGCATGATCCGACGTCGAGTCAACCCTTTTTATAATTGTCGTGACTCTTTCCGGCCTGCCTGCTGAGAGATCTCATCCTTACAAATTGATACTTCAACTTCTAAAGAAGTATTTCTAAACCCTAATGTCTATACTTCTACTTGAATAATGAATTTGAATACTTTTGACACCTCTGCATTTCACCCTATATGAAGATACATCTGCCCGCCCACTATCCCCATCCATGCTATTTCCCTCTCTCCCAGCGCAGGTCACGCCAAAGCAGAAATGCAGCAGCCACATGAGGTTTAGATGTAGTCCAAAAATTGCCTCCCACAATCAAAACACAGGGCTCGACAATAACGATGGCCCGGGACCAGTAAAAAGTAACGCTGGGACAGTTAAACTAGGAACTCACTGGCCCGATGGGGCCACTGCAAATTATTGATTGAAAAACAAATTTGCATTGTAAAAGTTACATTTACATTTAGCAGACACTCTTATCCAGAGCGACTTACAGTAAGTACAGGGACATTCCCCCCAAGGCAAGTAGGGGGAAGTGCCTTGCCCAAGGACACAACATCATTTGGCACAGCCGGGAATCGAACTGGCAACCTTCTGATTACTAGCCCACTTCCCTAACCGCTCAGCCACCTGACTCCCTGAGAAAAACATCCTTCATATGTTTTGCTATCTGCTAAATGCATAAATAACTTTGCAGCTCGTGGGGCGCACAGTTGGCAAATCAAGAGTTGAGTAGTGAGTGACGAGTGGTTGTCAAATTGTAATTCTCTAATCCCGATAAATTTTTTAACAACTGCAGTTGTTAAATGTATCACGCCAGTCAATAAAGTGAAAATGACAGCAAAGTATAGCTACGAGCTCAAACGGAAGCAACTTTTTTTATGGAATGAAGATGCACTGTGTTGTCTGTCGTTTGTTCCCGTCTAAAGCAGACAAAAGTGGATATTTATACAGAGGCACCGACAATTTTCGAAAACAATACCTGACCAGCCATGCTAGCAAACAGCACCTGGTTTGCGTGACAGCTAAGCGGATGGTTGACAATCCATCTTCCAGGCCGTTTACCATGCTGGTGAGGAATTTTAATGTAGATGCCATCGTGTTATTGCACGACTTATAACAACGGCATATCACGTAATTAAGACGGGCCAGCCGTTCGCCTCGTTCCCCCAGGCTATTGAACTGCAGCAGAAGAATGGTGTCGACTTGGGTACTTAGTATCATACTGATGAAATGCTATGGAAGCTTTTATATATTAGCATTGAGGGACCAGAGATTTCAGTTTCAGCCAGACAGAGTTGTGCAGAGATGGCTGTCAGCAGGGAAGAGAGCACGTCATGTTTGAGGTTAAAAGTCAATTGTTTTGCTGACTATTACCTTTTTATTTTTTATCACTAGAAATGTGATTTCATTTTTGTTTTTATATCCAGGATGTGTTTAATAAATGGTTAAACATGTTAACAGCAATAAAACAACTTATAAGTCTTTGGTTTTGTTGTAACATTGATAAATTACAACTTTTGGAGGGGGGGCCAGTAAAAATTGTCTTAGAGCCAGTAAGTTTCAAACCCACTAGCCCCACCGGGCCAGTGCCAAAAAATGTTAATGTTGAGCCCTGTAAACATATTAACCGCAACACTGTTTTCAAACTTTCTCAAAGATGGCTTGAAAATCGCAGGTATTGACTCTTGTTGAGTAGATCTCTTTCCAGAACCTCAGTCAATCCTCAATCAAGAATAGCCTCGTAGGCAACTGGGCTAGGGCATAGACCACGTTCCGCTCCTTGCAAGTGTAATCTGTGATTGTAGGTGGCCGACTCTGTTCCCATTTAACTACACAACATGCACACTCAGGGTGACCAACAAGATTATATTAACTAACAAACAATAACATTACAAACATCTAACTGAACAAACACAACAACTGAAATCCCTCGCATGGCTGTTGTAACCAAACTATTTTCCACAAGTCTTTGCATTTTTTTACATGCCGCACTGCATGCTGGGTACCCAAGAGCGCTGACGCTGATTGTCTAGCTGTACTCCGACTGGGTGATATGACGAGATGCTGGTGACGCGCCAAGGTCTCGGAGTGTCCTGCATTAATAAGTTCTGCCGGATTAGCAAGCTATTTTTACTGTTTTGTTATCGATTGAATGGTAATGCAAGCTAGCTAAAAACAATGTTAGTTAGCTTGGCTAAACTGGTTTTCATAGCAACAGAAATCAACAAATCAGATCAGTCGAACTTTATTCAGAAAGGGGGGGATGGTGGGAACATTAAAAGTGTAGGGTACATTAAAAGTGAAATGGATCGTCTTTCTGCCTTGATGCTGCGTGTGCATTATCATCAAGACCCCATCTATATGTAAATATAACATCCAAGCTAACAATTTCGCCAAATCTGACTGCAGCTTTGTATGCCATACGTGTTATGGTTGTTTGAGTTAAACAACTTGCTAAATGAATTAAATGTCTGTTAAAGGTCAAATCCAACTGTAAATCTATAAAAGAGAGTTAAAGAGATCTAAATTCTTTTTAAACCTAGAAGTTTAAAAGGCTTTGCCTAAACTGTCTCTACTCTTAAGGCATGACTATGTTTAACTTAATGTCTGCACCTCTCTGTCACCAAATGTCTCTGGAGTGGGGGGTGGGGGCTTCACAGGGTGTCTACAGGTATAAACAAGTTAAATGTAATACTTTTTAAGACCTTTGAATACCACTTCCAAATGAAATTAAAGACCAAACTTACGATGGAAATACAAATCAAAAGGAAATATACAGTAATCTGTCCAAGGAACAATGATACATTTTATTTCTAACGCACCTTTTATCTGAAAACAGATCTCAAGGTGTTACAGTTAAGAGTTATAAAACAAGGTAAAACAAGATAAAACATCAATATAAAATACAATTAGACAATTAAAACTCATAAGATCTGCTAAAAATAAATGTTTTTAGTCCTTTTTTAAAAGTCTCAGTGGTTTGAGGTGCCCTCAGATGGTCGGGTAGGGCATTCCAGATCTGGGGAGCAGCGGAACAGAAAGCCCGGTCACCCATGGTGCTGAGTTTAGTCCTGGGGAGATGGAGGCGGCTTGAATTATTTGAGCGGAGGGATCGTGCTGTAGTTGTAGGGGTTAGTAGTTCTTTCAGGTAGGGGGGAGCATTGCCATGGATGCACTGATGGGTGAGAAGGGAGACCTTGAATTCTATCTTGGCGGAAACTGGAAGCCAGTGGAGTGAATGGAGTATGGGTGTGATGTGGTCGTAGTTCCGCACACTCATCAGTAGGGATGGTTGTCGGTTCTTGTTCATAACCGGTTCCCAGTGAATCGATTCCTTGGAATCGTTAGCAAAATTCCTTAACGATTCTGTTAACGATTCCCTGTGCCGTTAAACAATTAAAATGCTAAGTTTAATAATGGATTACAAATCGATATGCTCAGTTTAATAATGGGACACGTGAACGTCTGTCTGAATAAACTATAAAAGTTTGCGCACGCATGCGCGAAGACAGACTGCAGCAAACGGCAACTAGGAAGAAGCGTTCTAAAGTTTGGTTGTATTTCACACGACAAAATTACAACAACGCCACTTGTAACACGTGTAAAAAGTCTATTTCGTCGAAGGGAGGAAATACTACAAATATGAAGAAGCATTTGAACACGCAGCATGGAATGAAGTTACTGGAACGTCATGTGTTCGATGCATGCAGCAGCGCAGCTAACGTTCGCGCTTCATCTCTAACTATCTAAGGTAGAGCTAAACTTCTCAAAAGTGATCACAACCACTTGTTATTGTGTGTAGTCGATCTAGTTATTTTCTGTCCCGTCGTTTGAAGCATACATTTTAGCTCCGGCATTCGTCTCCCATTAGTATTGATCTTATCGATCATTTCACGTTATCGGGGCGGCGTGTGTTATCAGCAAACGTTCGTGTGTGGCATTATTAAACTGAGCATATCGATTTTTAATCCATTACTAAATTTAGCATTTTAATTGTTTAACCTTTTAATAGTCCGTTAAATGTGCCTGCAAACGCCTAAACAACATACCCAAAGTACATTGAAAGCTGTTGTTGAACCATTTGGAGTACATGCATGTAAATGGTCTCTTTTGAAAGGTGACACTGAAGTTATTTCCCTGTTGTTAGGACCCCTGTAAGTCCTACTGGTGTTGAGTAATAGAAGCTTGAACACAAGGAAACTGAAAGTTTCTATCTCCGACTAGATTTTGTTTTGAAAACAGAGGCCTGAAGAGGCCTAGAGGTGGTAGGTATTAGCTCATTTCAGAGCCAGTCAAAGCCAGTTTGAGAAATTTGTTTAGAACGAGTGTGTGTGTGGGGGGGTGCAGGACGCACAGACCTAGTTTGCTGTAGAGGGGAACATTGATAAGAGAATCGATAAGGAATCGAATCGATAAGCAGGAATTGATAAGGAGTCGGAATCGTTAAAATCTTATCAATGGAAATCAACAAGTACAGAGCTCTGGGGTTGTCTACGTTTCCCTACCCGCAACAGAGTTTTGGGCTGGTTCACGAAGTCCAACTCGCTATCTGTCCCTCCCCAGTATATATTTATACAGTGCAATTAAAACAGAAAGATGAAAAGAGGGTTGAGCTTGTTCTCTCGTGCATCAGGGAGTTGTTCTTGCCTACGCGTCCCACCTGCTCGGGTGCCGTCTCCACCCGGCTTCAAGGTTGTTTCTGAAAATGAAGAGATAGAGACACAAAGAACAGCCTGCTTCCCACACCCTGTGTGAGACACCATGTTTAGGCCTGAGCACACTTCTCAAATCATAAGACAGAACTTTAATAAGCACAATGCATAACTTTACTAAGCACAATATATTCTTTAAAATCTTGCAGTGGTGTTTGATGTGGGCTTCAAAGGTGAGTTGTGGGTCCAATTTTACGCCAAGATTAGTGACAGTTGTGGAGAGGGGAATGTCATGGCCAGAAATGGTTATACCGGTTATGGGGGGTGACTGGATTTGATGTGAGGTGCCAACAAGAATTGCCTCAGTCTTGGAGCTGTTTAGCTGGAGGAAATTGTGCTTCATCAACACCTTTATCTCCTCCAGACAGGTGGTGAGTGAAGACAGGGATGATTTTTTTGAAGCTGCGGAGATGTGTGATTCTGATTTCATGTACAGTTGTGTGTCATCGGCATAGCAGTGAAATGAGATTCCATGGCGGCTAATGACATGGCCGAGGGGGAGGATGTAGGTGATGAAGAAGATGGGGCCCAGGATTGACCCGTGCGGGACCCCACAGGTGACTGTGTTGCCGGGACTTTGCACTTCCAAGTGAAATGTACCCCATTCTGTCAGTGAGGTATGATTTAAACCAGTTAAGAGCAGTGTCGGTGAGTCCAGTGGTTTGGTGTAGCCGGTTGAGGAGTATGCCATGATCCACAGAGTCGAACGCAGCAGACAGGTCGAGGAGTATGAGGAGAGAAGGTGAGCCAGCATCGGCTGCCATTTGTAGGTAGTTTGTGACTCTAACCAGGGCTGTTTCTGTGCTGTGGGAAGAGTAAACATTGATGTCTGTTCAATATGAACAGTATAGTAAAATGACAATAATCGGTTGAGTTTAAGAACATTGACTAAATGTGTGTAATGCGAAAGGATAACACAAATGTAATTGCTGTCCTAAATTATATTTATTATTACACTATGGTGGAAATGGTGGAGCAGAAACGAGCAATTCCATGAATCCCATGGAAACAAAGGCAAATGTGTGAGATGTACTGATGTGGAGCACAAATCATCCAAGAAGCAGTACTTCTATTGAGTGGTTTTTATTCAGATGAATAATCATTGGATTCAGGTCAAAAGTCTATCACTTGAACACTCAAGACACTCAAAGTCAGCAGCTTGGCATACTGGGACATGGAAAGGATGAAACATTTAGACTTTCATCAAAGTAAAAACTGCTGGTTTGTCCTTTTTCATCACTGTCCTCAAAAAAGCTGTCTGCAGAGCAACTGTGTCTGTGGGGTGACTGTCTCTGGAGGGCTGACAGGCAGGGGCAAGCAGGGCCTGCAGGCAGGCAGGGCAGGCCAGCTGGACAAAGCTGTCCTGGGGTCAGGGCTGAAGAGAAGCTGTCCAGCTAGAGAGGGGTAGTCCAGCAAGGGGTCTGTGTTGATCTCAGCATCCTCTGTTGTTGCTCTCAGCATGCTCTGTTGCACTCGGTTGAGCATGACCTGTAAAAGTGAAGAAAGGGTCAGTGGTGAAAAATGATGCTTTTTCCCTCTACACTTGATACAGACTTCAGTTTTTACTGTGAAATGCAGTGGCACTACTTGAACTTGAATCCAAATGTGTTGGAGACCCATGCAAAGTCACTCAAAACACTGGTTAGATTCCAGGCTCTAACAAGAGCAAAAGCAAGTATTTAGCTCTAAACTGGTCAATATACACATCTGACCAAAGACCAGGTGCCCGTTCTCCGTACGTCGCTTATTACATCCGAGATCAAATGACACATCCAAGATGACATCATCTTGCTTATCATGATCTGGCTAATTTGGTTCTTCGAACACACTTGTTGTTTATGATTAGTATAGCTGGATTGAGTTATACGTTGGTCTAAAAGGGGGTATGTATCGATAGTAGAAACCTTGATCAGCAACGCTGCTATTGGCTGCTCACATAAGTCTATGGCTGCTCACCGTGGCCAAAATGAGCGCCCTGTTTTTTCCGCAACAGAGCCAACAGAGCAACAGCTTGCTCGAAGGTTACTCCGAATTTGAAGATTTTATCAGAACGCCAGGGAACACCTCAAATTCTGCAAAATCCAAGAAAGAGGGCTGGCAAAAAGTAGCAGACCAAAATTAAATGTAGAGGAGTGACGCGTTTTATCACTTATTACAGTAAGCTATAGGCCTATGTTTTTATTATTTTCATACTTTTATATTTTCATTTATCATCTTTAATGTCATATGATGTGGTTTCAACAAATGTATTATGTAAATGACACCCTCACAAAAAAACGATAGGCTATCCTCTCAAAAAGTATAGGCTAGCATATCGCGCTGTGCTTAAGGAGCCTCACGCAATGAGCAATTAATTCGGTTTCATGTTAAATTCTGCTAATTATTCTTGCACCTTCTGCAACAGGTTCCTGTAGTAAAAACGGACAAGACATGTCTGTGACAGACTTCTTGTATCACCTCTGCTTGTAAAGCCTCAATCTAATCGTGTTTACATAAAATAAACCTGCTCCCGAGCAGGTTTAAGTTTACGGACCTGTTGCTATGACAGCAAGTCCAGGATGAGCTTCGAAGAACCGAACAATCCAAGATAATGACAAATCGTCAACAATCAAATCCAGCTAACTGAGTTAGCGACGTACGGAGAACGGGCCCCTGCTTGACCTTTGCCTGTAAACAGTGATTCTGACTGTCAGAGACCTTTAAATAGCTTGACCTAGTGAAATTGGCAAAACTAGCCTAGCTAACGTAGGTCGTTTTCTCAGGGCATATGACGAATGAAACAGGCTCGCGTTGAAACGTCTGAGATACTGGCTATCTTAAGCAGGCTCTTGTCTACAAAAAACAGTCCTCCCTGACGTTTTTGGAGTAGAATTGAGTGAAATACAAAATTGTTTACACACTGACAGTGGGCGAGCTGAGTCTGACTCTGAGGCTAACAAAACCATCTGGCTAAAAGCACAATTCCCACATCTCTTGAAGGCTGTCCTGCTCGTCTTTTTTGGTGTAGACCGAACTGTAAAATGGTGAATTTATGAACATGACGTGACCAAAGCATGGCTACGTCCCTACTGGTTACCAATTTAATTGGTTCCCCAGCTGTGCGTGCACTTATCAGTCTTCCTCTATCACCAGATTCGTCACAAATTCACAAACATATTACTGGCGATTTTCAAGTCGGATCTCATATTTGCTGCGGCAAATATGAAAGTAGGCCTATAGGCTACGTGTGCACTACATTAGGCTACTATTCGCGACAAAATAAATGGAAACAAAATAAAACATTTGCAGGCTCGCATGAAGTGGGACTCGATCGCACTAGAGCAAAAGTACTTGCGCACCAAAGTCCGTTGATTTACACCACGAGCTGTTAACTACGTTGGCCTTCAGGTAACATTTGGATTTGGCTTCTTCTGAATCAACTGGTTCCCATAGACACTACCCGAATGTAGGCTACTATGCACGTATTTGGGGTTGTTTTAAGGCAATAGCCGTATTTTCCACGACATCACAGCTCCTTCTGACACAACATATAAAAAATTCATACTAAGAACGTTGCTGCTAACCTGCTGAGTGTTTCTTCGCTGTGCGTTTTGAAATCAATTCATTTCATAGTTGTATATGTAGCAAGCACTACATTACAGCCATTGGCCACAACAAAATAAATGGAAGCTGAGAAAATAAAACATTCGCAAACTCGCATGAAGTGGGATTCGATCGCACGGGAGCTAAAACGCAACCTGCCTTGCAAACTAACGGGGGTAATAATATACTTATAATAATATATCTGAGTCTGATGCGCGCGACCGAGTAGAACAAGTCATAGAGAGCTTGGCTGCATACTCTGCCGTCACAGATTTACACATTAATAGTAGCTGTTTTAGTCATTGTTTGACATCAAGTTGCTCAGTCTGTGATGCATCCTCTAAAGACCCGGCAATTCAATCAATTTCCCGGCACATTTGCAATGTAATGCAATGCAGATGTGCACACCGCCCCCTACCGAACAAGATGGGTAGCTCGGTCAGCAGAGAGCTGAAGAAGAGCGGCTACTGACGTCACTCTGCTGCGGCGCTCAGAATGCTTTTTCGTTCATTTTGCATTTCTGCAAATGCATTTGAATTGTGGTCACGATTTTGCAGCCACGTTCTTAAAATGAAAATGCATTTCTGGAAATGCATTTTGATTTGAATTGTGGTCACGATTTTGCAGCAGCGTTCTTAAAACGAAAATGCATTCCAGAAATGCATTTTCGTTTTAAGAACGCTGTAAAATTTTACATTTCAAATTTGATTTTGGTGTCTATTTGCTGGGGCATATTTTGAAAATTAAATCTGAAATGTCTATTTCTTTTTCATTTTAATTAAGTGAAAGATTGAGCACTCTTGAAGAAGAAAATAAAAATACAAATAGGATGATTGATTACTAATTTCATTTATGAGTCAAATAATGCAGCCACATTCTTAAAATGCAAATGCATTTCTGCAGATGCATTTGCATTTGAATTTTGGTAACAATTTGCTTCCATAGTTTGAAACCACAATAATTTCACCCACAAATCATTTGCTTGTAATGTAATGTCATAATAAATCCTACAATGAAAATGTATTTGTGAGGAATGTTTATTTTAACGATTGAAAACAGATGCATCATAGACCACTGTAGTAACGGTGGAGTCAGGTGGCTGAGCGGTTAGAGAATCGGGCTAGTAATCAGAAGGTTGCTGGTTTGATTCCTGGCTGTGCAAAATGACGTTGTGTCCTTGGGCAAGGAACTTCACCCTACTTGCCTCGGGGGAATGTCCCTGTACGGCTCAAGCCTTCGGCGAGAGCACAACCTTTGTTCTCTCACATATATATTTATTTATTATTTTCGCCCCCCTAAGGATCAGTCAATATTTGGACTACATACACAACGGCGGTGTCAAAAGGTTCGTCTTGGTAGCGATTGCGTTGGTTGTATTTTTATTTACGTTCCGTTGCATGGTTTAAGTAGAAATTGCGTTTTTGTGGTGAAAAGTGAAGCTAACGGTGGCTAATTTGCTAGCCACAGTCACTGACGTTACTAACGTCACTACGTCACTAACGTCACGAAAACACGCGTGACTACCTGTAGCAGAACATTCGTTTCACATCTGTTAACTTGGGGGATAGCTAGGCTAACTATAGCTTTACTGCAAGGCAGCTGCAGGAACGCCACAAGCAAAGAGGCCAGGGTGATAACTATTTACTCATTTTACTTTGTGATGTGAAACACAATTATGAAATGTAATGTACAATATTAGCTGATATTATTAAGGAAGTAAGCCCACATCTACTTTTGGAAACGGTAGTCTACTATTTCACTGAAGCATTAGCATCATGACATTAGCCTCTGTTGCCCGGGCAACACATACTACAGTGGTCTATGATGCATCTGTTTTCAATCTTTAAAATAAACATTCCTCACAAATACATTTTCGTTGTAGGATTTATTATGACATTACATTACAAGTAAACGATTTGTGGGTGAAATTATCATTACCTGTGGTTTCAAACCAGTGTTGCTCACTGCAATGCTGTAGCCTACGCGAGACACTACAAAAACATCTACACAGCTGTAGGAAGTCAAACGGCGACAGAACATGTTCGGCACTCCCCTTACTTAATCAAAAGTCTATAACTACTAACCTGAACTTCATTGCCACAGCCTAAACGTTGCCAATCTGTTCATGAAAATAATTAATTTCAGCCTAAACCGTACAACGGAACGTTTAATCCAATTCAACCAACGCAATCGCTACCAAGACGAACACAGCAGTAGTCTACTAGTACTGTACCGTAGTAGTACAATTTACCGGGGCAGCTTCTCCACACAGGGCTATATCGCATTTTGCGTTGTTACTGACAATGATCGCTACCAGTGAGCTTTTTATGAATGAGCGATTTTCCACTAAATAAATGTAGCAAGTGGGCAAGCAGTAGTAGTTTGGTGCCTATCCCTGCCCCTTTCCAGCTGCATAGTTAGTTCTCTCTGTCTCTTCCTGTCATACAGCAGTGCATCACTAATTGGGAAAGGGGATGCAATTAATTAAGCTACCGGACGTATTATCCACAAGCTTATAAATAGACACCCGGGGTCCTAAAGCCGGTAGCTCATTGTCAACACCACTGGTTCTCGGGCTGTGTAGCAGAGTCACGGGTGCTGCGTGAAATCGACAGGTATGTCTGAGCAAAGGTTTCTAAGTTTTTCCGTCACTGTTGACTACCTTGCTAAGTTGCTACTTGTTACCTATTGTATAGGAAAGCGGAGCCGCTGTAGGTCGATGTGCGTGTGGGGGAGTGACGCCGTGTTGTGTGTAACATTTACATTTACATTTACATTTATTCATTTAGCAGACGCTTTTATCCAAAGCGACTTCCAAGAGAGAGCTTTACAAAGTGCATAGGTCACTGATCATAACAACAAGATAGCCAAAAAACATCGCGAGTAGCCAAAACATGAAGCACACATTGTGAACAACCAAAGTAAGTGCCAAAGGGAAGAACCATAAGAGCATGTAGTTAAACAAGTCACAACCAAACAACATGAACAGCTATAAGTGCAAGTGTACCTGTGGGAAAAAGCAAGCAACAGTAATAAAACAATATATCACAGCGAGAACCAAAAATTTTAATCAGTTACCACTAACCACAAGAGCAACAAGTCTCTAAGCAAGAGTCATTGTGATCCTTGAGGAAACTAACATCGGGTCAAGCGAACCGTTCCTAAGTACCGTTGTACTCCCGGAACAAGTGCGTCTTGAGCCTTTTCTTGAAGGTGGAGAGACAGTCAGTGTCTCTGATGGAGGTGGGGAGTTGATTCCACCACTGGGGGGCCAGACAGGAGAAGAGCTTGTGTTGGGACCGGGCGGTCTTGAGCGGTGGGACCACCAGGCGGTTGTCTGAAGAAGACCGTAGGTGGCGGGTGGGGGTGTAAGGCTGCAGGAGAGACTTGATGTAGACGGGTGCAGTCCCGTTCACTGCTCGGAAGGTCAATACCAGGGTCTTGAATCTGATACGGGCCATGATAGGTAGCCAGTGGAGAGAGATGAGGAGCGGGGTAACATGGGAGCGTCTGGGTAGATTGTAGACCAGGCGGGCCGCCGCGTTCTGAATCCTCTGAAGAGGGCGGGTTGCACATGCTGGGAGACCAGCGAGCAGAGAGTTGCAATAGTCCAACTTGGAGAGGACGAGTGCTTGGACTAGCAGCTGGGTGGAGTGCTCAGACAGGTATCTCCTGATCTTCCGGATGTTGTAGAGGGTGAATCTACACGACCGGGAGACCGCAGCAATGTGGGCCGTGAGGGAGAGCTCGTCGTCCATGGTAACCCCAAGGTTCCTGGCAGAGGATGAAGGGGTCACCGTCGCAGATCCCAGGGTGATTGAGAGATCGTGGGAGATGGAGGGTTTAGCCGGGATGATGAGAAGTTCTGTTTTGGCGAGGTTCAGCTGGAGGTGGTGCTCGGTCATCCAGGCGGAGATGTCTGTGAGGCAGGCCTCAATCCTAGCTGAGATCCCCGGATCGGTCGGGGGGAACGACAGGTACAGCTGCGTGTCGTCAGCGTAGCAGTGGTAGGAGAAGCCATGGGAGGTGATGATTGGTCCAAGTGAGGTGGTGTACAGAGAGAAGAGGAGGGGTCCAAGGACGGAGCCCTGTGGGACACCAGTGGAGAGCTGGCGAGGGCCCGACAGTTTGCCTCCCCAGGAAACCTGGTAGGATCTTCCCGACAGGTAGGATGAGATCCACTGGAGTGCAGTGCCAGTGATGCCCATCTCAGAAAGTCTGGCGAGCAGGATCTGGTGGTTAACCGTATCAAACGCTGCAGAAAGGTCCAGCAGAATGATAACGGATGACCTGGAAGCCGCTCTGGCAGACTGGAGGGCAGTGGTGACTGAAAGGAGGGCAGTCTCTGTGGAGTGGCCAGTCTTGAAGCCCGATTGGTTGGGGTCAAGCAGGTTGTTCTGAGAGAGAAAGTTAGACAGTTGGTTAGATACAGCACGTTCAATTGTTTTTGAAAGGAAGGGTAACAGTGATACCGGTCTGTAGTTCTGGAGAACGGCAGGGTTAAGGGAGGGTTTTTTGAGTAGAGGGGTAACTCTAGCCTGTTTGAAGGCAGAGGGGAAGGTGCCAGAGGTGAGAGAGGAGTTTAGGACATGGAGAAGAAAAGTTATGATGGAGGGGGAGATGGTTTGAAAGAGAGGGGAGGGTATAGGATCAAGGGGACAGGAGGTGGGGCGATGAGAGAGAATGAGGTCAGAGATCTCTGCCTCAGACAGGGGAGAAAAAGAGTTTAGACATTTAGTTGGGTCAGTCATGGAGGGTGAGAGGGTAGGAAAGGTGGGTTTAGGGAACCGACTGCTAATGTCGGCGACTTTTTTCTCAAAGAAGGAGGAGAAGTCGTCCGCTGTCAGGGTGGAGGGAGGGGGTGGGGGAGGTGGGTTAAGAAGGGTGGAGAAGGTAGAGAAAAGTTTGTGGGGGTTTGAAGCAGAGTTAATTTTGTTCAGAAAGTAGAGGGTTTTAGCACCAGTTATGTGAGAAGAGAAGGATTTGAGGAGGGAGTGATACTTATCAAGGTCCAGACCGCCTTTGGACTTGCGCCATCTCCTCTCGGCTGCCCGAAGGGTGGACCGTTCTTCACGAATAACATCCGTAAGCCACGGGCAGGAGGGAGAAGATCGTGCAGGCCTGGTTGACAGGGGACAGAGAGAGTCAAGTGATGCAGTTAAAGTGGTTAACAAGGTGTCGGTGGCAGTGTTAGTGGGGTGGGACGAGAACTCGTCAATGGGGGGGAGGGAGGATGTTACAATAGAGGAGAAATGGGAGGGGGATAGGGAGCGGAGGTTGCGCCGGAAAGTTACAAGGGGAGGGGAGGTAGAAGGAGTTGGAGGGAGAGAGATAGAGAATTGGATAAAGTAGTGATCAGAAATATGCAGTGGGGTTACAGAGGTTAAGTCAGTGATACAGTTACGTGTCAGGATGAGGTCTAGCTGTTTGCCTGCCTTGTGGGTCGCCGGTGTGCTCAGCAGCGTCAGGTCGAAGGAGGTCAGGAGAGACAAGAAGTCGACGGCCTGAGTTCCTTGGAGGTGGATGTTGAAGTCCCCAAGGACTATCAGGGGGGTTCCATCATCCGGGAGGACGCTGAGGAGCATGTCCAGCTCCTCCACAAAGTCGGCTAGCGGGCCTGGTGGGCGATAAAGAACAATTAAGTATGCTTTGATAGGATCAGTTAGCATCGCATAATGGTGTTCAAATGATTTGGCAGTAACAGGGAGTGGTGTGGATGTGTATTTAATATGTGGGGAAAGAAGCAACCCTGTCCCACCACCCCGCCCGGTTGAGCGGGGTGAGTGAGTGAAGGAGTGGTTGACGGAGAGAGCAGCTGGAGTTGCAGTGTTCTCAGGGCGGATCCATGTCTCTGTCAGCGCAAGGGCATGAAGAGAAGCATGAGATGCAAACGCTGGGATGAAGTCTGCCTTGTTCACAGCGGACTGGCAGTTCCAGAGCCCTATAGAAAGAGAGAGGGCAGGTGGAGAAGATCTGGATAGGTAGCGAAGGTTAGAAGTTGACCGTATATACTTTGTGATATATCTACGTCTACGGGTAGTGTAATGAACGGGAATGCTGAAGAAACACATGCTAGCTATGAATATGTTGTAGGTGGATTAGAATACAAATAGGGTGATACTTATCAGAAGAGGTGATCCACCACGTCGGCCATCCTCGGTGGACTCCCGCAGGTAGACTCCCTGTCTTTGTTCGACCGAGTCTTCGTGCACCGAGGCTGCCAGACGAGGCTGCCTCTGCAGTGCTACTCGCCTAAATATGCTAAAGGCGCAGCTGACAATGGCCCTAATTATGTAAACAAAGCCAGGGTCTCACTCGGCGGCAAGTACCCTGAAACTCGATCTCTAGCTAGCTACCTATTGACCAATTTAGCTGCTATACCCTTACCCTCTGTCAAAGAGGCAAATAATTAGCAAAACACAAATGAATGAAACAAACTCTGGTTACTTACAGTCAGATGGCAGTCACGAAGTACACTCAGTAAGACACTATTAGCTCTGAATCTGATTACAGAAGTCAGGGCTGATTTAACCAAATTCTACAATGGCCCTAATTATGTAAACAAAGCCAGGGTCTCACTCGGCGGCAAGTACCCTGAAACTCGATCTCTAGCTAGCTACCTATTGACCAATTTAGCTGCTATACCCTTACCCTCTGTCAAAGAGGCAAATAATTAGCAAAACACAAATGAATGAAACAAACTCTGGTTACTTACAGTCAGATGGCAGTCACGAAGTACACTCAGTAAGACACTATTAGCTCTGAATCTGATTACAGAAGTCAGGGCTGATTTAACCAAATTCTACAATGGCCCTAATTATGTAAACAAAGCCAGGGTCTCACTCGGCGGCAAGTACCCTGAAACTCGATCTCTAGCTAGCTACCTATTGACCAATTTAGCTGCTATACCCTTACCCTCTGTCAAAGAGGCAAATAATTAGCAAAACACAAATGAATGAAACAAACTCTGGTTACTTACAGTCAGATGGCAGTCACGAAGTACACTCAGTAAGACACTATTAGCTCTGAATCTGATTACAGAAGTCAGGGCTGATTTAACCAAATTCTACAATGGCCCTAATTATGTAAACAAAGCCAGGGTCTCACTCGGCGGCAAGTACCCTGAAACTCGATCTCTAGCTAGCTACCTATTGACCAATTTAGCTGCTATACCCTTACCCTCTGTCAAAGAGGCAAATAATTAGCAAAACACAAATGAATGAAACAAACTCTGGTTACTTACAGTCAGATGGCAGTCACGAAGTACACTCAGTAAGACACTATTAGCTCTGAATCTGATTACAGAAGTCAGGGCTGATTTAACCAAATTCTACAATGGCCCTAATTATGTAAACAAAGCCAGGGTCTCACTCGGCGGCAAGTACCCTGAAACTCGATCTCTAGCTAGCTACCTATTGACCAATTTAGCTGCTATACCCTTACCCTCTGTCAAAGAGGCAAATAATTAGCAAAACACAAATGAATGAAACAAACTCTGGTTACTTACAGTCAGATGGCAGTCACGAAGTACACTCAGTAAGACACTATTAGCTCTGAATCTGATTACAGAAGTCAGGGCTGATTTAACCAAATTCTACAATGGCCCTAATTATGTAAACAAAGCCAGGGTCTCACTCGGCGGCAAGTACCCTGAAACTCGATCTCTAGCTAGCTACCTATTGACCAATTTAGCTGCTATACCCTTACCCTCTGTCAAAGAGGCAAATAATTAGCAAAACACAAATGAATGAAACAAACTCTGGTTACTTACAGTCAGATGGCAGTCACGAAGTACACTCAGTAAGACACTATTAGCTCTGAATCTGATTACAGAAGTCAGGGCTGATTTAACCAAATTCTACAATGGCCCTAATTATGTAAACAAAGCCAGGGTCTCACTCGGCGGCAAGTACCCTGAAACTCGATCTCTAGCTAGCTACCTATTGACCAATTTAGCTGCTATACCCTTACCCTCTGTCAAAGAGGCAAATAATTAGCAAAACACAAATGAATGAAACAAACTCTGGTTACTTACAGTCAGATGGCAGTCACGAAGTACACTCAGTAAGACACTATTAGCTCTGAATCTGATTACAGAAGTCAGGGCTGATTTAACCAAATTCTACAATGGCCCTAATTATGTAAACAAAGCCAGGGTCTCACTCGGCGGCAAGTACCCTGAAACTCGATCTCTAGCTAGCTACCTATTGACCAATTTAGCTGCTATACCCTTACCCTCTGTCAAAGAGGCAAATAATTAGCAAAACACAAATGAATGAAACAAACTCTGGTTACTTACAGTCAGATGGCAGTCACGAAGTACACTCAGTAAGACACTATTAGCTCTGAATCTGATTACAGAAGTCAGGGCTGATTTAACCAAATTCTACAATGGCCCTAATTATGTAAACAAAGCCAGGGTCTCACTCGGCGGCAAGTACCCTGAAACTCGATCTCTAGCTAGCTACCTATTGACCAATTTAGCTGCTATACCCTTACCCTCTGTCAAAGAGGCAAATAATTAGCAAAACACAAATGAATGAAACAAACTCTGGTTACTTACAGTCAGATGGCAGTCACGAAGTACACTCAGTAAGACACTATTAGCTCTGAATCTGATTACAGAAGTCAGGGCTGATTTAACCAAATTCTACAATGGCCCTAATTATGTAAACAAAGCCAGGGTCTCACTCGGCGGCAAGTACCCTGAAACTCGATCTCTAGCTAGCTACCTATTGACCAATTTAGCTGCTATACCCTTACCCTCTGTCAAAGAGGCAAATAATTAGCAAAACACAAATGAATGAAACAAACTCTGGTTACTTACAGTCAGATGGCAGTCACGAAGTACACTCAGTAAGACACTATTAGCTCTGAATCTGATTACAGAAGTCAGGGCTGATTTAACCAAATTCTACAATGGCCCTAATTATGTAAACAAAGCCAGGGTCTCACTCGGCGGCAAGTACCCTGAAACTCGATCTCTAGCTAGCTACCTATTGACCAATTTAGCTGCTATACCCTTACCCTCTGTCAAAGAGGCAAATAATTAGCAAAACACAAATGAATGAAACAAACTCTGGTTACTTACAGTCAGATGGCAGTCACGAAGTACACTCAGTAAGACACTATTAGCTCTGAATCTGATTACAGAAGTCAGGGCTGATTTAACCAAATTCTACAATGGCCCTAATTATGTAAACAAAGCCAGGGTCTCACTCGGCGGCAAGTACCCTGAAACTCGATCTCTAGCTAGCTACCTATTGACCAATTTAGCTGCTATACCCTTACCCTCTGTCAAAGAGGCAAATAATTAGCAAAACACAAATGAATGAAACAAACTCTGGTTACTTACAGTCAGATGGCAGTCACGAAGTACACTCAGTAAGACACTATTAGCTCTGAATCTGATTACAGAAGTCAGGGCTGATTTAACCAAATTCTACAATGGCCCTAATTATGTAAACAAAGCCAGGGTCTCACTCGGCGGCAAGTACCCTGAAACTCGATCTCTAGCTAGCTACCTATTGACCAATTTAGCTGCTATACCCTTACCCTCTGTCAAAGAGGCAAATAATTAGCAAAACACAAATGAATGAAACAAACTCTGGTTACTTACAGTCAGATGGCAGTCACGAAGTACACTCAGTAAGACACTATTAGCTCTGAATCTGATTACAGAAGTCAGGGCTGATTTAACCAAATTCTACAATGGCCCTAATTATGTAAACAAAGCCAGGGTCTCACTCGGCGGCAAGTACCCTGAAACTCGATCTCTAGCTAGCTACCTATTGACCAATTTAGCTGCTATACCCTTACCCTCTGTCAAAGAGGCAAATAATTAGCAAAACACAAATGAATGAAACAAACTCTGGTTACTTACAGTCAGATGGCAGTCACGAAGTACACTCAGTAAGACACTATTAGCTCTGAATCTGATTACAGAAGTCAGGGCTGATTTAACCAAATTCTACAATGGCCCTAATTATGTAAACAAAGCCAGGGTCTCACTCGGCGGCAAGTACCCTGAAACTCGATCTCTAGCTAGCTACCTATTGACCAATTTAGCTGCTATACCCTTACCCTCTGTCAAAGAGGCAAATAATTAGCAAAACACAAATGAATGAAACAAACTCTGGTTACTTACAGTCAGATGGCAGTCACGAAGTACACTCAGTAAGACACTATTAGCTCTGAATCTGATTACAGAAGTCAGGGCTGATTTAACCAAATTCTACAATGGCCCTAATTATGTAAACAAAGCCAGGGTCTCACTCGGCGGCAAGTACCCTGAAACTCGATCTCTAGCTAGCTACCTATTGACCAATTTAGCTGCTATACCCTTACCCTCTGTCAAAGAGGCAAATAATTAGCAAAACACAAATGAATGAAACAAACTCTGGTTACTTACAGTCAGATGGCAGTCACGAAGTACACTCAGTAAGACACTATTAGCTCTGAATCTGATTACAGAAGTCAGGGCTGATTTAACCAAATTCTACAATGGCCCTAATTATGTAAACAAAGCCAGGGTCTCACTCGGCGGCAAGTACCCTGAAACTCGATCTCTAGCTAGCTACCTATTGACCAATTTAGCTGCTATACCCTTACCCTCTGTCAAAGAGGCAAATAATTAGCAAAACACAAATGAATGAAACAAACTCTGGTTACTTACAGTCAGATGGCAGTCACGAAGTACACTCAGTAAGACACTATTAGCTCTGAATCTGATTACAGAAGTCAGGGCTGATTTAACCAAATTCTACAATGGCCCTAATTATGTAAACAAAGCCAGGGTCTCACTCGGCGGCAAGTACCCTGAAACTCGATCTCTAGCTAGCTACCTATTGACCAATTTAGCTGCTATACCCTTACCCTCTGTCAAAGAGGCAAATAATTAGCAAAACACAAATGAATGAAACAAACTCTGGTTACTTACAGTCAGATGGCAGTCACGAAGTACACTCAGTAAGACACTATTAGCTCTGAATCTGATTACAGAAGTCAGGGCTGATTTAACCAAATTCTACAATGGCCCTAATTATGTAAACAAAGCCAGGGTCTCACTCGGCGGCAAGTACCCTGAAACTCGATCTCTAGCTAGCTACCTATTGACCAATTTAGCTGCTATACCCTTACCCTCTGTCAAAGAGGCAAATAATTAGCAAAACACAAATGAATGAAACAAACTCTGGTTACTTACAGTCAGATGGCAGTCACGAAGTACACTCAGTAAGACACTATTAGCTCAGTAACAAGGTACGTTATTAAACGTAGCCGCGGTCTTTTACTATTCTGGTTGTAGTATATGGGCAAATCATGATGTTGTGTTTATGTATCTTTTACCAGTGTATTATATGCTTGCAGTGTCAGACCCACGCAGCTACACAGGAGTGCTAGTTGCTGTTCTCTTTCTTTTTTTTCGTAAACAATAAAGTAAAGAATGAGCGGCACCAATGCGCCGCTCATTCTTTACTTTATTGTGTCGGTTTAAGTTCCTCTAGCCTATCGGCCTGTGTCGTATATGTATAGGTGTAAATGTGTGCCGCAGGCTAGAGTGGACTTATTATTATTGTTTTTACTTTATTTCCAGTCTGTCTCCCTTTCCCCCTTCATAGCTAATAACCTCAGTGCTGGTAAGGCCACTAGCGAGTTATCCATAGCCGGTCTCTGTAGTTTGTTTTCTCACCCTAGTAGCCTACAGAGAGTGCGGTGTGTTTGTAGTGGAACTCTTACTTGCTTGGTCACGTATCACGAGTGTCGTGAATATTGTAGTGCATTTTCCCTGAATTTAAACACATGCTATTGAGTGTGTACAAGACCACGTGTGTTATAGAGACCTAGAGACCTGGCCTGACATCAGTCCTTCTAGTGGCCCGTTGCCGAGGTTCCCCAGCCCCCATACTGTCCATGTATGTTATTATTATTTTCTTTATCTGGTGACCAACCAACTCCACTGTTGTGCGATATTTATTAATAAAGATTATTTTTATACTTTCTCCAAAATAAACTGTGCAATAGCATTATTGAGTTCCCCTTGCTCAGATATAAATTAGCCCACTTCAAGGGGTGGCGTAGTCTACTGGCCTAGGAGGGCGCTACATTTTGGCGTAGTTCGGCAGGACGGCCTTCTATTTTGGTTGGTTGGTTGGTCCCATTTATTTTTTTGGCGGCACTTTTGTGTAAATGTGTGGTCGTGGTGTGTGTGTGTAGAGAACAGCAACTGGCAATATGTCGGAACAGGAGAGAGACGGGACGACGGAGCTGCAGCAACTGCGAGAACGGATTACTCAGCTTCAAGCTGAAAATGAGAGACTGTCTAGTGGACCAGGTGATGGAGATGGCCAAAATGGCAGCACAAGCAGGAATACTGCACAGCCAGTCCAAAGAGAGCAGGCATTCTACCTGCCCCGTGAGAGACGATGCCCTAAATTCTCCAGTGCTGCAGTAACAGGGTCGTTATCTGTGGACGAGTGGGTAGAGGAGGCCGAAAGTTGTATTCGGTCAAGGCACATGTCTGATGTAGAAAAAGCAATGTTTTTATATGACCATCTCGAAGGTGAAGCCAGAAATGAAATCAAGTATCGTCCCGTAGCTATCAGGGAAAACCCTGTTGAAATCATAAAAATTTTAAAAGAGGTATATGGGTGTAGTAAGTTTTATGTATACTGGCAACAACGATTTTTTGACAGAAAACAGAGGGAAAATGAATCTTTATTTGAGTTTTCGCATGCACTTATGGAACTCATGGAGAAGGTTAAGCAGTCCAACAGAGATGCAATCACTAATCCCGATACTGTGCTTAGGGACCAGTTTTGTGAAAATGTGCGTGACCACATGTTAAGAAGGGAACTCAAGCGGGCAGTGCGGGCTAGTGAGAGGTTAACGTTGTTGGATGTACGTCGTGAGGCAACTAGGTGGGTGGAGGAGGGTCAGACGGGTCGTGAGCGGAGTCTTCGTCCTCCAGGGCGGGCCACCGAAACACCCTATACAAGTCAGTGTGAGTCTACTGTTGCTCAATCCTCCCAGAACACTTTTGTACAATCCTCTGAGATGGCCGAGCTTAAGGATATCGTCTTAAGACAGCAAGCCCAACTAGACATATTAGTCAAGCATCTAAGCCAACCTACCAGCAGGCCCTATGCCTCCAAGACCCCTAGGGAAGGCCGTTTTAAGCGTACTCCTGATGGGCAGCCTATCTGCATTCGGTGTAACCAGCCCGGACATATAGCCCGGTATTGTCAGTCTGCTCCCCCTCCCCAGAATAGTAGACCTGTCTCCCGTACGCTACATGATAATTCCATCAATCAGTCAGCGCCCCATGCCAGCAGTTCCGATAGCCAAGTGGGAAACTAAAGACCCCCAGTGTGCAGAGCCAAACACTGGGAGGGGAGGTATCTGGCTCGGTTTACTCCTCTCTTGACCAGTTAGTGGGGAATTGCCCAATCCTAGATGTGGTTATGGGGGGTGTGAGGGTACCATGTTTGATTGACACTGGCTCGATGGTTACGACTGTAACAGAGAGCTTTTTCAGTAAACACTTTTTGCACTTACAGAGGAGGGATTGTAAATGGCTGGGCCTTAAAGCAGCCAACGGGTTAGACATGCCTACACAGGCTACATTGAGTTGGATGTGATGGTATTGGGACAGTGTATCCCAGGGAGGGGGATCTTGATTGTCAAGGACCCCACAGATACAACCTTTCACAACCGTAAGGCTGCGACCCCAGGTATATTAGGGATGAATGTGCTTGGGGATTGTTATCAGGTTCTTTTTGAGAAGCATGGCCCACAGCTATTCCACTCCCCCCCGTTGAATCGGCGGGCCCGCAACCTTGCGAGCCCTGAGACATTGCGAAAAGATCAAGGCCATTCTCAACGCCTCCCAACCCTTTAAGGTTAAGATCCAGGGGAAGTCACCCATTTGTATTGGAGCTGGCGCCCTCACGATGGTACCTGTTACGTGCCCCCAGGTAGATTCCACTGACTTTTTGCTTGAGCCATTGGACTTTAAGGATGGGCAGTTGCCCGAAGGCCTTCTGGTGTCCCCCACTCTCGTCTCTGCAAAAAAAGGCCTTTTATATGCCCCTGTTGTCAATGTTGGGAGCACTGAGGTGTGGCTACCCCCTCGACGGGTCATTGGGGCTGTGCAAGCAGTGATGGCCACCTCGGCTGGCGTTGAGGGCATCAAGTTCGAGTCCTTATGGGAGGAGTGCTGTGCCCATGTCTCTGCCCAGAAGGTAGCCCCTAGCTCCCAAGTTACTGACCAGGTCCTTCATGACCTTGAGGGGCTGACTCCAGCACAAGCTGCCCAGGCTAAAGCCCTCTTCGCACAATACGAGGACATCTTCTCCAAGGGTGATGAGGATTTGGGCTGTACTTCCTTGATGGTCCATGAGATCCCCTTGATCGATGATGCCCCTGTCCGACAGCCTTATCGCCGTTTACCACCCTCTCAGTACGAGACTGTGAAGGCGCACATCCAGCAGCTCCTGGATAACAAAGTGATACAAGAAAGCAGCAGCCCTTATTCGTCCCCCATTGTCTTGGTGACTAAGAAAGATGGGAGTTTGCGTCTGTGTGTAGACTATAGGCAGCTGAATTCCAAAACCCGCCGTGATGCCTACCCTCTCCCCAGAATAGAAGAGTCCCTGGACGCCCTCTGTGGAGCAAAATGGTTTTCCACCATTGACCTCACAAGTGGTTACCACCAAGTCCCCGTTGCTGAGAAGGATAAAGCGAAGACTGCCTTTTGCACCCCATTTGGCCTCTTCGAGTTCAACCGAATGCCATTTGGGCTCTGCAATGCTCCTGGCACATTCCAACGCCTTATGGATCAGATGTTTGGCGATCGTCGCTATCAGTCTGTCCTCCTGTATCTTGATGATGTCATAATTTTCTCTTCCACTATACAACAGCATTTTGAGCGGTTGGGAGAAGTTTTCGCGAGGCTATAGAAGCAGGACCTGAAAGTCAAGCTGTCTAAGTGCCGTTTTTTTCAACCCGAAGTCAGCTACCTGGGGCACATAGTGTCTGCTGAGGGTGTGGCCACGGACCCTTCCAAGATTGAGGTAGTGAAGGAGTGGAAACGTCCAGGTCACCTGGCCGAACTACGGTCTTTCCTTGGTTTCGCAAGCTATTATCGCAGATTTGTGGAGGGGTTTTCTAAGCTTGCAGCCCCCTTGCACCATCTAGTGGGGAAGTTAAGTGGGCCAAGACGGAAAGGGAAGACCCCCCACGTTCCTTTGGCGTCATCGTGGGACGATGCCTGCGAGAGTGCATTTCAGTCTCTAAGGGAGAGGCTAACCACCGCCCCTGTCTTAGCTTACGCAGACTTCCGGACGTCCTTTGTCCTTGAAGTAGATGCCAGTCATGGTGGCCTAGGGGCTATCCTGTCCCAAGAACATGATGGAAAGGTGCGCCCCATCGCTTTCGCCAGCAGGGGGTTGAAGCCAACCGAGAGAAACATGGAAAATTACAGCTCCATGAAGTTGGAACTCCTCGCATTGAAATGGGCTGTTACTGAGAAATTCAGAGAATACTTGCTAGGGAACCATTTCACCATCTTGACCGATAACAACCCTTTAAGTCATCTACAGACTGCTAAACTGGGAGCAGTTGAACAACGCTGGGCCTCTCAGTTGGCATCATTCAACTTCACGATCAAGTACCGCCCTGGAAGAAATAACCAAAATGCTGATGCATTGTCCAGGCAATACCTGGAGCGCTTTTCCATCGGCACGGAGGTCCCACTGCTGGGGGCATTGTCAGGTACCTTCGAGCGAGCTACCACCGAGTGCCAAGAAGTGGTGGCCCTGCCAGGCCACACACCCCAAGACCTACGGCTGCTACAAGAGGGAGACTCTGTGATCGGGCCAGTGTGCAGGTACCATCGAGAAGGGAGACGGCCACGGGCTGAGGAGCGGGAGGCATTGTCCATTTCCAGCAAAGCACTGTTGCGCCAATGGGACCGCCTGGTCAAGGAGGAAGGGGTGCTGTACCGCCTAATCCATGCCCAGGGGGGAGGTCCAGAGATACTTCAGCTGCTGATTCCCCAATGCCTAAAGGAAGATGTCCTTCGTAGTGTCCATGACCAGCAGGGCCACCAGGGAATGGAAAGAACCCTTCAACTACTGCGGGCCCGCTGTTTCTGGCCAAATATGGCCCAGGATGTTGAAAGATGGTGCCAACAGTGTCAGAGATGTGTGCTGGGAAAAGCAGTCCAGCCGAAGGTCCGCGCATATTGGGGGACACTCCAGGCCACCCAGCCAAATGAAATCCTGGCCATGGACTTTACCACCTTGGAGCCGGCGAGTGATGGAAGAGAGAACGTCCTCATCTTGACCGATGTATTCACCAAATACTCACAGGCAATACCCACCAAGGACCAGAGGGCCGTCACGGTGGCCCGCCTGGTGGTCCAGCAATGGTTCCACCGTTTTGGCCCCCCCGCACGTTTACATTCTGACCAAGGGAGGAACTTCGAAAGCCCGCTGATCCAGCAGTTGTGCCAGTTATATGGAATCCAGAAGACCAGGACCACCCCTTACCACCCTCAGGGGAACGGGCAATGCGAAAAATGTAATCGCACCCTTCACGACCTGTTGCGCACCCTGCCACCAGCTGAGAAACGCCGCTGGCCCCACCACCTTACACAGTTGACCTTTGCCTACAATTCAACACCTCATCAGACTACTGGGCATACCCCCTACTACCTCATGTTCGGGCACCATCCCAGATTGCCCGTGGACTTCCTTTTGGGGATGGGGGAGCCAATGCAAGGAGATGGCACGCTGGACGATTGGGTCCAAGAACATCAGCGGAGCCTAAGGATGACACAGGAACATGTCCGGCAGAGGGCTGGGAAGCTGGCACAACGTCAAAACCAGAACCACAATGACAAGGTGAACGATTCCGGACTTGAAGAAGGGCAGCTGGTGTACCTGCGGAACCACCCGTCAGGGAGGAACAAGATGCAGGACCATTGGAACCCAGCTGTTTTCCAAGTGCAACAGAGGCCTTCAGGAACTGGGGCAGTGTACACCGTGGCCCCTGTTGATGGAGAGGGACCGGTGAGGCAGGTGCACAGGGTTGAGCTGAGGGCCGTTCCTGAAGTATTACAGCCAGCGGTAGAAACGGGCACTCCCCCCACGAGCAGAGATGAGTCTGCCACTCCAGCGGTTGCTGAGGTATCTGCGGATGAAGATGCAGCCATTTTTTATCCTGAGGAGTTTCAGGAGGCCCAAATGTCACCTAGATCCCTGCCCCCAGAAGAAGAGGGCAGTCCCGAAGAAGTGTCCCCACCCTTACGACGCTCGAGTCGAGCAACAGCAGGCCAGCACGCCAACCCTCACCGACTCCCGAGGCCAGTCTCTATAAGAAATGAGGAAGAGACACTGGCAAATGGTTAAGGGCAGGGTGGCGGGACCCCTGCCATCAGCGTCGGGCCGCCGATTCATTTGGAGGGGGTGAATTGTAGCAAGTGGGCAAGCAGTAGTAGTTTGGTGCCTACCCCCTGCCCCTTTCCAGCTGAATAGTTAGTTCTCTCTATCTCTTCCGGTCATACAGCAGTGCGTCACTAATTGGGAAAGGGGATGCAATTAATTAAGCTACCGGACGTATTATCCACAAGCTTATAAATAGACACCCGGGGTCCTAAAGCCGGTAGCTCATTGTCAACACCACTGGTTCTCGGGCTGTGTAGCAGAGTCACGGGTGCTGCGTGAAATCGACAGGTATGTCTGAGCAAAGGTTTCTAAGTTTTTCCGTCACTGTTGACTACCTTGCTAAGTTGCTACTTGTTACCTATTGTATAGGAAAGCGGAGCCGCTGTAGGTCGATGTGCGTATGGGGGAGTGACGCCGTGTTGTGTGTAACAAGGTACGTTATTAAATGTAGCCGCGGTCTTTTACTATTCTGGTTGTAGTATATGGGCAAATCATGATGTAGTGTTTATGTATCTTTTACCAGTGTATTATATGCTTGCAGTGTCAGACCCACGCAGCTACACAGGAGTGCTAGTTGCTGTTCTCTTTCTTTTTTTTCGTAAACGTGTGTTTGATGCATTGGTGCCGCTCATTCTTTACTTTATTGTGTCGGTTTAAGTTCCTCTAGCCTATCGGCCTGTGTCGTATATGTATAGGTGTAAATGTGTGCCGCAGGCTAGAGTGGACTTATTATTATTGTTTTTACTTTATTTCCAGTCTGTCTCCCTTTCCCCCTTCATAGCTAATAACCTCAGTGCTGGTAAGGCCACTAGCGACTTATACATAGCCGGTCTCTGTAGTTTGTTTTCTCACCCTAGTAGCCTACAGAGAGTGCAGTGTGTTTGTAGTGGAACTCTTACTTGCTTGGTCACGTATCACGAGTGTCGTGAATATTGTAGTGCATTTTCCCTGAATTTAAACACATGCTATTGAGTGTGCACAAGACCACGTGTGTTATAGAGACCTAGAGACCTGGCCTGACATCAGTCCTTCTAGTGGCCCGTTGCCGAGGTTCCCCAGCCCCCATACTGTCCATGTATGTTATTATTATTTTCTTTATCTGGTGACCAACCAACTCCACTGTTGTGCGATATTTATTAATAAAGATTATTTTTATACTTTCTCCAAAATAAACTGTGCAATAGCATTATTGAGTTCCCCTTGCTCAGATATAAATTAGCCCACTTCAAGGGGTGGCGTAGTCTACTGGCCTAGGAGGGCGCTACATAAATGTCAAGCTTATTTACGTTTTTGGGGGCATATTTTCAGTTAGCAGATGGTACTGTTTGAATCGCGATTCTATCTTCTGCCGGTAACGTCGTAGAATAATCTTCAAAGGGGCGTATAACCCTTGTGCTACCTTAGGCTCGTTTTGACCCATAGGTATGTTTTGCTAACTTTTCATGCTAAAAAACCAAAGTGAAACATTTTCTCTATCCTTTGCGCGGTATCGACGTCCTTTTGACCACAGCTATGTTGTGCTAACTTTTCATGCTAAAAAAACAAAGTGAAACATTTTCTCTATCCTTCGCGCGGTTGCTCCTTTGGCTCTCGACGAAGGCTGTCGCATTTTTCTATCCTCCCCTCCCTGACCTTCCCTGCTTGGCTGTGTCTTGTCTCAAGATACTCTCTCATCATCACTCTCCGAAACTAGAAGCATGGAATTAATTAGCTGGTCTCTCAATGCAATTGACACCATCTTCTCGAAGATAAGCTCGGGTTCAGGGGAACCTAACTGTCCGGACGGGACGTTCGTAGCTGGCTACACTATGGACGCGTGGGAGAATTGGCGTGTGGTGTGTCCAGCGTCGCGTCGCCTGCTTGTTTCCCCAGGGTGGCTGGCGGGTCTGTGTCCAGCGCCTACCATGGCTGCAGGTCCAGATGCTGCTTGTCTACCCCCCAATTCCCGTTGCAAGTCACGTGTTTTTGTAAATGTTGTTGTGCTTATGTGCTGAGGTTTTTGTCTGTTCCCACACTGTACTCCTCTAGGAGCATTGTCTGGGGGTTGCCTTTTTCTCTCCTCCTCTCTCCTCATGTTATGCTGTAACTTTCTAGTTGGCGCCGAAAATGGCTGCCTAGGTAGGCTCTCCTGCCAAAGTAAATTCCTTGTCTGTGCAAACTTTCATGGCGAATAAACACCAATTCTGATTCTGATTCGTTTTGACCACAGCTATGTTGTCTGCGTTGTCTATTACATCACCCTCGCGCTGTCTCCGGGTCCTTGTGAGCCCCCTGCACTAATTTGGCATTGTAATAATGTGTTTTGCTCCTTGTATATTCTAAAATAAGGAGGAGGAGGAAGCATACACCTGGTCCAAGCCACTAGTCTGAAACCTAGATTCATTCTCAATATAATGTTTCAGTGCTTTTGACATGCGTTTGTTTAGAACCATCATGAGTCAAAGTTGAGTCATAGTTGGTGTGTGTGATGATGATGATGACAGTGATATAGACACATCCAAGACTACCAGCACTAACTGGGATGGAGGGAGGGTGAACACCTCCAAAATAATTGAAACTAACACACACACACATATACATACTGACAACTCTGAGAGACAGGAAGAGTAAGACAAAAAGTGAGAACATTTCATTTCGAAATTTTATTGTATATAAACAAACTTAAAAACAACAAAGAAACGTTTATCTTTCAGACAAGGGACAAAGTCATGGATCAGCAGACTACCCTCTTCCCATATATAGGACGAAGCATTTACACCCTCATCCAACCCACACCTACATCCACACCCATATTCTGTTAGCTGGAGTGTAGACTAAATGACTCAGACTCTGTGGTAGTAGAGGTTCCTAGGCGTCTAGGAGGCGGGCTCGTCATACTGGAGATGAGGCGACCGAGTGTTGAGTCCTCCTGTCTGGCGGACCTCTTGAAGTCCGCCCCCAGGAAGGCGTACAGCAGCGGGTTTAGACAGCAGTGGGCAAATGCCATGGGTTCAGCCACCGCCAGCCACACAACCAGCACCACCTCCAGACTGCAGCCCCTGGGAAGGACCTGTAGGCGCATGAGGGCATCCACAGTGATGCCAGCACCATACGGGAGCCAACACAGGAAGAAGCAGACGATCAACGCCACAGTGGTCCTGACAGCTCTGCGCTTCTGTCTCTGCCCCTGCAGAGGCCCGATGCGTGTCAACCTGGACACGATGACACAGTAACACGCCAGCAAAACTAGGCCCGGTACATTTATTCATTTAGCAGACGCTTTTATCCATAGCGACTTCCAAGAGAGAGCTTTGCCCGGTACCAGCAAGCCCACCAACACCAGCTGCAGGTGGAACACTGACTCCCAGAGTGGAGCGTTGTCAGCTGGGTATAAGCGCTGGCACACAATCGTCCCATCTCCTGCTTCCCAAGTCCTGGCAAACACTATGTCTGACACGGCCAAGAGAGCCGCAGGCGACCAGGCTCCTGGAAAGGGGAGGGGTGGGGGGAGACAAAGAGGAGATTCGGTGGTTAGATCAGGAGATGGAGAATACAAGTGAAGATGTACCCCTGTGCATACATCTGAAGCATGGGCACGTCGAGAGAGAGAGAGAGAGAGAGAGAGAGAGAGAGAGAGATGAGGCTAGAGACGTAGCTCAACTACAAACACCAGTCTCCGTGCCAGTAGCTGTCTTGTGCGTGAGGTGTGCGCGTCTGTTGCTTTGACCACAGCTAGGTAGCGGTCCAGACTGACAAAGGCCAGGATGAGCACACTCCCATACAGGTTCACCGTGTAGATGACGTGCACGGCCACACAGGTGCCTAATCCGAAACGCCAGTCCGTCAGGGCGGCATCCGCTGCCCAGAACGGGAGCGTCAGCACAAAGAGAAGATCGGCAGCAGAGAGGTGCAGTCGGTAGCGGTCTGTCAGACTCAATTTTGACCTGGGGACAATCAGATAAAACCATTCTGTGTGTCATCTTCTACATCAGAATCAGAATGTGTGTTTATCAGCCATGTAATGTGTTGTAACACAAACAAGGAATTTACTGTGACAGGAAGGTGCATATAATAAACGAATGTACGAATCTTTCGTTCTTTCTTTTTCAAAAGATTAAAATGTACAAAGTAACGAACTAAACTTACTAAAGGACTAAACTAATATAACATCTTTGTCATCGTCTTCTTTATTCTCACCTGCGCTGGCAGCCAAGCACCATCCACACCAAGCCGTTCCCAGTGATGCCCAGGACAAAGATGAAGCCGTAGACCACAGGGAGGAACACTCTCTTGAGGTCAGGGGTTATAACTTGATCCAGGTCACACGGATCCTCCAGAGCCAGCCCCAAGTCACCAGAACCAGTGTCGTTTATGTCATAGTCAAACACAATATGCTGTAGGGAGGGAGAGACAGAGAGACGGATAGGAGGGGGAGAGATGGCAACAGTCATGAGATACATAGAAAGACACTAGTAGATGAAGTGAGATAGAATAAGCAGTTTCACCATAAGCCACCATAAATTGCCTTGATAAAAAAGGATGACATGATGACTGTTCTGAATTGAACTGACAAGATTCTTGACCAAACATATATTTTAAGTTGTACAATCATCTTTCTATTTGCTGAGACCAACTTTCCAGACTATAATGATCCTTTATCCTTTTTATAAATATCCTTTATCTAAAGATAAAGCCCAAATAACTAGACAGACCTGCCACATTGTGACTGTGGGACCTTCCATGGGGGAGCAGTTGTAAAATGACCTTCAATGTACACCTACAAATCATAGATACGTAAATACAACAACAAAGCTGAATAAGACCTTGCCGCATACCTCATAGTAGGACATGATTGAGAGGAGCCTGGGTCTCTGTCTCCTCTGCTGAGCGGAGCTGAGTACACTTCTCCCTTCAGTGGAGTTTAATATCTCTCACATTCACCCCCAGAGCCCATGCAAGTCTTGGTAGGAGGACTACACTTCCTCATCCCGGTTGGAAGAATACACTTCCTCATCTCGGTCGGACAAATGAGTTCCCTTCCCCCCTCGTCTCTGTGGTAGAAATGCACTTCCTCATCTCGGTTGGAAGAATACACTTCCTCATCTCGGTCGGACAAATGAGTTCCCACCCCCACCCCCCCCCCCCACCGTCTCTGTCGGAGGAAATGAGCACCCATCACCCACCCCTGCAACTAAATGAGCGAATACTGAGCGCTTGGACATTGAGTGCGAGAGTGCGAGAGGAGAACGCCGCAACCTGTCGGCGCCCGAAGAAGACAAAGCCGACAGTGATCCTCACGAGGACCAAGTCCCAGATACTTTCATGTCAAAAAACTGCAAAATCAAATGGTCTTCGGTTCCGTGTGTGACTGCGCCGCCGCCGCAGCGTAAAAACCCAGAGAGGCCCCCCGGACCCACAGCTTACGCCGTTTCCCACGCCCGTGACATGGTCTCCACGTTTTTACTCTTTGTCACGCCACAAATCGAAAGAGTGATCTTGGACGAGACAAATCGCGAAGGCTATCTGAAACGTGGAGAGGAGTGGAAATTCATGGACGCCACTGACCTACGCGCCTACATAGGGCTGCTAATCCTGGCGGGGGTGTACAAGTCCCGAGGCGAAGCAGCCGCTAGTCTATGGGATGCACAAAGCGGCAGAGTGATTTTCCGTGCTACGATGCCGCTCAAACTCTTTTACACTTACTCGTCAACGCTACGATTCGACGACCGTGGGACACGAGCGGCGAGACGCGCCACGGACAAGTTGGCGGCGATACGAGAGGTCTGGGATATGTGGGTAGAGAGATTACCCCGCCTCTACGACCCAGGGCCCGAAGTGACCGTGGATGAACAACTGGTCGCGTTCAGAGGACGGTGTCCTTTCAGGCAGTACATGCCGAGTAAACCGGCAAAGTATGGGATCAAGTCGTGGGTCGCGTGCGATGCAAAATCAAGCTACGCTTGGAAGATGCAAGTGTACACCGGGAAGTTGAGCGACGGAGCCCCGGAGAGGAACCTGGGGATGCGCGTCGTGCTCGATATGACAGAGGGCCTGAAGGATCGCAATGTCACGTGTGACAACTTATTCACCTTTTACGAACTCGGACGAGAGCTCATGACGACGAGAAACATGACCATGGTTGGCACGGTCCGAAAGAACAGGTCCGAGCTCCCGACTGAGCTGCTAGCGACAAACAGGCGACGGGTGCTGTCGTCGCAGATTGCCTTCACGCCCACCACCACTCTAGTTTCCTACCTCGCCAAGAAAAAAAAGAACGTTTTACTCATGAGCACACGCCACACAGACGCCGAAATCAGCGACAGAGACGACGGGAAACCGACCATCATCCTAGATTACAACCGCAACAAAGGAGGGGTTGACAATCTGGACAAGGTCGTCACTTACTACAGCTGTAAAAGGAAGACTGCCCGCTGGCCCCTCGTCATCTTTGACAATATGATTGACGTCTCCACCTACAACGCCTTTGTGATATGGAGAGAGATCAACCCCAACTGGATGCCTGGCAAGCGCAACAAGAGGAGGTTTTTCCTCGAGCAGCTTGGTAGGGCACTTGTGAATCCGCTGATCGAAAGAAGACAACGTGTCCCCCACACGGCAGCGGCTGCTGCGGTTGTGAGAGGTCTCCGGACGGACAGCTGTCGTGGTCCGGCACCTCAACGGCAACCTGAAGAGGCTGACGACGATGATGACGAAGCCCCCGCAGCCGCAGCAGCCGCCTCATCGGCAGGACCGTCATCCTCACCACCGGTCACCTCTTGTGTCAGTAAGAGGAAAAGATGTCAAGTCTGCCCGGTGAAGAAGGACAATAAAACGACCACCGTTTGTCGTAGGTGTAAGAAGTATGTCTGCAGAGCCTGTTCGCATGTATACTGCCCCACATGCCCTCCCTGAGTTGTCAGTTGTGAGTCTGAGTTGTCAACTGAGAGAAAACTAGAGTGGTGGTGGGAGTGAAGGCAAACAGGACACGACAACGGGGATCTTGGGGCTGGCTCTGGAGGATCCGTGTGACCTGGATCAAGTTATAACCCCTGACCTCAAGAGAGTGTTCCTCCCTGTGGTCTACGGCTTCATCTTTGTCCTGGGCATCACTGGGAACGGCTTGGTGTGGATGGTGCTTGGCTGCCAGCGCAGGTGAGGATAAAGAAGACGATGACAAAGATGTTATATTAGTTTAGTCCTTTAGTAAGTTTAGTTCGTTACTTTGTACATTTTAATCTTTTGAAAAAGAAAGAACGAAAGATTCGTACATTCGTTTATTATATGCACCTTCCTGTCACAGTAAATTCCTTGTTTGTGTTACAACACATTACATGGCTGATAAACACACATTCTGATTCTGATGACACACAGAATGGTTTTATCTGATTGTCCCCAGGTCAAAATTGAGTCTGACAGACCGCTACCGACTGCACCTCTCTGCTGCCGATCTTCTCTTTGTGCTGACGCTCCCGTTCTGGGCAGCGGATGCCGCCCTGACGGACTGGCGTTTCGGATTAGGCACCTGTGTGGCCGTGCACGTCATCTACACGGTGAACCTGTATGGGAGTGTGCTCATCCTGGCCTTTGTCAGTCTGGACCGCTACCTAGCTGTGGTCAAAGCAACAGACGCGCACACCTCACGCACAAGACAGCTACTGGCACGGAGACTGGTGTTTGTAGTTGAGCTACGTCTCTAGCCTCATCTCTCTCTCTCTCTCTCTCTCTCTCTCTCTCTCTCTCTCTCTCTCTCTCTCTCGACGTGCCCATGCTTCAGATGTATGCACAGGGGTACATCTTCACTTGTATTCTCCATCTCCTGATCTAACCACCGAATCTCCTCTTTGTCTCCCCCCACCCCTCCCCTTTCCAGGAGCCTGGTCGCCTGCGGCTCTCTTGGCCGTGTCAGACATAGTGTTTGCCAGGACTTGGGAAGCAGGAGATGGGACGATTGTGTGCCAGCGCTTATACCCCGCTGACAACGCTCCACTCTGGGAGTCAGTGTTCCACCTGCAGCTGGTGTTGGTGGGCTTGCTGGTACCGGGCAAAGCTCTCTCTTGGAAGTCGCTATGGATAAAAGCGTCTGCTAAATGAATAAATGTACCGGGCCTAGTTTTGCTGGCGTGTTACTGTGTCATCGTGTCCAGGTTGACACGCATCGGGCCTCTGCAGGGGCAGAGACAGAAGCGCAGAGCTGTCAGGACCACTGTGGCGTTGATCGTCTGCTTCTTCCTGTGTTGGCTCCCGTATGGTGCTGGCATCACTGTGGATGCCCTCATGCGCCTACAGGTCCTTCCCAGGGGCTGCAGTCTGGAGGTGGTGCTGGTTGTGTGGCTGGCGGTGGCTGAACCCATGGCATTTGCCCACTGCTGTCTAAACCCGCTGCTGTACGCCTTCCTGGGGGCGGACTTCAAGAGGTCCGCCAGACAGGAGGACTCAACACTCGGTCGCCTCATCTCCAGTATGACGAGCCCGCCTCCTAGACGCCTAGGAACCTCTACTACCACAGAGTCTGAGTCATTTAGTCTACACTCCAGCTAACAGAATATGGGTGTGGATGTAGGTGTGGGTTGGATGAGGGTGTAAATGCTTCGTCCTATATATGGGAAGAGGGTAGTCTGCTGATCCATGACTTTGTCCCTTGTCTGAAAGATAAACGTTTTTTTGTTGTTTTTAAGTTTGTTTATATACAATAAAATTTCGAAATGAAATGTTCTCACTTTTTGTCTTACTCTTCCTGTCTCTCAGAGTTGTCAGTATGTATATGTGTGTGTGTGTTAGTTTCAATTATTTTGGAGGTGTTCACCCTCCCTCCATCCCAGTTAGTGCTGGTAGTCTTGGATGTGTCTATATCACTGTCATCATCATCATCACACACACCAACTATGACTCAACTTTGACTCATGATGGTTCTAAACAAACGCATGTCAAAAGCACTGAAACATTATATTGAGAATGAAACTAGGTTTCAGACTAGTGGCTTGGACCAGGTGTATGCTTCCTCCTCCTCCTTATTTTAGAATATACAAGGAGCAAAACACATTATTACAATGCCAAATTAGTGCAGGGGGCTCACAAGGACCCGGAGACAGCGCGAGGGTGATGTAATAGACAACGCAGACAACATAGCTGTGGTCAAAACGAATCAGAATCAGAATTGGTGTTTATTCGCCATGAAAGTTTGCACAGACAAGGAATTTACTTTGGCAGGAGAGCCTACCTAGGCAGCCATTTTCGGCGCCAACTAGAAAGTTACAGCATAACATGAGGAGAGAGGAGGAGAGAAAAAGGCAACCCCCAGACAATGCTCCTAGAGGAGTACAGTGTGGGAACAGACAAAAACCTCAGCACATAAGCACAACAACATTTACAAAAACACGTGACTTGCAACGGGAATTGGGGGGTAGACAAGCAGCATCTGGACCTGCAGCCATGGTAGGCGCTGGACACAGACCCGCCAGCCACCCTGGGGAAACAAGCAGGCGACGCGACGCTGGACACACCACACGCCAATTCTCCCACGCGTCCATAGTGTAGCCAGCTACGAACGTCCCGTCCGGACAGTTAGGTTCCCCTGAACCCGAGCTTATCTTCGAGAAGATGGTGTCAATTGCATTGAGAGACCAGCTAATTAATTCCATGCTTCTAGTTTCGGAGAGTGATGATGAGAGAGTATCTTGAGACAAGACACAGCCAAGCAGGGAAGGTCAGGGAGGGGAGGATAGAAAAATGCAACAGCCTTCGTCGAGAGCCAAAGGAGCAACCGCGCGAAGGATAGAGAAAATGTTTCACTTTGTTTTTTTAGCATGAAAAGTTAGCACAACATAGCTGTGGTCAAAAGGACGTCGATACCGCGCAAAGGATAGAGAAAATGTTTCACTTTGGTTTTTTAGCATGAAAAGTTAGCAAAACATACCTATGGGTCAAAACGACCCTAAGGTAGCACAAGGGTTATTGTATTGTGTAAAATTACATTATGCTGATGTCTTTCTAACCCGGTGCAAACAGGTGCCCTTGAGAGGATTAAGGAGTTGAAGCAGATGCTGTCTTCCTCTTGTTGGGCAACCAACAAGTTGTTTATAGGCCTATCTGATTATAATTTTTTCAAAGTTTCCTCCTAAGCACTGCATCTTCATGAGCTTCATTTGGCCTCCTTCTCTTCCAACCATCCAGTAACACCCTTCCTCCATCTGAGTGATAGATGTTATTTAACAAAATATATTATTAAGGGAACATAATGGTCTTAGAACTGCAGTCATACTTAAATGCTTTTGAAATGTGTCCCATTGTTTGTACCTGTGTGTGAGACCTTTGCTATGTCTGGTTTGTTGAGGTGGGCAGTCTGGAAAAGCATAACTAAGGAGTTCACATGGGCAATCAGATATTGGCCAGGTTTCCCAGATTCGTGAAGAAGCTCTTAAGCGCTAAGAGCTTCTTAGGAGCGTTCTAAGAGCGCTTCAGGAGAAAGAAAAAAGAAACGTTATGCCACAGGTATCAACATGATCCTTCTTTCAGGAGAAAGAAAAAAGAAACGTTGTGCCACAGGTATCAACATGAACCTGCTTTCAGGAGAAAGCAAAAAGAAACGTTGTGCCACAGATATCATGATGATCCTGCTTTCAGGAGAAAGCAAAAAGAAGCTTTGTGCCACAAGTACCACAATGATCCTGCTTTCAGAAAACGTAATTTGCAACAATGCATCAGTTACATGAAAAGCAAGTGTCACAGTGAAGCACGTTTTAAGATGGCCCATAAGATGCGCTGTGCCTTGAAAGTAAGTAGGAAATACAGACAATGGACTCATTCTACACGTGAATACAGTCAACCAGTGGACAACAGCCTAATGCAGACAGCTATATCCACTTTCAAGGAATGCATTAAAGCTGGACCAACTTTTGTGTGCACAATGTGCCATCGCACCCTTTTTCCCAACCAAGTAAAGTGTTGCAATCGCAGCAGTTACAAGAAAAATCCACACGTTGTTGCTGTCTGTTTGACAGGGCAATATGTCCATGTGTGCGACGATCAATGTCAAGGTCCTGAACAATGCACTGTACCAGAAGAAAGGAAAAAAGAGTGGATTTGTCACAGCTATCATTCCCATTTGAAGGCAGGAAACAAATCATCCATCGCTGTGGCTAACAACTTGGAGCTGGCGCCCATTCCCCCAGAGCTCTGTGATTTGAACGTACTGGAAAGACAACTTTTGGCCAAAATACTGCCATTTGCCAAGATTGTCACACTTCCTAAAGGTCGACAAGCAGCTATACATGGGGCTGTGGTGTGTGTGCCATACGAGGTGGAAACAACGGTAAATACTTTACCAAGACCATGCAGCTCATCCCAGTTATACAGAGTGAAGCTGAAAAGACGTCTGGTTTACAAAGGCCACCAGCTGATTCACACTGTAAACATGAGAAATGTAGTAGCGGGACTCTCAAAGCTCATTGACACACACCCTGACTACAGAAACATTACAATCAGAGCTGATGAGAAAACGGATGATGATGATCGGATGGACCTTGATAGTGATGATGTCGTGGAAATTTTTGAGAGAATCAATCGTGTAAGCTGAAGTCGGGGGAAGTACAGAGTTAATGTTTATTTGACGTAGATTTAAACATAATAATGTTATCAACATAACATCATCAGCACACAAACATAAGACAATAACATAAAGACAATTCCATACAGCTCCATCTAGCATTCTAGAATGGAACCGGGAGAATCCAGCCCACCAGCCCTACCCAGCTGATGGCCCTGAACCCCCCAAAAACATTCTTCAACAGACCATTTTATAGATACGACAGTTCTCAAAAGTCATTGGTCCATCCTACAGACATGCAGCTATACCAAATCTCTTCTGTCATTGGTTAAATCCTTAGAACAATACAGTTGAATCCACATTGTCTTCAGACCAACTGCCTCTTCCCCCCAGGTGACAAGAACTCTCTCAGGTCACCCAGACTTCCCGTCTCTTAGACTTCACGTCTCCTAGTTAGGTGTCATAAAACTGCAAATGGCATCTCTACCAAATGGAGTTGAATCAACATTCATTGTATCAAGCTTCTTAACCAACTGTAAACTTCTCCTAAAACACATTCATTGTACATAGGCCCAACATTTCTTTCACATTCCCACACTTTTTCTTTTTGTACAATTAATGTCAACCAACAGTAGTAAACAGTTCTTTAAAAACAAAAAAATCTAGCTTCAATACAATTCCTAATCAGGATACAAAATGTCATAGTGTAGTAGTCATCTCTTGTTGCGTGTGCGCATGTGTTAGGCAATTACCCTTCCGTAGTATCAATTTTGAAACTGCAATTCCTTCGCTCGCACATACCCGCCACCGTCACTGCTGACTCTGTCTGTAAACTGTGACAAATGCCGTTGCCATTCTTCCTGTCTTTCAGGACACTCACGAAACCACAGCCTTGATCTTTCCGATCCAAGCGCTGTCTTTCTGGTAATTCTTGCAGACATTATTCAACAGACGGCGGACTAGCACATTCGGAAGAAAAAATTATGTGTATTTTTATGGATTAGTTATTTTCTTATCTTATACTCCCCGTTGTTACAAACAAACATTTAACACAAAAGACAAACTTATACAATGTCCTCACTTTTTCTTTAACTTCTCTTTCCTCACATAAAAGAAAAGTCAGGATTCAAATTCTACATAGAAAACTCCACATCAAATTAGCCGTTTACACATACATCCAAATCCTGGTCGGCAATCTGCAACTCGCCCATTTGGTTAGGATTTATTAACAAATGTTTGCCATGCATTTGTCTACCACCAGACTTAGAATTAATCATAACACACACATCTCAGTAGCAATAAACTCATGCAGAACTCGTAACCCCTTAATGGGACTCAAGATCCTTTGTACGACTTCAACGCAACGGGCCTCGAACCCTTTAAAATGTATTAGTATACTTTAGTAATTACATGACTTCAATAGAGATAGCTCATACAATTCCAAAATATAGCCATAACATGTATTTGTGAGAAAGAAAAAAAATCGGTAACTAGATATGACAATTTCAATTGCACGTCTATTTATCGGACTAAAATTGTACCATTCAAACAAAACCTGCAATAATCCCAATATCATGTTGTAATGTAGAATTTACTGTGAAATCAATGTAGACACAGTACTGTGAAAGAAACAATACCGGGATGTCACAGCATTTTGTTGGGTTATTTCACAGTAAAATACTCTTTTCAAATCATCCTTTGAGATAACCCAGTACATTACTGTAAAACTTGAACTGCACTGCATTGTGGGATCAAGAAGAGACAGGTGGATCCACGGTGTATACAGAACGATAGAAGAGTTCGAGGGTACACTCACGGAAATGAATCATGGCATAATTTATAATTATGTATTTACATCTATTTGATTTTATTTAAATAGTCATTTTCTCAAAATGTATTAATAAAAAATCCTTAGAATGAGCATAAGTCTATTAATTCCTAAATATATTAAACATTCAAAAAATCAATTAAAATATACTATAAAGTTTTAAATATGGCTAGCTGTGAAACAAGCAATATTCAATTGGTTAAAATGTATGAGATTGGTTTACATGCAATCTTCAGGAAGTGAAATCGTTTTGAGTTGGAAATGACGTCAGATTTCGCACTTTCCTGACCGTTTGTCTTTTCGACCATTTCACCTCAGAGCTGCCGGCTTGGATCGTGACCCTTGGCTCTATAACGGTAAACTATCTGCATTCATCTAATTTATCTGCTAGTAATTTCTGTGTGTACTTATGTTTTACTTGTTCAGTTAATACCGTACTTCACTAATTTGAATAATCTAATCCAGTAAATCCGTCATGATTGCAAACATTTTCGTCTAGTTTGATAGCTAAATCTCACATGGTCGATGCTAGAACCTTCAGCTATGGTGGCTAATTTGCAGCTGGCATCAGTGGAATAGGAACATATAGAATATGTTGCAAGATTCGTTGCAAGTACTGTTCAAATTATACATACAAATTTGTAGGTTTTTGCCAGCTCCAAATTTAAGATGAACTATTAGCTAACTCTGCTGTGGGTCAGCGCGAATGCAATTTTTTATAGCTAAGTATTAACATTGGAGTGAACTAGTGTTGCACAGTAAACCTGTACTAAAGAGACACACTTACATAGCTTCAGTGTTCCTGTGCATACATGGGAGACAATCACTGCAAAAGACCTGCAGTTCCTGTGCAGACAGGAGAACCTAGCAGAACGCCATCTCTGTAGCACTCCATCCAGTCCAGAACCCGAAACCCTGAAGTCTCGACTTTTACGATACTCAAACAATGCGATGTTAATATACCTCTCTGATTTAACGAGTCTGGCTAGCTGTCGTGACCTCTCAGGTGGGCTTTGGCTGTGATGGAGAGCTGGAGAGATGGTTGTTCTGCTAAGTTCTCCTGTCTGCACAGGAACTGCAGCTCTTTTGCAGTGGTCGTTAAGGAGCCTAATGACGAATCATGGTCAGAATTATGTTGGCCCATGCTACACCCCTTCACCAGATATACATACACAGTACCACATTGTTAAAAAAATCTTGATCTTACCACTACATTGAAAGCTCAAATTGTGTGTTTCCATTTAAAGTTAATGGTCTCCACATGTCGTTGTTAAGCCAATTACAGGTTGATGGATCCGCTATTTTACTTAAGAGTGTGCTATATCAATATCAACATGACTGTTGCTGTATCCCATGTATCAGGTCTGTGTAACAGGATCATTGTCTCGGCTGTGGAGAACCCAAAGACGGGGTTCCAAATGCCGTTGCTGGGGCTGGCTGACCAGGACGAGGAGACGGTAGTTGGTCCGGGCTATGTTGATTGATCTCTGGTGTTTTCAGAGATCAAAAGAGGGATTAAAGAATATATTGTGCTTATTAAAGTTATGCATTGTGCTTATTAAAGTTATGAACTTAGAAGTGTGCTCAGGCTTAAACATTGGGTCTCACACTGGGTGTGGGAAGCAGGCTGTTCTTTGTGTCTCTATCTTTTCATTTTCAGAAACAACCTTGAATCTGGGTGGAGATGGCACCCGAGCAGGTGGGACGCGGAGGCAAGAACAACTCCCTGATGCACGAGAGAACAAGCTCAACCCTCTTTTCATCTTTCTGTTTTAATTGCACTGTATAAATATATGCTGGAGAGGGACAGATAGCCAGTTGGACTTCGTGAACCAGCCCAAACTCTGTTGCGGGTAGGGAAACGTAGACAGCCCCAGAGCTCTGTACTTGTTGATTTCCAACTGCTGCATTAAAGCTGATATTATCGGACCTCTGCGACTCCAGACCACTCTTTCTAGAACACATATTTGTGTCATAGAATACCATCATTACTTATTGGAATAGACACAAAGATTTAGAATCCTTCAGTAACTAAACCAACAGTTTTACAGCCTGTTCACTGACAACACCTGCTCAGAACAAGTAGTCCAGGCAGTGGCGATTTTAGAGCTGAAGCACCCCTAAAAATAATAATTATTAAAAAGTTCATGAAGAAAGCGACATCCTTAGTTTTTTCATTCATTCAATATTTTGCATAATAATACATAAATGTATGAATTGTTATCCAGTGAAATTAGGGATTTATTTACAGGCACGCAAACTCCTCACCTTTTTGAAACCAAAATGGGTAACCTACGTGAGTCGTGGCCGTGGCCAACACAGCATTTTACCCGTGCTTCCCAACTTTACAACTGGCTCTGGAACTAATGCTGTACAACAAATGTCTTTATGGTTAAAAGAACATGACATTGTTTACAAGAGCACAGATTCTACATAGATCTAGCCTCTTAATTTTGCTCTCAAAGTGCACCAAATTCATGCGTTTAACTTTAAAATGTAATACATTTTCTTCCGGGGGACCATGCCCCCGGACTCCCATAGAGGGTCGGGGGTTCGCCGTATCCTTCTCACTTTTTTCACTCTTGACCTGTTTGCCTGCCTGTTATTAGCAAGGGGTTTTTGCACTTTTGCAAGGCACTGTATTCATGTCACATTGTCATTGGGGGCTGAGCACCCCTAAAGGTCTGATCCTAGAATCGCCCCTGAGTCTAGGCCTAGTCATATTTTCGTTATCACACGATGACTGACATATTGTCACATTATAAACATATTTTTCCAAATAGGCTTAACAATTTTATTAGCACTAAATACATTTAAATGTTTTGCATAGTCGATGTTATAGGTCACTTTTAAAATCATGTCATACTTTATCATTATATCCTGGTCATGGATGCATTAATCATTGCTGCCTTTCAAATATGTCAGGTAAAAAGCAATTAATTAATTTTCACTCTTGCCTGTCTTCAAAACTTGAGAGCCCTGAGTCAGTCATGTTTCGATATTTCTGATGAACAACATGAACCAGAAATGCCATTTGCTGTGGATTAAACCCTTCTTTTTTTTTTTACAAAACCTTACACTTCTCTACTTAAAATTACAAGCTAAGCTATTGTTACCGGCAAGTAACATACAAACAATCATTGAGGACTTTCAAAATGCCCATGAACTTGGCCTGTCACATTCATTTAGCATTTTGAGTGAGAAGTTGAAGGTACTTGGAATTCCTGAAGCCACTATAAGAAACATTATTGATGAATTGAATGCAGGGGATCTACTCAAGCTCTATAATAGAGGAATTCTGAGCACAGACATAAAGAGGAAGGGTGTATTTAAAAAGAGTTTCAACTATGTTGATCCTGTGCCACAGTTCTTAGGAACTGATGAAAACGGCAAATAGTGCTTTGCACAATAAATACCTGTGCTGGAGACATTGACTGCACTATTTAAAAGTCAGTCTGTTCAAGACCAGTATGCCACCACCCGGTTGGAACCCTCTGCTCCTGATGTCTATCAGGATGTTAGGGATGGAGAGGGATTTCAAAACAATATTTTACTGAAATCTGAGCCTTCCTCAATTGGTATAATACTATACCAAGATGCATTTGAGGTGGTCAACCCACTTGGTTCAGGAAAAACAAAACAAAGTGATAGCAGTTTACTCAACCCTGACAGACATTTTCCAACACTATAGGTCGACCATCAATCAAATGCAACTTGTCCTCCTCTGTAAGGAGCGTGATTTTAAGTACTTTGGTACGAACAAAGTTTTTGAAACCCTGATCAAGGACCTCAAAGTCTTGGAGGAGAGAGGTTTTGTAATGCATGATGGCAGTGCAGTTAAAGGTACTTTGGTTGCCATTTCGGGAGATAACTTGGGCTCCCACTGTATTGGTGGCTTTTTGGAAAATTTCAGTCGGGCTGATTATTTCTGTCGGTACAGTGAGATAGATAGGGACAGATTTGTGAACGAACCACAGTTGTGTGGTACCGTTAGAACAGCAGAACTGTACAAAAGTCCCTTGGATGATCTAAAAACTAGTGACACCAACTCTGTATACGGCATTAAGTCTGACTCCTTTTAATCAGCTTGCTCATTTCCATGTTTGCCAGCCTGGCCTTCCACCATGCCTTGGCCATGACTTGTTTGAGGGTATCGTCTCTTATGACCTTTCTCTGTTTATTGATACTTTAGTCAAGGAGAAGCATTTTACTTGCCTTCAATTAAATTGGTGTAAGAACCAATTCAAATACCAAGGAAATGATGGCAACGACAAACCGGCAGATCTCTCTCCTGGCTGTGAGAGATTAAGTGGGCATGCAGTTCAAAACTGGTGCTTTCTTAGATTGCTACCTCTCTTGGTAGGTGACAGGATAAAAAATCCTTGTGACAATGAGGTATGGCAGCTCATTTTGCAGCTAAGAGAAATAGTGGAACATGTCTGTGCACCAGCCATTACAGCAGGCCAAGTAGCATATCTAAAAGTATTCATTGAAGAGTACATATACTACAGGAAAAAGCTGTTCCCTGACTGTCCCCTAAAGCCAAAGCATCATTATTTGTGCCATTATCCAGAGCTGATCATACATTTTGGGCCACTAATACGCCTGTGGACGCTAAGATTTGAAAGCCAACACACGTTTTTCAAACAGTGTGCCAGAAAATTACACAACTTCAAAAGTCTTTGCAAAACTCTGTCAGAGAGACACCAACTACTGCAAGCCTACTTGAGTGCAGGAAACCTGTTCCCTCCACCTATACAAGTAGAAAAGGGTACAGAGTTTTATGTGACCGATTACAATGACAGAATCAGAGCATCTGTAGCTAGTTATGAGTTTGAGTCACAATCTGCAGTGGCTTGTAACAATGTAACAGTGAAGGGCACTGTGTACAAAAAAGGGATGTTTGTTTTGATTGAGAACAAAGATGAAGAACTTTAAGTTGGGAAAATTAACCTGGTCATTGTTCACCAAGATTCTGTGCACTTTGTGACAGAGAAACATTCTTTTGTAAAGCTGATAGACATGGGCATCTACTGTGAATTAGGAGTAGCCCAAGAGGATTATGTTTGCATCAAGCTCAAGGACTTGACTACCATCCTCTTCCAGCTTACAAAGTGCATGACCTGTCACTAATTGCCCTTCACCATTCTTTTTAAGTTTAAGCAGCCAGGTGAGAAAGGAAACGGGACAGTGACTAGTGGTAAAATAGAATGCACAACTTAGTTATTGGAGATAGACATAGATAGAATACAGATGGGAATAGTTTGTCAATTTGTGCACAATGGAAACTGATTCATGTTTAACACATTCTGATCTTTCAGATAATGAATCATCTAGAGATCAAGGAAGCAGTCTTATCATTTCTACCAGGCCTTTCTGTTGAAACCCTGACTTCCTTGGTGGAAGGGTTTGAAGAGCTTGGTGTGGAGAGCAGGGCAGACCTTGCTTTGGTAAAGAAAAGGATCTGGAGAAATACCTCAGACCAATCCAGTGTCGAAAACTGCTGAGTGGCATTCGGAATGAAGGTAAATCCATATTTTGTCAGTGTAAAGTGAACATTGAACAAACACGTGACATCAAGTTAAAATAAACATCAAGTTTTAGTATAATTTTTATCTTCATCTGAGCATTAGGGGTGCTGATGAACATTTGGTCTTTAACAGCCGAATGGTACAAATTGCACCATTAAATAAGTTTACTTGTACAAACTGAAACTTTTTTCAGTAAGAATACTCGATCAAACTTTTTTTTTTTTTTCTCTATATCTAATAATCTTTTCTTATTCTTTCACTTCTAGGATTTCCAGTGCTTGACATAGACTTTGGTGTTGCCTCTCCACTTGGCTCAAGTACTCCATGTCCTTCATCATCAAGTTCTGAAAGCACATGCTCTTCTTTCCGCTCAAATACTCACCAATGTACCTCACCAAGTACTCCAGTTCCCTCATCATCTTTGTCATAACCCACAATTCCTGGCCAGCAATGGTATACAAACTTCCCGGTCAGATGGTACCAGACGCCAGCAGCAGTTCAAAAAGCAGTGGCAGATCAAACAAGACCATCACCAGGGGACAGAAGAGATATGGTGAAGGCAGTGGTGGACCAAATGTTAGAAAATGATCCCAACCGGATCAGAGCAAATGTTCTGTTGACACATTTACATTACATTTACATTTATTCATTTAGCAGACGCTTTTATCCAAAGCGACTTCCAAGAGAGAGCTTTACAAAGTGCATAGGTCACTGATCATAACAACAAGATAGCCAAAAAACATTGCGAGTAGCCAAAACATGAAGCACACATTGTGAACAACCAAAGTAAGTGCCAAAGGGAAGAACCATAAGAGCATGTAGTTAAACAAGTCACAACCAAACAACATGAACAGCTATAAGTGCAAGTGTACCTGTGGGAAAAAGCAAGCAACAGTAATAAAACAATATATCACAGTGAGAACCAAAAATTTAAATCAGTTACCACTAACCACAAGAGCAACAAGTCTCTAAGCAAGAGTCATTGTGATCCTTGAGGAAACTAACATCGGGTCAAGCGAACCGTTCCTAAGTACCGTTGTACTCCCGGAACAAGTGCGTCTTGAGCCTTTTCTTGAAGGTGGAGAGACAGTCAGTGTCTCTGATGGAGGTGGGGAGTTGATTCCACCACTGGGGGGCCAGACAGGAGAAGAGCTTGTGTTGGGACCGGGCGGTCTTGAGCGGTGGGACCACCAGGCGGTTGTCTGAAGAAGACCGTAGGTGGCGGGTGGGGGTGTAAGGCTGCAGGAGAGACTTGATGTAGACGGGTGCAGTCCCGTTCACTGCTCGGAAGGTCAATACCAGGGTCTTGAATCTGATACGGGCCATGATAGGTAGCCAGTGGAGAGAGATGAGGAGCGGGGTAACATGGGAGCGTCTGGGTAGATTGTAGACCAGGCGGGCCGCCGCGTTCTGAATCCTCTGAAGAGGGCGGGTTGCACATGCTGGGAGACCAGCGAGCAGAGAGTTGCAATAGTCCAACTTGGAGAGGACGAGTGCTTGGACTAGCAGCTGGGTGGAGTGCTCAGACAGGTATCTCCTGATCTTCCGGATGTTGTAGAGGGTGAATCTACACGACCGGGAGACCGCAGCAATGTGGGCCGTGAGGGAGAGCTCGTCGTCCATGGTAACCCCAAGGTTCCTGGCAGAGGATGATGGGGTCACCGTCGCAGATCCCAGGGTGATTGAACATTTGCTCTGATTAACCTCTAAGTCATTGGAACCAGTGAAACATCTCTTATGCACCATGTTGAACATATGCTACTATTGATGTGTGTTGTTTCTTATTTTACAGCCGTGTGCTACAGATGCTGATGTGCAGAGGACAGTGACGTTACCAAGCACCCCCTGCTTGATTGTCCAAGGTACTGTTGACATCTGGATTTTATATTGATATTTTGAGCTGTATGTGGTTATTTTAAATAGGCTTAATGTTCTCTGGTGTCAGGTGTGCAAGAGACAGTCAATTAGACCATTAACAATGGTCAGTGAGTGGGCCACAGTTTTCAAAAGCATTCAATGTTGAACATTTAAATGAATGAAATATAAGCATTCCTCTCTTGTGCAGCATTCCACTTCTTTACAGTAGTGATAGATGGGTATCTCTGTTCCCTTCAGGCGACATGATGAAGCCTAGCACCTGGATGCTATCCATTGAAGGACAGGTGGTGATGGGACCACATAATCGCTTTATCAACAGGAAAGCTGCGGTTTTTGCAAGCTACTACAATTTGAACCTGCAATATACCGAGGATGGCTCCTGCACTTTGGAGTTCATGCAAAGGTATTGTAACACTTAAAATAACACTGGACTGTATTGCTTTTTCATCTTGCTTGGATAGCATTTATGGTTGTTCATTTGGCATTCTTTCCTGCCTCCAAATGTGAGCACACTCCAAAGAAAGCTTATTGACTTTGAGTGGTCTTTGTAAATGTGAAATAGTAGTGTTAAAAATGAAAATTTATGTTAAGGGACAGCCCAAATGTGAGCACACTCCAAAGAAAGCTTGTTGACTTTGAGTTGTCTTTGTAAATGTGAAATAGTAGTGTTAAAAATGAAAATGTATGTTAAGGGACAGCCCTATCGTAAATTGTATATTGTATTGTACTTTTTTTAATTATTAAAAAGGTAAAATGAGTATTGTGTTTGTTCTTGCTTTGACTTTTAATTTAGCAAATCCAAAGCACGTTTGTGTGGTAAAATCACAGTTAACAAGTCAAATTTGCTGTATTTTGCAGTGTTAATTAAATTGTAAATGTAAAGTAAATTACTGACTACGAGTTGCATTACTTTTACAGTAAAAGTGTAAATTAACAATATTTTTATGTATAATTAAAATGGTAAATTTACAGTAAATTACTGGCTACCAAGTCAAATCACTTTTACAGTAAAAACAAAATATAAAACATAAAAATACAGACAATTACTGTAATTTATATACAGCAAGATGATGTAATTCCACAGCTACATACTGCTATATCACAGTAATTCAATGACAGGACAACTGTGAAGTTACAATATACCACTGTAGTTGCCTTGCATTTTACTGTGAAATGTTTACAGTTCATTATTGTGAAACATGTGCAGTACATTACTGTGAAATATTTTTAATAAATTACTGTAAAATTACTGTGAAAGTAATGCAACTAGTAGCCAGTAATTTACTGTAAAGTTACAGTGAAATATTTTACAGCAGGAGCTCCTATCGTCGGAGAAGACGGGGATGACAAGGTATGTGACTTTGTGGATCGCTACATTTCATGCCAGCTGCTTGATGAAGACAAACAACCCTTACTTCACAGATATGTCACGGACGTTCAAATGCACAGCAGAAGTCATTCCAACTCATGCAGGAAAGGTAACAAAGTATGCAGATTTGGATTTCCCAAACCACCTATTAAAAAAACGTGCGTAACTTACCCTATGCCACAAGAAGAGGAAGGACCACCCCAAGAACCTGCAATGGCACCACAAGCAGCCAAGAACAAACTGAAACCGGTCTGGGACTTGCTAAACGACCCAAAAGCACAGGTTGAAGACATGTCACAGCTATTGGCGCAGTGTAATATGACATTTGATGAGTACGACACGTATGTTGAGTCTTTGACCTCCGCAAGCGTCATTTTAATGAAGCGTGATGTCAAGGACTGCTGGGTGAACAACTACAATTTGCTAATGGCGTGGAACGCAAACATGGACATCCAGTACATTCTTGATGAGTATGGTTGCATCATGTACATGCTCTCCTACATATCCAAGCCAGAGCGTGAGATGAGTGACTATCTCAAAACGATAGTCAAAGACATGAGCCCAGAAAATCAGACGGAACGAGATGAAATGAAAGGTGTTCTTCAGGCTTATTCCAAACACAGAGAGGTCAGCGCCCAGGAGTCTCTGGCCCGCACGTGCAGCCTGAAAATGAAGTCTTGCTCACATGAGGTTTTATTTCTACAAACGAGTGACAACGCACTGAAAATGAGTCTCCCACTTTGCGCATTGCAGAAGAAACCAGAGGAAAGTGAGAATGTGTGGATGACGGGTATACCCGACAAATACAGAGCCAGGCCTGAAACGCCAGAGTTTGAAAACATGTGTCTAGCAGACTTTGCATCACATTACAGGATTGTCTACGGCAAGGAAACAGAAGACGGAAAGCGTGTCAGCCTATTAAACAACATGGGAATGATCCAGAAACGCACCAGAGGGAAGCCTGCAGTCATCAGATATGCTCGCTTTTCAGAAAAGAAGGACCCTGAGAACTTCTACGGAAGATTGCTCAAACTCTACCTCCCCCATCGGTCAGAGTCATCGCTGAAAACGGAAATGTTCCCCACACACCAGGAGTTTTACAAACATGCCCATGTGAGATTACCAGGAACACACGAGATATGCGCAGACACTGCAATTGTTCAAATAAACCAACAGAATTTTGAACAACACAGTAAGATAGTGGAACAAGTCTTAAACGACTACATGCAGAACGGCCCTGTGGAAGATGCTTGGAACACCTTCGCCCCGGAAGCTGAGTTGGAGAAGTTGGAATGTATAGAAGAACGAAAACAAGCAGAACCACTTCACGAGAATGAACAAGATGATGTTCCGGAGTTTACACGTGAGAAGCAAACTGGGGGGATTGCATTTACTGTAAAGGCCCCACAAATGTGCCCAGATTTTGTTCGCAAAATGTATCGAAACCTTAACCAAACACAAGCTGGCGCATTCTACTTGGTTCGTGAGTGGTGCGTTAACCGTGTGCGTGGCCTAAATCCTGACCCTTTCTTTTACTTTGTCACTGGTGGCGCAGGCACAGGAAAATCTCACCTCATCAAGTGTGTTCATGCTGAGGCAACAAAAATACTCAGTAAACTGCCTAGACTATGCGAGGAAACCGACATATCCATGCCAACCGTTTTACTGACTGCATTTACAGGAACCGCTGCTTTCAACATTTCAGGCAACACTTTGCATTATGTCCTGAAGTTGCCACGTTGCTTAAAGCCACCGTACCAAGGACTTGGAAATCTCATAGATGAAGTGAGGGCCCAGCTGTCAAATGCGGAGATCATCATTATTGACGAGGTGTCAATTATTTCAAAGCCCTTGTTTGCCTACGTCAACTGGAGATTACAGCAAATCAAAGGCAGTAAGAAACCGTTTGGTGGCATGTCGGTACTGGCAGTAGGAGACTTTTATCAGCTCCCCCCACTGGGAAGAAGTAAACCGCTCTGCGTGTTTGAAGAAGATACAGAAGACTTCTGGAAAGACTACTTTCAAATGATCACACTCACAGACATTATGCGCCAGAGAGATGATGTTGCATTCGCTGAGCTTTTGAATAGAATCAGAGTGAAGCAGAAGACGGACTCTTGATTTGCCAACTGTGCGCCTTACATTTACATTTAGTCACCTTGAGCAATGATGACAAAGCTCTGCTTCATCAGGCTGTGACTGACCCTGCCCGCTGCCCTAATGACTTGCTACACATCTTTTCCAACAACAAAGAAGTTGATAGACATAATGCTGCAACTGTGTCTGTTCTCCATTCCCACGTCATCAACATAGATGCAGAGGACTATAGAAGAGACCCTAAAACTGGAGTGATGAAGAAGCAACACCATCCTTTTAAAGGACAAAAGGACAATCTGCTTGACATGCTACAAGCAGCTGAAGGTGCCCGAATCATGATCACCAGAAACATAGATGTGGAAGACGGGCTTGTAAACGGGACAATTGGAAAGATTGCGAGAATAGTCACCCAGACAGAGAATGGTGCTACGGCTATAAACTCGTTGGGACTTGTGCTGGACAATCCAAATGCAGGACAAAGGTATCGGGACAATTCATCAGGTGATGCTGGAAGCTTGGTGTACATAGAGAGGGTAGAGGAAAACCTGAAACAAAAAGGAGTGGTTCGCAGGCAGTTTCCCGTCAGGCTGGCTTTTGCATGTACAATTCACAAAGTCCAAGGAATGACAACACAATCCGCAGTGGTTTCATTAAAACGTGTCTTCCAACCCAGAATGGCCTACGTGGCTCTGAGTAGAACAACTTCACTGCAAGGACTGAAAATGACAAACTTTGATGAGAAGAAGATATTTTGTGATCCTGCAATCACAGCATCACTGGACTCAATGACAAGAGCATCATTGGACAGCACTATGCCACTTATCAAGTATCAACAGACCACAAACGAGGCGCAAACATTGACGATAATCCATCACAACACGGAAGGATTGCCAGCTCACATTGCCGATATCAAATCTCATCACCAGTTGACACTTGGAGACGTTTTATGTTTTACCGAAACTCATCTATCAGGATCTTTTGTTGCTGAAAGTCTACAGCTGGAGGGCTACAAAATGTTCAAACGCAACAGACACCTCTCTTACACCAACCATCCTCACATTGCAAGTAGAAGCGGAGGTGGAGTCGCTATGTATGTCCGAAACCATTACCATGCCTGTGAAAAACAGTACCTTCAAAATTTTACTGACTTGGAGTTTTTGGTCGTCAAACTGGAATCCCCTCTCAAAGCTTTGATTGCTGTTGTGTACAGACCAGCGAATTACAATATTAGCCACTTCCTTTCAAACCTGCAAAGCCTCTTGGAATCTTTAGACATTATGGATTGCCAGCCTATCGTACTTTGTGGATATTTCAACGAAGATTTACTGTCCAGTGGAGAGAAGCCTATATCCAACCTTCTTCAGTCAAGAGGATATGCACAACTGGTCAGAGAAGCCACCACTGAGAAGAACACACTGTTGGATCATGTTTACATCTCCAGAGCACAAGACTGTCTCCAATCGGGATTATTGCAAACTTACTACAGCTATCATGATCCTGTATATTGTATTCTAACGTCTAACATCTAGAACAAATAAAAAACATGACTCAAAACAAAGTCAGCGGCTCCGAAGTCTTCCAACACTTCCAGCATTTGTCATCATATGGATAGTATGCCTCCAACCCTCCAATTCACGTTGTCTGATCAAGTGGGCCTGTGCGGCACTGACAGACCTAACTCTACGCCACAAGAACCCACCATCATCTCCAGCCTTCAAAACCAACTCAGAATCATGTCACGCCACAGCAACCTACCAGCCACTCAAAGCCTTCCAAATCAACGCAAGATCACAGCACAGCAGCAATTTGTCACGCCATGACAAAGGACCAACAAAGCGACTCACCACCACACGACAACCAACCAGCACTTGTCACCATAGGGATAGTACGCCTCCAACCCTCCAATTCACATTGTATGATCAAGTGAGCCTGTGCGGCACTGACAGACCTAACTCTACGCCACAACATTTACATTTATTCATTTAGCAGACTTTTCTTTTCTTTTTCTCTGATCAAGTGGGCCTGTGCGGCACTGACAGACCTAACTCTACGCCACAAGAACCCACCATCATCTCCAGCCTTCAAAACCAACTCAGAATCATGTCACGCCACACCAACCTACCAGCCATTCAAAGCCTTCCAAATCAACGCAAGATCACAGCACAGCAGCAATTTGTCACGCCATGACAAAGGACCAACAAAGCGACTCACCACCACACGACAACCAACCAGCACTTGTCACAATAGGGATAGTACGCCTCCAACCCTCCAATTCACGTTGTCTGAATAAGTGGGCCTGTGCGGCACTGACAGACCTAACTCTACGCCACAACATTGACATTTATTCATTTAGCAGACTTTTCTTTTTTTTTCTCAGATCAAGTGGGCCTGTGCGGCACTGACAGACCTAACTCTACACCACAAGAACCCACCATCATCTCCAGCCTTCAAAACCAACTCAGAATCATGTCACGCCACACCAACCTACCAGCCATTCAAAGCCTTCCAAATCAACGCAAGATCACAGCACAGCAGCAATTTGTCAAGCCATGACAAAGGACCAACAAAGCGACTCACCACCACACGACAACCAACCAGCATTTGTCACAATAGGGATAGTACGCCTCCAACCCTCCAATTCACGTTGTCTGAATAAGTGGGCCTGTGCGGCACTGACAGACCTAACTCTACGCCACAACATTGACATTTATTCATTTAGCAGACTTTTCTTTTTTTTTCTCAGATCAAGTGGGCCTGTGCGGCACTGACAGACCTAACTCTACGCCACAAGAACCCACCATCATCTCCAGCCTTCAAAACCAACTCAGAATCATGTCACGCCACAGCAACCACCAGCCACTCAAAGCCTTCCAAATCAACGCAAGATCACAGCACAGCAGCAATTTGTCACGCCATGACAAAGGACCAACAAAACGACTCACCACCACACGACAACCAACCAGCACTTGTCACAATAGGGATAATACGCCTCCAACCCTCGTTGTCTGATCAAGTGGGCCTGTGCGGCACTGACAGACCTAACTCTACGCCACAAGAACCCACCATCATCTCCAGCCTTCAAAACCAACTCAGAATCATGTCACGCCACAGCAACCTACCAGCCACTCAACAGCATTCCAAATCAACGCAAGATCACAGCACAGCAGCAATTTGTCACGCCATGACAAAGGACCAACAAAGCGACTCACCACCACACGACAACCAACCAGCACTTGTCACCATAGGGATAGTACGCCTCCAACCCTCCAATTCATGTTGTCTGATCAAGTGAGCCTGTGCGGCACTGACAGACCTAACTCTACGCCACAACATTGACATTTATTCATTTAGCAGACTTTTCTTTTTTTTTTTTTTTTATCAAGTGGGCCTGTGCGGCACTGACAGACCTAACTCTACGCCACAAGAACCCACCATCATCTCCAGCCTTCAAAACCAACTCAGAATCATGTCACGCCACACCAACCTACCAGCCATTCAAAGCCTTCCAAATCAACGCAAGATCACAGCACAGCAGCAATTTGTCACGCCATGACAAAGGACCAACAAAGCGACTCACCACCACACGACAACCAACCAGCACTTGTCACAATAGGGATAGTACGCCTCCAACCCTCCAATTCACGTTGTCTGAATAAGTGGGCCTGTGCGGCACTGACAGACCTAACTCTATGCCACAACATTGACATTTATTCATTTAGCAGACTTTTGTACTTTTTTTTTGTCTGATCAAGTGGGCCTGTGCGGCACTGACAGACCTAACTCTACGCCACAAGAACCCACCATCATCTCCAGCCTTCAAAACCAACTCAGAATCATGTCACGCCACAGCAACCACCAGCCACTCAAAGCCTTCCAAATCAACGCAAGATCACAGCACAGCAGCAATTTGTCACGCCATGACAAAGGACCAACAAAGCGACTCACCACCACACGACAACCAACCAGCACTTGTCACAATAGGGATAGTACGCCTCCAACCCTCGTTGTTTGATCAAGTGGGCCTGTGCGGCACTGACAGACCTAACTCTACGCCACAACATTGACATTTATTCATTTAGCAGACTTTTCTTTTTTTTTCTCAGATCAAGTGGGCCTGTGCGGCACTGACAGACCTAACTCTACGCCACAAGAACCCACCATCATCTCCAGCCTTCAAAACCAACTCAGAATCATGTCACGCCACACCAACCTACCAGCCATTCAAAGCCTTCCAAATCAACGCAAGATCACAGCACAGCAGCAATTTGTCACGCCATGACAAAGGACCAACAAAGCGACTCACCACCACACGACAACCAACCAGCACTTGTCACAATAGGGATAGTACGCCTCCAACCCTCCAATTCACGTTGTCTGAATAAGTGGGCCTGTGCGGCACTGACAGACCTAACTCTACGCCACAACATTGACATTTATTCATTTAGCAGACTTTTTTCTCTTTTTTTGTCTAATCAAGTGGGTCTGATCAAGTGGGCCTGTGCGGCACTGTCACGCCATGACAAAGGACCAACAAAACGACTCACCACCACACGACAACCAACCAGCACTTGTCACGATAGGGATAGTACGCCTCCAACCCTCCAATTCACGTTGTCTGATCAAGTGGGCTTGTGCGGCACTGACAGACCTAACTCTACGCCACAACATTGACATTTATTCATTTAGCAGACCTTTCTTTTTTTTTCTCAGATCAAGTGGGCCTGTGCGGCAGACTTTTGTACTTTTTTTTTGTCTGATCAAGTGGGCCTGTGCGGCACTGACAGACCTAACTCTACGCCACAAGAACCCACCATCATCTCCAGCCTTCAAAACCAACTCAGAATCATGTCACGCCACAGCAACCACCAGCCACTCAAAGCCTTCCAAATCAACGCAAGATCACAGCAGCAATTTGTCACGCCATGACAAAGGACCAACAAAGCGACTCACCACCACACGACAACCAACCAGCACTTGTCACGATAGGGATAGTACGCCTCCAACCCTCCAATTCACGTTGTCTGATCAAGTGGGCTTGTGCGGCACTGACAGACCTAACTCTACGCCACAACATTGACATTTATTCATTTAGCAGACTTTTTTTTTTTTTGTCTAATCAAGTGGGCCTGTGCGGCACTGACAGACCTAACGCTACGCCACAAGAACCCACCATCATCTCCAGCCTTCAAAACCAACTCAGAATCATGTCACGCCACAGCAACCTACCAGCCACTCAAAGCCTTCCAAATCAACGCAAGATCACAGCACAGCAGCAATTTGTCACGCCATGACAAAGGACCAACAAAGCGACTCACCACCACACGACAACCAACCAGCACTTGTCACCATAGGGATAGTACGCCTCCAACCCTCCAATTCATGTTGTCTGATCAAGTGAGCCTGTGCGGCACTGACAGACCTAACTCTACGCCACAACATTGACATTTATTCATTTAGCAGACTTTTCTTTTTTTTTTTTTTTTATCAAGTGGGCCTGTGCGGCACTGACAGACCTAACTCTACGCCACAAGAACCCACCATCATCTCCAGCCTTCAAAACCAACTCAGAATCATGTCACGCCACACCAACATACCAGCCATTCAAAGCCTTCCAAATCAACGCAAGATCACAGCACAGCAGCAATTTGTCACGCCATGACAAAGGACCAACAAAGCGACTCACCACCACACGACAACCAACCAGCACTTGTCACAATAGGGATAGTACGCCTCCAACCCTCCAATTCACGTTGTCTGAATAAGTGGGCCTGTGCGGCACTGACAGACCTAACTCTATGCCACAACATTGACATTTATTCATTTAGCAGACTTTTGTACTTTTTTTTTGTCTGATCAAGTGGGCCTGTGCGGCACTGACAGACCTAACTCTACGCCACAAGAACCCACCATCATCTCCAGCCTTCAAAACCAACTCAGAATCATGTCACGCCACAGCAACCTACCAGCCACTCAACAGCATTCCAAATCAACGCAAGATCACAGCACAGCAGCAATTTGTCACGCCATGACAAAGGACCAACAAAGCGACTCACCACCACACGACAACCAACCAGCACTTGTCACCATAGGGATAGTACGCCTCCAACCCTCCAATTCATGTTGTCTGATCAAGTGAGCCTGTGCGGCACTGACAGACCTAACTCTACGCCACAACATTGACATTTATTCATTTAGCAGACTTTTCTTTTTTTTTTTTTTTTATCAAGTGGGCCTGTGCGGCACTGACAGACCTAACTCTACGCCACAAGAACCCACCATCATCTCCAGCCTTCAAAACCAACTCAGAATCATGTCACGCCACACCAACCTACCAGCCATTCAAAGCCTTCCAAATCAACGCAAGATCACAGCACAGCAGCAATTTGTCACGCCATGACAAAGGACCAACAAAGCGACTCACCACCACACGACAACCAACCAGCACTTGTCACAATAGGGATAGTACGCCTCCAACCCTCCAATTCACGTTGTCTGAATAAGTGGGCCTGTGCGGCACTGACAGACCTAACTCTATGCCACAACATTGACATTTATTCATTTAGCAGACTTTTGTACTTTTTTTTTGTCTGATCAAGTGGGCCTGTGCGGCACTGACAGACCTAACTCTACGCCACAAGAACCCACCATCATCTCCAGCCTTCAAAACCAACTCAGAATCATGTCACGCCACAGCAACCACCAGCCACTCAAAGCCTTCCAAATCAACGCAAGATCACAGCACAGCAGCAATTTGTCACGCCATGACAAAGGACCAACAAAACGACTCACCACCACACGACAACCAACCAGCACTTGTCACAATAGGGATAATACGCCTCCAACCCTCGTTGTCTGATCAAGTGGGCCTGTGCGGCACTGACAGACCTAACTCTACGCCACAAGAACCCACCATCATCTCCAGCCTTCAAAACCAACTCAGAATCATGTCACGCCACAGCAACCTACCAGCCACTCAACAGCATTCCAAATCAACGCAAGATCACAGCACAGCAGCAATTTGTCACGCCATGACAAAGGACCAACAAAGCGACTCACCACCACACGACAACCAACCAGCACTTGTCACGATAGGGATAGTACGCCTCCAACCCTCCAATTCACGTTGTCTGATCAAGTGGGCTTGTGCGGCACTGACAGACCTAACTCTACGCCACAACATTGACATTTATTCATTTAGCAGACTTTTTTTTTTTTTGTCTAATCAAGTGGGCCTGTGCGGCACTGACAGACCTAACGCTACGCCACAAGAACCCACCATCATCTCCAGCCTTCAAAACCAACTCAGAATCATGTCACGCCACACCAACCTACCAGCCATTCAAAGCCTTCCAAATCAACGCAAGATCACAGCACAGCAGCAATTTGTCACGCCATGACAAAGGACCAACAAAGCGACTCACCACCACACGACAACCAACCAGCACTTGTCACAATAGGGATAGTACGCCTCCAACCCTCCAATTCACGTTGTCTGAATAAGTGGGCCTGTGCGGCACTGACAGACCTAACTCTATGCCACAACATTGACATTTATTCATTTAGCAGACTTTTGTACTTTTTTTTTGTCTGATCAAGTGGGCCTGTGCGGCACTGACAGACCTAACTCTACGCCACAAGAACCCACCATCATCTCCAGCCTTCAAAACCAACTCAGAATCATGTCACGCCACAGCAACCACCAGCCACTCAAAGCCTTCCAAATCAACGCAAGATCACAGCACAGCAGCAATTTGTCACGCCATGACAAAGGACCAACAAAACGACTCACCACCACACGACAACCAACCAGCACTTGTCACAATAGGGATAATACGCCTCCAACCCTCGTTGTCTGATCAAGTGGGCCTGTGCGGCACTGACAGACCTAACTCTACGCCACAAGAACCCACCATCATCTCCAGCCTTCAAAACCAACTCAGAATCATGTCACGCCACAGCAACCTACCAGCCACTCAACAGCATTCCAAATCAACGCAAGATCACAGCACAGCAGCAATTTGTCACGCCATGACAAAGGACCAACAAAGCGACTCACCACCACACGACAACCAACCAGCACTTGTCACGATAGGGATAGTACGCCTCCAACCCTCCAATTCACGTTGTCTGATCAAGTGGGCTTGTGCGGCACTGACAGACCTAACTCTACGCCACAACATTGACATTTATTCATTTAGCAGACTTTTTTTTTTTTTGTCTAATCAAGTGGGCCTGTGCGGCACTGACAGACCTAACGCTACGCCACAAGAACCCACCATCATCTCCAGCCTTCAAAACCAACTCAGAATCATGTCACGCCACAGCAACCTACCAGCCACTCAAAGCCTTCCAAATCAACGCAAGATCACAGCACAGCAGCAATTTGTCACGCCATGACAAAGGACCAACAAAGCGACTCACCACCACACGACAACCAACCAGCACTTGTCACCATAGGGATAGTACGCCTCCAACCCTCCAATTCATGTTGTCTGATCAAGTGAGCCTGTGCGGCACTGACAGACCTAACTCTACGCCACAACATTGACATTTATTCATTTAGCAGACTTTTCTTTTTTTTTTTTTTTTATCAAGTGGGCCTGTGCGGCACTGACAGACCTAACTCTACGCCACAAGAACCCACCATCATCTCCAGCCTTCAAAACCAACTCAGAATCATGTCACGCCACACCAACCTACCAGCCATTCAAAGCCTTCCAAATCAACGCAAGATCACAGCACAGCAGCAATTTGTCACGCCATGACAAAGGACCAACAAAGCGACTCACCACCACACGACAACCAACCAGCACTTGTCACAATAGGGATAGTACGCCTCCAACCCTCCAATTCACGTTGTCTGAATAAGTGGGCCTGTGCGGCACTGACAGACCTAACTCTATGCCACAACATTGACATTTATTCATTTAGCAGACTTTTGTACTTTTTTTTTGTCTGATCAAGTGGGCCTGTGCGGCACTGACAGACCTAACTCTACGCCACAAGAACCCACCATCATCTCCAGCCTTCAAAACCAACTCAGAATCATGTCACGCCACAGCAACCACCAGCCATTCAAAGCCTTCCAAATCAACGCAAGATCACAGCACAGCAGCAATTTGTCACGCCATGACAAAGGACCAACAAAGCGACTCACCACCACACGACAACCAACCAGCACTTGTCACGATAGGGATAGTACGCCTCCAACCCTCGTTGTTTGATCAAGTGGGCCTGTGCGGCACTGACAGACCTAACTCTACGCCACAACATTGACATTTATTCATTTAGCAGACTTTTCTTTTTTTTCTCAGATCAAGTGGGCCTGTGCGGCACTGACAGACCTAACTCTACGCCACAAGAACCCACCATCATCTCCAGCCTTCAAAACCAACTCAGAATCATGTCACGCCACACCAACCTACCAGCCATTCAAAGCCTTCCAAATCAACGCAAGATCACAGCACAGCAGCAATTTGTCACGCCATGACAAAGGACCAACAAAGCGACTCACCACCACACGACAACCAACCAGCACTTGTCACAATAGGGATAGTACGCCTCCAACCCTCCAATTCACGTTGTCTGAATAAGTGGGCCTGTGCGGCACTGACAGACCTAACTCTACGCCACAACATTGACATTTATTCATTTAGCAGACTTTTTTCTCTTTTTTTGTCTGATCAAGTGGGCCTGTGCGGCACTGACAGACCTAACTCTACGCCACAAGAACCCACCATCATCTCCAGCCTTCAAAACCAACTCAGAATCATGTCACGCCACACCAACCTACCAGCCATTCAAAGCCTTCCAAATCAACGCAAGATCACAGCACAGCAGCAATTTGTCACGCCATGACAAAGGACCAACAAAGCGACTCACCACCACACGACAACCAACCAGCACTTGTCACAATAGGGATAGTACGCCTCCAACCCTCCAATTCACGTTGTCTGAATAAGTGGGCCTGTGCGGCACTGACAGACCTAACTCTATGCCACAACATTGACATTTATTCATTTAGCAGACTTTTGTACTTTTTTTTTGTCTGATCAAGTGGGCCTGTGCGGCACTGACAGACCTAACTCTACGCCACAAGAACCCACCATCATCTCCAGCCTTCAAAACCAACTCAGAATCATGTCACGCCACAGCAACCACCAGCCACTCAAAGCCTTCCAAATCAACGCAAGATCACAGCACAGCAGCAATTTGTCACGCCATGACAAAGGACCAACAAAGCGACTCACCACCACACGACAACCAACCAGCACTTGTCACAATAGGGATAGTACGCCTCCAACCCTCGTTGTTTGATCAAGTGGGCCTGTGCGGCACTGACAGACCTAACTCTACGCCACAACATTGACATTTATTCATTTAGCAGACTTTTCTTTTTTTTTCTCAGATCAAGTGGGCCTGTGCGGCACTGACAGACCTAACTCTACGCCACAAGAACCCACCATCATCTCCAGCCTTCAAAACCAACTCAGAATCATGTCACGCCACACCAACCTACCAGCCATTCAAAGCCTTCCAAATCAACGCAAGATCACAGCACAGCAGCAATTTGTCACGCCATGACAAAGGACCAACAAAGCGACTCACCACCACACGACAACCAACCAGCACTTGTCACAATAGGGATAGTACGCCTCCAACCCTCCAATTCACGTTGTCTGAATAAGTGGGCCTGTGCGGCACTGACAGACCTAACTCTACGCCACAACATTGACATTTATTCATTTAGCAGACTTTTTTCTCTTTTTTTGTCTAATCAAGTGGGCCTGTGCGGCACTGACAGACCTAACGCTACGCCACAAGAACCCACCATCATCTCCAGCCTTCAAAACCAACTCAGAATCATGTCACGCCACAGCAACCACCAGCCACTCAAAGCCTTCCAAATCAACGCAAGATCACAGCACAGCAGCAATTTGTCACGCCATGACAAAGGACCAACAAAACGACTCACCACCACACGACAACCAACCAGCACTTGTCACAATAGGGATAATACGCCTCCAACCCTCGTTGTCTGATCAAGTGGGCCTGTGCGGCACTGACAGACCTAACTCTACGCCACAAGAACCCACCATCATCTCCAGCCTTCAAAACCAACTCAGAATCATGTCACGCCACAGCAACCTACCAGCCACTCAACAGCATTCCAAATCAACGCAAGATCACAGCACAGCAGCAATTTGTCACGCCATGACAAAGGACCAACAAAGCGACTCACCACCACACGACAACCAACCAGCACTTGTCACGATAGGGATAGTACGCCTCCAACCCTCCAATTCACGTTGTCTGATCAAGTGGGCTTGTGCGGCACTGACAGACCTAACTCTACGCCACAACATTGACATTTATTCATTTAGCAGACTTTTTTTTTTTTTGTCTAATCAAGTGGGCCTGTGCGGCACTGACAGACCTAACGCTACGCCACAAGAACCCACCATCATCTCCAGCCTTCAAAACCAACTCAGAATCATGTCACGCCACAGCAACCTACCAGCCACTCAAAGCCTTCCAAATCAACGCAAGATCACAGCACAGCAGCAATTTGTCACGCCATGACAAAGGACCAACAAAGCGACTCACCACCACACGACAACCAACCAGCACTTGTCACGATAGGGATAGTACGCCTCCAACCCTCGTTGTTTGATCAAGTGGGCCTGTGCGGCACTGACAGACCTAACTCTACGCCACAACATTGACATTTATTCATTTAGCAGACTTTTCTTTTTTTTCTCAGATCAAGTGGGCCTGTGCGGCACTGACAGACCTAACTCTACGCCACAAGAACCCACCATCATCTCCAGCCTTCAAAACCAACTCAGAATCATGTCACGCCACACCAACCTACCAGCCATTCAAAGCCTTCCAAATCAACGCAAGATCACAGCACAGCAGCAATTTGTCACGCCATGACAAAGGACCAACAAAGCGACTCACCACCACACGACAACCAACCAGCACTTGTCACAATAGGGATAGTACGCCTCCAACCCTCCAATTCACGTTGTCTGAATAAGTGGGCCTGTGCGGCACTGACAGACCTAACTCTACGCCACAACATTGACATTTATTCATTTAGCAGACTTTTTTCTCTTTTTTTGTCTAATCAAGTGGGCCTGTGCGGCACTGACAGACCTAACGCTACGCCACAAGAACCCACCATCATCTCCAGCCTTCAAAACCAACTCAGAATCATGTCACGCCACAGCAACCACCAGCCATTCAAAGCCTTCCAAATCAACGCAAGATCACAGCACAGCAGCAATTTGTCACGCCATGACAAAGGACCAACAAAGCGACTCACCACCACACGACAACCAACCAGCACTTGTCACGATAGGGATAGTACGCCTCCAACCCTCGTTGTTTGATCAAGTGGGCCTGTGCGGCACTGACAGACCTAACTCTACGCCACAACATTGACATTTATTCATTTAGCAGACTTTTCTTTTTTTTCTCAGATCAAGTGGGCCTGTGCGGCACTGACAGACCTAACTCTACGCCACAAGAACCCACCATCATCTCCAGCCTTCAAAACCAACTCAGAATCATGTCACGCCACACCAACCTACCAGCCATTCAAAGCCTTCCAAATCAACGCAAGATCACAGCACAGCAGCAATTTGTCACGCCATGACAAAGGACCAACAAAGCGACTCACCACCACACGACAACCAACCAGCACTTGTCACAATAGGGATAGTACGCCTCCAACCCTCCAATTCACGTTGTCTGAATAAGTGGGCCTGTGCGGCACTGACAGACCTAACTCTACGCCACAACATTGACATTTATTCATTTAGCAGACTTTTTTCTCTTTTTTTGTCTGATCAAGTGGGCCTGTGCGGCACTGACAGACCTAACTCTACGCCACAAGAACCCACCATCATCTCCAGCCTTCAAAACCAACTCAGAATCATGTCACGCCACACCAACCTACCAGCCATTCAAAGCCTTCCAAATCAACGCAAGATCACAGCACAGCAGCAATTTGTCACGCCATGACAAAGGACCAACAAAGCGACTCACCACCACACGACAACCAACCAGCACTTGTCACAATAGGGATAGTACGCCTCCAACCCTCCAATTCACGTTGTCTGAATAAGTGGGCCTGTGCGGCACTGACAGACCTAACTCTATGCCACAACATTGACATTTATTCATTTAGCAGACTTTTGTACTTTTTTTTTGTCTGATCAAGTGGGCCTGTGCGGCACTGACAGACCTAACTCTACGCCACAAGAACCCACCATCATCTCCAGCCTTCAAAACCAACTCAGAATCATGTCACGCCACAGCAACCACCAGCCACTCAAAGCCTTCCAAATCAACGCAAGATCACAGCACAGCAGCAATTTGTCACGCCATGACAAAGGACCAACAAAGCGACTCACCACCACACGACAACCAACCAGCACTTGTCACAATAGGGATAGTACGCCTCCAACCCTCGTTGTTTGATCAAGTGGGCCTGTGCGGCACTGACAGACCTAACTCTACGCCACAACATTGACATTTATTCATTTAGCAGACTTTTCTTTTTTTTTCTCAGATCAAGTGGGCCTGTGCGGCACTGACAGACCTAACTCTACGCCACAAGAACCCACCATCATCTCCAGCCTTCAAAACCAACTCAGAATCATGTCACGCCACACCAACCTACCAGCCATTCAAAGCCTTCCAAATCAACGCAAGATCACAGCACAGCAGCAATTTGTCACGCCATGACAAAGGACCAACAAAGCGACTCACCACCACACGACAACCAACCAGCACTTGTCACAATAGGGATAGTACGCCTCCAACCCTCCAATTCACGTTGTCTGAATAAGTGGGCCTGTGCGGCACTGACAGACCTAACTCTACGCCACAACATTGACATTTATTCATTTAGCAGACTTTTTTCTCTTTTTTTGTCTAATCAAGTGGGCCTGTGCGGCACTGACAGACCTAACGCTACGCCACAAGAACCCACCATCATCTCCAGCCTTCAAAACCAACTCAGAATCATGTCACGCCACAGCAACCACCAGCCACTCAAAGCCTTCCAAATCAACGCAAGATCACAGCACAGCAGCAATTTGTCACGCCATGACAAAGGACCAACAAAACGACTCACCACCACACGACAACCAACCAGCACTTGTCACAATAGGGATAATACGCCTCCAACCCTCGTTGTCTGATCAAGTGGGCCTGTGCGGCACTGACAGACCTAACTCTACGCCACAAGAACCCACCATCATCTCCAGCCTTCAAAACCAACTCAGAATCATGTCACGCCACAGCAACCTACCAGCCACTCAACAGCATTCCAAATCAACGCAAGATCACAGCACAGCAGCAATTTGTCACGCCATGACAAAGGACCAACAAAGCGACTCACCACCACACGACAACCAACCAGCACTTGTCACGATAGGGATAGTACGCCTCCAACCCTCCAATTCACGTTGTCTGATCAAGTGGGCTTGTGCGGCACTGACAGACCTAACTCTACGCCACAACATTGACATTTATTCATTTAGCAGACTTTTTTTTTTTTTGTCTAATCAAGTGGGCCTGTGCGGCACTGACAGACCTAACGCTACGCCACAAGAACCCACCATCATCTCCAGCCTTCAAAACCAACTCAGAATCATGTCACGCCACAGCAACCTACCAGCCACTCAAAGCCTTCCAAATCAACGCAAGATCACAGCACAGCAGCAATTTGTCACGCCATGACAAAGGACCAACAAAGCGACTCACCACCACACGACAACCAACCAGCACTTGTCACCATAGGGATAGTACGCCTCCAACCCTCCAATTCATGTTGTCTGATCAAGTGAGCCTGTGCGGCACTGACAGACCTAACTCTACGCCACAACATTGACATTTATTCATTTAGCAGACTTTTCTTTTTTTTTTTTTTTTATCAAGTGGGCCTGTGCGGCACTGACAGACCTAACTCTACGCCACAAGAACCCACCATCATCTCCAGCCTTCAAAACCAACTCAGAATCATGTCACGCCACACCAACCTACCAGCCATTCAAAGCCTTCCAAATCAACGCAAGATCACAGCACAGCAGCAATTTGTCACGCCATGACAAAGGACCAACAAAGCGACTCACCACCACACGACAACCAACCAGCACTTGTCACAATAGGGATAGTACGCCTCCAACCCTCCAATTCACGTTGTCTGAATAAGTGGGCCTGTGCGGCACTGACAGACCTAACTCTATGCCACAACATTGACATTTATTCATTTAGCAGACTTTTGTACTTTTTTTTTGTCTGATCAAGTGGGCCTGTGCGGCACTGACAGACCTAACTCTACGCCACAAGAACCCACCATCATCTCCAGCCTTCAAAACCAACTCAGAATAATGTCACGCCACAGCAACCACCAGCCATTCAAAGCCTTCCAAATCAACGCAAGATCACAGCACAGCAGCAATTTGTCACGCCATGACAAAGGACCAACAAAGCGACTCACCACCACACGACAACCAACCAGCACTTGTCACGATAGGGATAGTACGCCTCCAACCCTCGTTGTTTGATCAAGTGGGCCTGTGCGGCACTGACAGACCTAACTCTACGCCACAACATTGACATTTATTCATTTAGCAGACTTTTCTTTTTTTTCTCAGATCAAGTGGGCCTGTGCGGCACTGACAGACCTAACTCTACGCCACAAGAACCCACCATCATCTCCAGCCTTCAAAACCAACTCAGAATCATGTCACGCCACACCAACCTACCAGCCATTCAAAGCCTTCCAAATCAACGCAAGATCACAGCACAGCAGCAATTTGTCACGCCATGACAAAGGACCAACAAAGCGACTCACCACCACACGACAACCAACCAGCACTTGTCACAATAGGGATAGTACGCCTCCAACCCTCCAATTCACGTTGTCTGAATAAGTGGGCCTGTGCGGCACTGACAGACCTAACTCTACGCCACAACATTGACATTTATTCATTTAGCAGACTTTTTTCTCTTTTTTTGTCTGATCAAGTGGGCCTGTGCGGCACTGACAGACCTAACTCTACGCCACAAGAACCCACCATCATCTCCAGCCTTCAAAACCAACTCAGAATCATGTCACGCCACACCAACCTACCAGCCATTCAAAGCCTTCCAAATCAACGCAAGATCACAGCACAGCAGCAATTTGTCACGCCATGACAAAGGACCAACAAAGCGACTCACCACCACACGACAACCAACCAGCACTTGTCACAATAGGGATAGTACGCCTCCAACCCTCCAATTCACGTTGTCTGAATAAGTGGGCCTGTGCGGCACTGACAGACCTAACTCTATGCCACAACATTGACATTTATTCATTTAGCAGACTTTTGTACTTTTTTTTTGTCTGATCAAGTGGGCCTGTGCGGCACTGACAGACCTAACTCTACGCCACAAGAACCCACCATCATCTCCAGCCTTCAAAACCAACTCAGAATCATGTCACGCCACAGCAACCACCAGCCACTCAAAGCCTTCCAAATCAACGCAAGATCACAGCACAGCAGCAATTTGTCACGCCATGACAAAGGACCAACAAAGCGACTCACCACCACACGACAACCAACCAGCACTTGTCACAATAGGGATAGTACGCCTCCAACCCTCGTTGTTTGATCAAGTGGGCCTGTGCGGCACTGACAGACCTAACTCTACGCCACAACATTGACATTTATTCATTTAGCAGACTTTTCTTTTTTTTTCTCAGATCAAGTGGGCCTGTGCGGCACTGACAGACCTAACTCTACGCCACAAGAACCCACCATCATCTCCAGCCTTCAAAACCAACTCAGAATCATGTCACGCCACACCAACCTACCAGCCATTCAAAGCCTTCCAAATCAACGCAAGATCACAGCACAGCAGCAATTTGTCACGCCATGACAAAGGACCAACAAAGCGACTCACCACCACACGACAACCAACCAGCACTTGTCACAATAGGGATAGTACGCCTCCAACCCTCCAATTCACGTTGTCTGAATAAGTGGGCCTGTGCGGCACTGACAGACCTAACTCTACGCCACAACATTGACATTTATTCATTTAGCAGACTTTTTTCTCTTTTTTTGTCTAATCAAGTGGGCCTGTGCGGCACTGACAGACCTAACGCTACGCCACAAGAACCCACCATCATCTCCAGCCTTCAAAACCAACTCAGAATCATGTCACGCCACAGCAACCACCAGCCACTCAAAGCCTTCCAAATCAACGCAAGATCACAGCACAGCAGCAATTTGTCACGCCATGACAAAGGACCAACAAAACGACTCACCACCACACGACAACCAACCAGCACTTGTCACAATAGGGATAATACGCCTCCAACCCTCGTTGTCTGATCAAGTGGGCCTGTGCGGCACTGACAGACCTAACTCTACGCCACAAGAACCCACCATCATCTCCAGCCTTCAAAACCAACTCAGAATCATGTCACGCCACAGCAACCTACCAGCCACTCAACAGCATTCCAAATCAACGCAAGATCACAGCACAGCAGCAATTTGTCACGCCATGACAAAGGACCAACAAAGCGACTCACCACCACACGACAACCAACCAGCACTTGTCACGATAGGGATAGTACGCCTCCAACCCTCCAATTCACGTTGTCTGATCAAGTGGGCTTGTGCGGCACTGACAGACCTAACTCTACGCCACAACATTGACATTTATTCATTTAGCAGACTTTTTTTTTTTTTGTCTAATCAAGTGGGCCTGTGCGGCACTGACAGACCTAACGCTACGCCACAAGAACCCACCATCATCTCCAGCCTTCAAAACCAACTCAGAATCATGTCACGCCACAGCAACCTACCAGCCACTCAAAGCCTTCCAAATCAACGCAAGATCACAGCACAGCAGCAATTTGTCACGCCATGACAAAGGACCAACAAAGCGACTCACCACCACACGACAACCAACCAGCACTTGTCACCATAGGGATAGTACGCCTCCAACCCTCCAATTCATGTTGTCTGATCAAGTGAGCCTGTGCGGCACTGACAGACCTAACTCTACGCCACAACATTGACATTTATTCATTTAGCAGACTTTTCTTTTTTTTTTTTTTTTATCAAGTGGGCCTGTGCGGCACTGACAGACCTAACTCTACGCCACAAGAACCCACCATCATCTCCAGCCTTCAAAACCAACTCAGAATCATGTCACGCCACACCAACCTACCAGCCATTCAAAGCCTTCCAAATCAACGCAAGATCACAGCACAGCAGCAATTTGTCACGCCATGACAAAGGACCAACAAAGCGACTCACCACCACACGACAACCAACCAGCACTTGTCACAATAGGGATAGTACGCCTCCAACCCTCCAATTCACGTTGTCTGAATAAGTGGGCCTGTGCGGCACTGACAGACCTAACTCTACGCCACAACATTGACATTTATTCATTTAGCAGACTTTTTTCTCTTTTTTTGTCTAATCAAGTGGGCCTGTGCGGCACTGACAGACCTAACGCTACGCCACAAGAACCCACCATCATCTCCAGCCTTCAAAACCAACTCAGAATCATGTCACGCCACAGCAACCACCAGCCACTCAAAGCCTTCCAAATCAACGCAAGATCACAGCACAGCAGCAATTTGTCACGCCATGACAAAGGACCAACAAAACGACTCACCACCACACGACAACCAACCAGCACTTGTCACAATAGGGATAATACGCCTCCAACCCTCGTTGTCTGATCAAGTGGGCCTGTGCGGCACTGACAGACCTAACTCTACGCCACAAGAACCCACCATCATCTCCAGCCTTCAAAACCAACTCAGAATCATGTCACGCCACAGCAACCTACCAGCCACTCAACAGCATTCCAAATCAACGCAAGATCACAGCACAGCAGCAATTTGTCACGCCATGACAAAGGACCAACAAAGCGACTCACCACCACACGACAACCAACCAGCACTTGTCACGATAGGGATAGTACGCCTCCAACCCTCCAATTCACGTTGTCTGATCAAGTGGGCTTGTGCGGCACTGACAGACCTAACTCTACGCCACAACATTGACATTTATTCATTTAGCAGACTTTTTTTTTTTTTGTCTAATCAAGTGGGCCTGTGCGGCACTGACAGACCTAACGCTACGCCACAAGAACCCACCATCATCTCCAGCCTTCAAAACCAACTCAGAATCATGTCACGCCACAGCAACCTACCAGCCACTCAAAGCCTTCCAAATCAACGCAAGATCACAGCACAGCAGCAATTTGTCACGCCATGACAAAGGACCAACAAAGCGACTCACCACCACACGACAACCAACCAGCACTTGTCACGATAGGGATAGTACGCCTCCAACCCTCGTTGTTTGATCAAGTGGGCCTGTGCGGCACTGACAGACCTAACTCTACGCCACAACATTGACATTTATTCATTTAGCAGACTTTTCTTTTTTTTCTCAGATCAAGTGGGCCTGTGCGGCACTGACAGACCTAACTCTACGCCACAAGAACCCACCATCATCTCCAGCCTTCAAAACCAACTCAGAATCATGTCACGCCACACCAACCTACCAGCCATTCAAAGCCTTCCAAATCAACGCAAGATCACAGCACAGCAGCAATTTGTCACGCCATGACAAAGGACCAACAAAGCGACTCACCACCACACGACAACCAACCAGCACTTGTCACAATAGGGATAGTACGCCTCCAACCCTCCAATTCACGTTGTCTGAATAAGTGGGCCTGTGCGGCACTGACAGACCTAACTCTACGCCACAACATTGACATTTATTCATTTAGCAGACTTTTTTCTCTTTTTTTGTCTGATCAAGTGGGCCTGTGCGGCACTGACAGACCTAACTCTACGCCACAAGAACCCAACATCATCTCCAGCCTTCAAAACCAACTCAGAATCATGTCACGCCACACCAACCTACCAGCCATTCAAAGCCTTCCAAATCAACGCAAGATCACAGCACAGCAGCAATTTGTCACGCCATGACAAAGGACCAACAAAGCGACTCACCACCACACGACAACCAACCAGCACTTGTCACAATAGGGATAGTACGCCTCCAACCCTCCAATTCACGTTGTCTGAATAAGTGGGCCTGTGCGGCACTGACAGACCTAACTCTATGCCACAACATTGACATTTATTCATTTAGCAGACTTTTGTACTTTTTTTTTGTCTGATCAAGTGGGCCTGTGCGGCACTGACAGACCTAACTCTACGCCACAAGAACCCACCATCATCTCCAGCCTTCAAAACCAACTCAGAATCATGTCACGCCACAGCAACCACCAGCCACTCAAAGCCTTCCAAATCAACGCAAGATCACAGCACAGCAGCAATTTGTCACGCCATGACAAAGGACCAACAAAGCGACTCACCACCACACGACAACCAACCAGCACTTGTCACAATAGGGATAGTACGCCTCCAACCCTCGTTGTTTGATCAAGTGGGCCTGTGCGGCACTGACAGACCTAACTCTACGCCACAACATTGACATTTATTCATTTAGCAGACTTTTCTTTTTTTTTCTCAGATCAAGTGGGCCTGTGCGGCACTGACAGACCTAACTCTACGCCACAAGAACCCACCATCATCTCCAGCCTTCAAAACCAACTCAGAATCATGTCACGCCACACCAACCTACCAGCCATTCAAAGCCTTCCAAATCAACGCAAGATCACAGCACAGCAGCAATTTGTCACGCCATGACAAAGGACCAACAAAGCGACTCACCACCACACGACAACCAACCAGCACTTGTCACAATAGGGATAGTACGCCTCCAACCCTCCAATTCACGTTGTCTGAATAAGTGGGCCTGTGCGGCACTGACAGACCTAACTCTACGCCACAACATTGACATTTATTCATTTAGCAGACTTTTTTCTCTTTTTTTGTCTAATCAAGTGGGCCTGTGCGGCACTGACAGACCTAACGCTACGCCACAAGAACCCACCATCATCTCCAGCCTTCAAAACCAACTCAGAATCATGTCACGCCACAGCAACCACCAGCCACTCAAAGCCTTCCAAATCAACGCAAGATCACAGCACAGCAGCAATTTGTCACGCCATGACAAAGGACCAACAAAACGACTCACCACCACACGACAACCAACCAGCACTTGTCACAATAGGGATAATACGCCTCCAACCCTCGTTGTCTGATCAAGTGGGCCTGTGCGGCACTGACAGACCTAACTCTACGCCACAAGAACCCACCATCATCTCCAGCCTTCAAAACCAACTCAGAATCATGTCACGCCACAGCAACCTACCAGCCACTCAACAGCATTCCAAATCAACGCAAGATCACAGCACAGCAGCAATTTGTCACGCCATGACAAAGGACCAACAAAGCGACTCACCACCACACGACAACCAACCAGCACTTGTCACGATAGGGATAGTACGCCTCCAACCCTCCAATTCACGTTGTCTGATCAAGTGGGCTTGTGCGGCACTGACAGACCTAACTCTACGCCACAACATTGACATTTATTCATTTAGCAGACTTTTCTTTTTTTTGTCTAATCAAGTGGGCCTGTGCGGCACTGACAGACCTAACGCTACGCCACAAGAACCCACCATCATCTCCAGCCTTCAAAACCAACTCAGAATCATGTCACGCCACAGCAACCTACCAGCCACTCAAAGCCTTCCAAATCAACGCAAGATCACAGCACAGCAGCAATTTGTCACGCCATGACAAAGGACCAACAAAGCGACTCACCACCACACGACAACCAACCAGCACTTGTCACGATAGGGATAGTACGCCTCCAACCCTCGTTGTTTGATCAAGTGGGCCTGTGCGGCACTGACAGACCTAACTCTACGCCACAACATTGACATTTATTCATTTAGCAGACTTTTCTTTTTTTTCTCAGATCAAGTGGGCCTGTGCGGCACTGACAGACCTAACTCTACGCCACAAGAACCCACCATCATCTCCAGCCTTCAAAACCAACTCAGAATCATGTCACGCCACACCAACCTACCAGCCATTCAAAGCCTTCCAAATCAACGCAAGATCACAGCACAGCAGCAATTTGTCACGCCATGACAAAGGACCAACAAAGCGACTCACCACCACACGACAACCAACCAGCACTTGTCACAATAGGGATAGTACGCCTCCAACCCTCCAATTCACGTTGTCTGAATAAGTGGGCCTGTGCGGCACTGACAGACCTAACTCTACGCCACAACATTGACATTTATTCATTTAGCAGACTTTTTTCTCTTTTTTTGTCTGATCAAGTGGGCCTGTGCGGCACTGACAGACCTAACTCTACGCCACAAGAACCCAACATCATCTCCAGCCTTCAAAACCAACTCAGAATCATGTCACGCCACACCAACCTACCAGCCATTCAAAGCCTTCCAAATCAACGCAAGATCACAGCACAGCAGCAATTTGTCACGCCATGACAAAGGACCAACAAAGCGACTCACCACCACACGACAACCAACCAGCACTTGTCACAATAGGGATAGTACGCCTCCAACCCTCCAATTCACGTTGTCTGAATAAGTGGGCCTGTGCGGCACTGACAGACCTAACTCTATGCCACAACATTGACATTTATTCATTTAGCAGACTTTTGTACTTTTTTTTTGTCTGATCAAGTGGGCCTGTGCGGCACTGACAGACCTAACTCTACGCCACAAGAACCCACCATCATCTCCAGCCTTCAAAACCAACTCAGAATCATGTCACGCCACAGCAACCACCAGCCACTCAAAGCCTTCCAAATCAACGCAAGATCACAGCACAGCAGCAATTTGTCACGCCATGACAAAGGACCAACAAAGCGACTCACCACCACACGACAACCAACCAGCACTTGTCACAATAGGGATAGTACGCCTCCAACCCTCGTTGTTTGATCAAGTGGGCCTGTGCGGCACTGACAGACCTAACTCTACGCCACAACATTGACATTTATTCATTTAGCAGACTTTTCTTTTTTTTTCTCAGATCAAGTGGGCCTGTGCGGCACTGACAGACCTAACTCTACGCCACAAGAACCCACCATCATCTCCAGCCTTCAAAACCAACTCAGAATCATGTCACGCCACACCAACCTACCAGCCATTCAAAGCCTTCCAAATCAACGCAAGATCACAGCACAGCAGCAATTTGTCACGCCATGACAAAGGACCAACAAAGCGACTCACCACCACACGACAACCAACCAGCACTTGTCACAATAGGGATAGTACGCCTCCAACCCTCCAATTCACGTTGTCTGAATAAGTGGGCCTGTGCGGCACTGACAGACCTAACTCTACGCCACAACATTGACATTTATTCATTTAGCAGACTTTTTTCTCTTTTTTTGTCTAATCAAGTGGGCCTGTGCGGCACTGACAGACCTAACGCTACGCCACAAGAACCCACCATCATCTCCAGCCTTCAAAACCAACTCAGAATCATGTCACGCCACAGCAACCACCAGCCACTCAAAGCCTTCCAAATCAACGCAAGATCACAGCACAGCAGCAATTTGTCACGCCATGACAAAGGACCAACAAAACGACTCACCACCACACGACAACCAACCAGCACTTGTCACAATAGGGATAATACGCCTCCAACCCTCGTTGTCTGATCAAGTGGGCCTGTGCGGCACTGACAGACCTAACTCTACGCCACAAGAACCCACCATCATCTCCAGCCTTCAAAACCAACTCAGAATCATGTCACGCCACAGCAACCTACCAGCCACTCAACAGCATTCCAAATCAACGCAAGATCACAGCACAGCAGCAATTTGTCACGCCATGACAAAGGACCAACAAAGCGACTCACCACCACACGACAACCAACCAGCACTTGTCACGATAGGGATAGTACGCCTCCAACCCTCCAATTCACGTTGTCTGATCAAGTGGGCTTGTGCGGCACTGACAGACCTAACTCTACGCCACAACATTGACATTTATTCATTTAGCAGACTTTTTTTTTTTTTGTCTAATCAAGTGGGCCTGTGCGGCACTGACAGACCTAACGCTACGCCACAAGAACCCACCATCATCTCCAGCCTTCAAAACCAACTCAGAATCATGTCACGCCACAGCAACCTACCAGCCACTCAAAGCCTTCCAAATCAACGCAAGATCACAGCACAGCAGCAATTTGTCACGCCATGACAAAGGACCAACAAAGCGACTCACCACCACACGACAACCAACCAGCACTTGTCACCATAGGGATAGTACGCCTCCAACCCTCCAATTCATGTTGTCTGATCAAGTGAGCCTGTGCGGCACTGACAGACCTAACTCTACGCCACAACATTGACATTTATTCATTTAGCAGACTTTTCTTTTTTTTTTTTTTTTATCAAGTGGGCCTGTGCGGCACTGACAGACCTAACTCTACGCCACAAGAACCCACCATCATCTCCAGCCTTCAAAACCAACTCAGAATCATGTCACGCCACACCAACCTACCAGCCATTCAAAGCCTTCCAAATCAACGCAAGATCACAGCACAGCAGCAATTTGTCACGCCATGACAAAGGACCAACAAAGCGACTCACCACCACACGACAACCAACCAGCACTTGTCACAATAGGGATAGTACGCCTCCAACCCTCCAATTCACGTTGTCTGAATAAGTGGGCCTGTGCGGCACTGACAGACCTAACTCTACGCCACAACATTGACATTTATTCATTTAGCAGACTTTTTTCTCTTTTTTTGTCTAATCAAGTGGGCCTGTGCGGCACTGACAGACCTAACGCTACGCCACAAGAACCCACCATCATCTCCAGCCTTCAAAACCAACTCAGAATCATGTCACGCCACAGCAACCACCAGCCACTCAAAGCCTTCCAAATCAACGCAAGATCACAGCACAGCAGCAATTTGTCACGCCATGACAAAGGACCAACAAAACGACTCACCACCACACGACAACCAACCAGCACTTGTCACAATAGGGATAATACGCCTCCAACCCTCGTTGTCTGATCAAGTGGGCCTGTGCGGCACTGACAGACCTAACTCTACGCCACAAGAACCCACCATCATCTCCAGCCTTCAAAACCAACTCAGAATCATGTCACGCCACAGCAACCTACCAGCCACTCAACAGCATTCCAAATCAACGCAAGATCACAGCACAGCAGCAATTTGTCACGCCATGACAAAGGACCAACAAAGCGACTCACCACCACACGACAACCAACCAGCACTTGTCACGATAGGGATAGTACGCCTCCAACCCTCCAATTCACGTTGTCTGATCAAGTGGGCTTGTGCGGCACTGACAGACCTAACTCTACGCCACAACATTGACATTTATTCATTTAGCAGACTTTTTTTTTTTTTGTCTAATCAAGTGGGCCTGTGCGGCACTGACAGACCTAACGCTACGCCACAAGAACCCACCATCATCTCCAGCCTTCAAAACCAACTCAGAATCATGTCACGCCACAGCAACCTACCAGCCACTCAAAGCCTTCCAAATCAACGCAAGATCACAGCACAGCAGCAATTTGTCACGCCATGACAAAGGACCAACAAAGCGACTCACCACCACACGACAACCAACCAGCACTTGTCACGATAGGGATAGTACGCCTCCAACCCTCGTTGTTTGATCAAGTGGGCCTGTGCGGCACTGACAGACCTAACTCTACGCCACAACATTGACATTTATTCATTTAGCAGACTTTTCTTTTTTTTCTCAGATCAAGTGGGCCTGTGCGGCACTGACAGACCTAACTCTACGCCACAAGAACCCACCATCATCTCCAGCCTTCAAAACCAACTCAGAATCATGTCACGCCACACCAACCTACCAGCCATTCAAAGCCTTCCAAATCAACGCAAGATCACAGCACAGCAGCAATTTGTCACGCCATGACAAAGGACCAACAAAGCGACTCACCACCACACGACAACCAACCAGCACTTGTCACAATAGGGATAGTACGCCTCCAACCCTCCAATTCACGTTGTCTGAATAAGTGGGCCTGTGCGGCACTGACAGACCTAACTCTACGCCACAACATTGACATTTATTCATTTAGCAGACTTTTTTCTCTTTTTTTGTCTGATCAAGTGGGCCTGTGCGGCACTGACAGACCTAACTCTACGCCACAAGAACCCAACATCATCTCCAGCCTTCAAAACCAACTCAGAATCATGTCACGCCACACCAACCTACCAGCCATTCAAAGCCTTCCAAATCAACGCAAGATCACAGCACAGCAGCAATTTGTCACGCCATGACAAAGGACCAACAAAGCGACTCACCACCACACGACAACCAACCAGCACTTGTCACAATAGGGATAGTACGCCTCCAACCCTCCAATTCACGTTGTCTGAATAAGTGGGCCTGTGCGGCACTGACAGACCTAACTCTATGCCACAACATTGACATTTATTCATTTAGCAGACTTTTGTACTTTTTTTTTGTCTGATCAAGTGGGCCTGTGCGGCACTGACAGACCTAACTCTACGCCACAAGAACCCACCATCATCTCCAGCCTTCAAAACCAACTCAGAATCATGTCACGCCACAGCAACCACCAGCCACTCAAAGCCTTCCAAATCAACGCAAGATCACAGCACAGCAGCAATTTGTCACGCCATGACAAAGGACCAACAAAGCGACTCACCACCACACGACAACCAACCAGCACTTGTCACAATAGGGATAGTACGCCTCCAACCCTCGTTGTTTGATCAAGTGGGCCTGTGCGGCACTGACAGACCTAACTCTACGCCACAACATTGACATTTATTCATTTAGCAGACTTTTCTTTTTTTTTCTCAGATCAAGTGGGCCTGTGCGGCACTGACAGACCTAACTCTACGCCACAAGAACCCACCATCATCTCCAGCCTTCAAAACCAACTCAGAATCATGTCACGCCACACCAACCTACCAGCCATTCAAAGCCTTCCAAATCAACGCAAGATCACAGCACAGCAGCAATTTGTCACGCCATGACAAAGGACCAACAAAGCGACTCACCACCACACGACAACCAACCAGCACTTGTCACAATAGGGATAGTACGCCTCCAACCCTCCAATTCACGTTGTCTGAATAAGTGGGCCTGTGCGGCACTGACAGACCTAACTCTACGCCACAACATTGACATTTATTCATTTAGCAGACTTTTTTCTCTTTTTTTGTCTAATCAAGTGGGCCTGTGCGGCACTGACAGACCTAACGCTACGCCACAAGAACCCACCATCATCTCCAGCCTTCAAAACCAACTCAGAATCATGTCACGCCACAGCAACCACCAGCCACTCAAAGCCTTCCAAATCAACGCAAGATCACAGCACAGCAGCAATTTGTCACGCCATGACAAAGGACCAACAAAACGACTCACCACCACACGACAACCAACCAGCACTTGTCACAATAGGGATAATACGCCTCCAACCCTCGTTGTCTGATCAAGTGGGCCTGTGCGGCACTGACAGACCTAACTCTACGCCACAAGAACCCACCATCATCTCCAGCCTTCAAAACCAACTCAGAATCATGTCACGCCACAGCAACCTACCAGCCACTCAACAGCATTCCAAATCAACGCAAGATCACAGCACAGCAGCAATTTGTCACGCCATGACAAAGGACCAACAAAGCGACTCACCACCACACGACAACCAACCAGCACTTGTCACGATAGGGATAGTACGCCTCCAACCCTCCAATTCACGTTGTCTGATCAAGTGGGCTTGTGCGGCACTGACAGACCTAACTCTACGCCACAACATTGACATTTATTCATTTAGCAGACTTTTTTTTTTTTTGTCTAATCAAGTGGGCCTGTGCGGCACTGACAGACCTAACGCTACGCCACAAGAACCCACCATCATCTCCAGCCTTCAAAACCAACTCAGAATCATGTCACGCCACAGCAACCTACCAGCCACTCAAAGCCTTCCAAATCAACGCAAGATCACAGCACAGCAGCAATTTGTCACGCCATGACAAAGGACCAACAAAGCGACTCACCACCACACGACAACCAACCAGCACTTGTCACCATAGGGATAGTACGCCTCCAACCCTCCAATTCATGTTGTCTGATCAAGTGAGCCTGTGCGGCACTGACAGACCTAACTCTACGCCACAACATTGACATTTATTCATTTAGCAGACTTTTCTTTTTTTTCTCAGATCAAGTGGGCCTGTGCGGCACTGACAGACCTAACTCTACGCCACAAGAACCCACCATCATCTCCAGCCTTCAAAACCAACTCAGAATCATGTCACGCCACACCAACCTACCAGCCATTCAAAGCCTTCCAAATCAACGCAAGATCACAGCACAGCAGCAATTTGTCACGCCATGACAAAGGACCAACAAAGCGACTCACCACCACACGACAACCAACCAGCACTTGTCACAATAGGGATAGTACGCCTCCAACCCTCCAATTCACGTTGTCTGAATAAGTGGGCCTGTGCGGCACTGACAGACCTAACTCTACGCCACAACATTGACATTTATTCATTTAGCAGACTTTTTTCTCTTTTTTTGTCTGATCAAGTGGGCCTGTGCGGCACTGACAGACCTAACTCTACGCCACAAGAACCCAACATCATCTCCAGCCTTCAAAACCAACTCAGAATCATGTCACGCCACACCAACCTACCAGCCATTCAAAGCCTTCCAAATCAACGCAAGATCACAGCACAGCAGCAATTTGTCACGCCATGACAAAGGACCAACAAAGCGACTCACCACCACACGACAACCAACCAGCACTTGTCACAATAGGGATAGTACGCCTCCAACCCTCCAATTCACGTTGTCTGAATAAGTGGGCCTGTGCGGCACTGACAGACCTAACTCTATGCCACAACATTGACATTTATTCATTTAGCAGACTTTTGTACTTTTTTTTTGTCTGATCAAGTGGGCCTGTGCGGCACTGACAGACCTAACTCTACGCCACAAGAACCCACCATCATCTCCAGCCTTCAAAACCAACTCAGAATCATGTCACGCCACAGCAACCACCAGCCACTCAAAGCCTTCCAAATCAACGCAAGATCACAGCACAGCAGCAATTTGTCACGCCATGACAAAGGACCAACAAAGCGACTCACCACCACACGACAACCAACCAGCACTTGTCACAATAGGGATAGTACGCCTCCAACCCTCGTTGTTTGATCAAGTGGGCCTGTGCGGCACTGACAGACCTAACTCTACGCCACAACATTGACATTTATTCATTTAGCAGACTTTTCTTTTTTTTTCTCAGATCAAGTGGGCCTGTGCGGCACTGACAGACCTAACTCTACGCCACAAGAACCCACCATCATCTCCAGCCTTCAAAACCAACTCAGAATCATGTCACGCCACACCAACCTACCAGCCATTCAAAGCCTTCCAAATCAACGCAAGATCACAGCACAGCAGCAATTTGTCACGCCATGACAAAGGACCAACAAAGCGACTCACCACCACACGACAACCAACCAGCACTTGTCACAATAGGGATAGTACGCCTCCAACCCTCCAATTCACGTTGTCTGAATAAGTGGGCCTGTGCGGCACTGACAGACCTAACTCTACGCCACAACATTGACATTTATTCATTTAGCAGACTTTTTTCTCTTTTTTTGTCTAATCAAGTGGGCCTGTGCGGCACTGACAGACCTAACGCTACGCCACAAGAACCCACCATCATCTCCAGCCTTCAAAACCAACTCAGAATCATGTCACGCCACAGCAACCACCAGCCACTCAAAGCCTTCCAAATCAACGCAAGATCACAGCACAGCAGCAATTTGTCACGCCATGACAAAGGACCAACAAAACGACTCACCACCACACGACAACCAACCAGCACTTGTCACAATAGGGATAATACGCCTCCAACCCTCGTTGTCTGATCAAGTGGGCCTGTGCGGCACTGACAGACCTAACTCTACGCCACAAGAACCCACCATCATCTCCAGCCTTCAAAACCAACTCAGAATCATGTCACGCCACAGCAACCTACCAGCCACTCAACAGCATTCCAAATCAACGCAAGATCACAGCACAGCAGCAATTTGTCACGCCATGACAAAGGACCAACAAAGCGACTCACCACCACACGACAACCAACCAGCACTTGTCACGATAGGGATAGTACGCCTCCAACCCTCCAATTCACGTTGTCTGATCAAGTGGGCTTGTGCGGCACTGACAGACCTAACTCTACGCCACAACATTGACATTTATTCATTTAGCAGACTTTTTTTTTTTTTGTCTAATCAAGTGGGCCTGTGCGGCACTGACAGACCTAACGCTACGCCACAAGAACCCACCATCATCTCCAGCCTTCAAAACCAACTCAGAATCATGTCACGCCACAGCAACCTACCAGCCACTCAAAGCCTTCCAAATCAACGCAAGATCACAGCACAGCAGCAATTTGTCACGCCATGACAAAGGACCAACAAAGCGACTCACCACCACACGACAACCAACCAGCACTTGTCACCATAGGGATAGTACGCCTCCAACCCTCCAATTCATGTTGTCTGATCAAGTGAGCCTGTGCGGCACTGACAGACCTAACTCTACGCCACAACATTGACATTTATTCATTTAGCAGACTTTTTTTTTTTTTTTTTTTTATCAAGTGGGCCTGTGCGGCACTGACAGACCTAACTCTACGCCACAAGAACCCACCATCATCTCCAGCCTTCAAAACCAACTCAGAATCATGTCACGCCACACCAACCTACCAGCCATTCAAAGCCTTCCAAATCAACGCAAGATCACAGCACAGCAGCAATTTGTCACGCCATGACAAAGGACCAACAAAGCGACTCACCACCACACGACAACCAACCAGCACTTGTCACAATAGGGATAGTACGCCTCCAACCCTCCAATTCACGTTGTCTGAATAAGTGGGCCTGTGCGGCACTGACAGACCTAACTCTACGCCACAACATTGACATTTATTCATTTAGCAGACTTTTTTCTCTTTTTTTGTCTAATCAAGTGGGCCTGTGCGGCACTGACAGACCTAACGCTACGCCACAAGAACCCACCATCATCTCCAGCCTTCAAAACCAACTCAGAATCATGTCACGCCACAGCAACCACCAGCCACTCAAAGCCTTCCAAATCAACGCAAGATCACAGCACAGCAGCAATTTGTCACGCCATGACAAAGGACCAACAAAACGACTCACCACCACACGACAACCAACCAGCACTTGTCACAATAGGGATAATACGCCTCCAACCCTCGTTGTCTGATCAAGTGGGCCTGTGCGGCACTGACAGACCTAACTCTACGCCACAAGAACCCACCATCATCTCCAGCCTTCAAAACCAACTCAGAATCATGTCACGCCACAGCAACCTACCAGCCACTCAACAGCATTCCAAATCAACGCAAGATCACAGCACAGCAGCAATTTGTCACGCCATGACAAAGGACCAACAAAGCGACTCACCACCACACGACAACCAACCAGCACTTGTCACGATAGGGATAGTACGCCTCCAACCCTCCAATTCACGTTGTCTGATCAAGTGGGCTTGTGCGGCACTGACAGACCTAACTCTACGCCACAACATTGACATTTATTCATTTAGCAGACTTTTTTTTTTTTTGTCTAATCAAGTGGGCCTGTGCGGCACTGACAGACCTAACGCTACGCCACAAGAACCCACCATCATCTCCAGCCTTCAAAACCAACTCAGAATCATGTCACGCCACAGCAACCTACCAGCCACTCAAAGCCTTCCAAATCAACGCAAGATCACAGCACAGCAGCAATTTGTCACGCCATGACAAAGGACCAACAAAGCGACTCACCACCACACGACAACCAACCAGCACTTGTCACCATAGGGATAGTACGCCTCCAACCCTCCAATTCATGTTGTCTGATCAAGTGAGCCTGTGCGGCACTGACAGACCTAACTCTACGCCACAACATTGACATTTATTCATTTAGCAGACTTTTCTTTTTTTTTTTTTTTTATCAAGTGGGCCTGTGCGGCACTGACAGACCTAACTCTACGCCACAAGAACCCACCATCATCTCCAGCCTTCAAAACCAACTCAGAATCATGTCACGCCACACCAACCTACCAGCCATTCAAAGCCTTCCAAATCAACGCAAGATCACAGCACAGCAGCAATTTGTCACGCCATGACAAAGGACCAACAAAGCGACTCACCACCACACGACAACCAACCAGCACTTGTCACAATAGGGATAGTACGCCTCCAACCCTCCAATTCACGTTGTCTGAATAAGTGGGCCTGTGCGGCACTGACAGACCTAACTCTATGCCACAACATTGACATTTATTCATTTAGCAGACTTTTGTACTTTTTTTTTGTCTGATCAAGTGGGCCTGTGCGGCACTGACAGACCTAACTCTACGCCACAAGAACCCACCATCATCTCCAGCCTTCAAAACCAACTCAGAATCATGTCACGCCACAGCAACCACCAGCCACTCAAAGCCTTCCAAATCAACGCAAGATCACAGCACAGCAGCAATTTGTCACGCCATGACAAAGGACCAACAAAACGACTCACCACCACACGACAACCAACCAGCACTTGTCATGATAGGGATAGTACGCCTCCAACCCTCCAATTCACGTTGTCTGATCAAGTGGGCCTGCGCGGCACTGACAGACCTAACTCTACGCCACAACATTGACATTTATTCATTTAGCAGACTTTTCTTTTTTTTTTGTCTGATCAAGTGGGCCTGTGCGGCACTGACAGACCTAACGCTACGCCACAAGAACCCACCATCATCTCCAGCGTTCAAAACCAACTCAGAATCATGTCACGCCACAGCAACCTACCAGCCACTCAAAGCATTCCAAATCAACGCAAGATCACAGCACAGCAGCAATTTGTCACGCCATGACAAAGGACCAACAAAGCGACTCACCACCACACGACAACCAACCAGCACTTGTCACCATAGGCATAGTACGCCTCCAACCCTCCAATTCACGTTGTATGATCAAGTGAGCCTGTGCGGCACTGACAGACCTAACTCTACGCCACAACATTGACATTTATTCATTTAGCAGACTTTTCTTCTTTTTTTTCTCTGATCAAGTGGGCCTGTGCGGCACTGACAGACCTAACTCTATGCCACAACATTGACATTTATTCATTTAGCAGACTTTTCTTCTTTTTTTCTCTGATCAAGTGGGCCTGTAAGGCACTGACAGACCTAACTCTATGCCACAACATTGACATTTATTCATTTAGTAGACTTTTGTACTTTTTTTTTGTCTGATCAAGTGGGCCTGTGCGGCACTGACAGACCTAACTCTACGCCACAAGAACCCACCATCATCTCCAGCCTTCAAAACCAACTCAGAATCATGTCACGCCACAGCAACCACCAGCCACTCAAAGCCTTCCAAATCAACGCAAGATCACAGCACAGCAGCAATTTGTCACGCCATGACAAAGGACCAACAAAGCGACTCACCACCACACGACAACCAACCAGCACTTGTCACAATAGGGATAGTACGCCTCCAACCCTCGTTGTTTGATCAAGTGGGCCTGTGCGGCACTGACAGACCTAACTCTACGCCACAACATTGACATTTATTCATTTAGCAGACCTTTCTTTTTTTTTCTCAGATCAAGTGGGCCTGTGCGGCACTGACAGACCTAACTCTACGCCACAAGAACCCACCATCATCTCCAGCCTTCAAAACCAACTCAGAATCATGTCACGCCACACCAACCTACCAGCCATTCAAAGCCTTCCAAATCAACGCAAGATCACAGCACAGCAGCAATTTGTCACGCCATGACAAAGGACCAACAAAGCGACTCACCACCACACGACAACCAACCAGCACTTGTCACAATAGGGATAGTACGCCTCCAACCCTCCAATTCACGTTGTCTGAATAAGTGGGCCTGTGCGGCACTGACAGACCTAACTCTATGCCACAACATTGACATTTATTCATTTAGCAGACTTTTGTACTTTTTTTTTGTCTGATCAAGTGGGCCTGTGCGGCACTGACAGACCTAACTCTACGCCACAAGAACCCACCATCATCTCCAGCCTTCAAAACCAACTCAGAATCATGTCACGCCACAGCAACCACCAGCCACTCAAAGCCTTCCAAATCAACGCAAGATCACAGCACAGCAGCAATTTGTCACGCCATGACAAAGGACCAACAAAGCGACTCACCACCACACGACAACCAACCAGCACTTGTCACAATAGGGATAGTACGCCTCCAACCCTCGTTGTTTGATCAAGTGGGCCTGTGCGGCACTGACAGACCTAACTCTACGCCACAACATTGACATTTATTCATTTAGCAGACTTTTCTTTTTTTTTCTCAGATCAAGTGGGCCTGTGCGGCACTGACAGACCTAACTCTACGCCACAAGAACCCACCATCATCTCCAGCCTTCAAAACCAACTCAGAATCATGTCACGCCACACCAACCTACCAGCCATTCAAAGCCTTCCAAATCAACGCAAGATCACAGCACAGCAGCAATTTGTCACGCCATGACAAAGGACCAACAAAGCGACTCACCACCACACGACAACCAACCAGCACTTGTCACAATAGGGATAGTACGCCTCCAACCCTCCAATTCACGTTGTCTGAATAAGTGGGCCTGTGCGGCACTGACAGACCTAACTCTACGCCACAACATTGACATTTATTCATTTAGCAGACTTTTTTCTCTTTTTTTGTCTAATCAAGTGGGCCTGTGCGGCACTGACAGACCTAACGCTACGCCACAAGAACCCACCATCATCTCCAGCCTTCAAAACCAACTCAGAATCATGTCACGCCACAGCAACCACCAGCCACTCAAAGCCTTCCAAATCAACGCAAGATCACAGCACAGCAGCAATTTGTCACGCCATGACAAAGGACCAACAAAACGACTCACCACCACACGACAACCAACCAGCACTTGTCACAATAGGGATAATACGCCTCCAACCCTCGTTGTCTGATCAAGTGGGCCTGTGCGGCACTGACAGACCTAACTCTACGCCACAAGAACCCACCATCATCTCCAGCCTTCAAAACCAACTCAGAATCATGTCACGCCACAGCAACCTACCAGCCACTCAACAGCATTCCAAATCAACGCAAGATCACAGCACAGCAGCAATTTGTCACGCCATGACAAAGGACCAACAAAGCGACTCACCACCACACGACAACCAACCAGCACTTGTCACGATAGGGATAGTACGCCTCCAACCCTCCAATTCACGTTGTCTGATCAAGTGGGCTTGTGCGGCACTGACAGACCTAACTCTACGCCACAACATTGACATTTATTCATTTAGCAGACTTTTTTTTTTTTTGTCTAATCAAGTGGGCCTGTGCGGCACTGACAAACCTAACGCTACGCCACAAGAACCCACCATCATCTCCAGCCTTCAAAACCAACTCAGAATCATGTCACGCCACAGCAACCTACCAGCCACTCAAAGCCTTCCAAATCAACGCAAGATCACAGCACAGCAGCAATTTGTCACGCCATGACAAAGGACCAACAAAGCGACTCACCACCACACGACAACCAACCAGCACTTGTCACCATAGGGATAGTACGCCTCCAACCCTCCAATTCATGTTGTCTGATCAAGTGAGCCTGTGCGGCACTGACAGACCTAACTCTACGCCACAACATTGACATTTATTCATTTAGCAGACTTTTCTTTTTTTTTTTTTTTTATCAAGTGGGCCTGTGCGGCACTGACAGACCTAACTCTACACCACAAGAACCCACCATCATCTCCAGCCTTCAAAACCAACTCAGAATCATGTCACGCCACACCAACCTACCAGCCATTCAAAGCCTTCCAAATCAACGCAAGATCACAGCACAGCAGCAATTTGTCACGCCATGACAAAGGACCAACAAAGCGACTCACCACCACACGACAACCAACCAGCACTTGTCACAATAGGGATAGTACGCCTCCAACCCTCCAATTCACGTTGTCTGAATAAGTGGGCCTGTGCGGCACTGACAGACCTAACTCTATGCCACAACATTGACATTTATTCATTTAGCAGACTTTTGTACCTTTTTTTTGTCTGATCAAGTGGGCCTGTGCGGCACTGACAGACCTAACTCTACGCCACAAGAACCCACCATCATCTCCAGCCTTCAAAACCAACTCAGAATCATGTCACGCCACAGCAACCACCAGCCACTCAAAGCCTTCCAAATCAACGCAAGATCACAGCACAGCAGCAATTTGTCACGCCATGACAAAGGACCAACAAAACGACTCACCACCACACGACAACCAACCAGCACTTGTCATGATAGGGATAGTACGCCTCCAACCCTCGTTGTTTGATCAAGTGGGCCTGTGCGGCACTGACAGACCTAACTCTACGCCACAACATTGACATTTATTCATTTAGCAGACCTTTCTTTTTTTTTCTCAGATCAAGTGGGCCTGTGCGGCACTGACAGACCTAACTCTACGCCACAAGAACCCACCATCATCTCCAGCCTTCAAAACCAACTCAGAATCATGTCACGCCACACCAACCTACCAGCCATTCAAAGCCTTCCAAATCAACGCAAGATCACAGCACAGCAGCAATTTGTCACGCCATGACAAAGGACCAACAAAGCGACTCACCACCACACGACAACCAACCAGCACTTGTCACAATAGGGATAGTACGCCTCCAACCCTCCAATTCACGTTGTCTGAATAAGTGGGCCTGTGCGGCACTGACAGACCTAACTCTATGCCACAACATTGACATTTATTCATTTAGCAGACTTTTGTACTTTTTTTTTGTCTGATCAAGTGGGCCTGTGCGGCACTGACAGACCTAACTCTACGCCACAAGAACCCACCATCATCTCCAGCCTTCAAAACCAACTCAGAATCATGTCACGCCACAGCAACCACCAGCCACTCAAAGCCTTCCAAATCAACGCAAGATCACAGCACAGCAGCAATTTGTCACGCCATGACAAAGGACCAACAAAGCGACTCACCACCACACGACAACCAACCAGCACTTGTCACAATAGGGATAGTACGCCTCCAACCCTCGTTGTTTGATCAAGTGGGCCTGTGCGGCACTGACAGACCTAACTCTACGCCACAACATTGACATTTATTCATTTAGCAGACTTTTCTTTTTTTTTCTCAGATCAAGTGGGCCTGTGCGGCACTGACAGACCTAACTCTACGCCACAAGAACCCACCATCATCTCCAGCCTTCAAAACCAACTCAGAATCATGTCACGCCACACCAACCTACCAGCCATTCAAAGCCTTCCAAATCAACGCAAGATCACAGCACAGCAGCAATTTGTCACGCCATGACAAAGGACCAACAAAGCGACTCACCACCACACGACAACCAACCAGCACTTGTCACAATAGGGATAGTACGCCTCCAACCCTCCAATTCACGTTGTCTGAATAAGTGGGCCTGTGCGGCACTGACAGACCTAACTCTACGCCACAACATTGACATTTATTCATTTAGCAGACTTTTTTCTCTTTTTTTGTCTAATCAAGTGGGCCTGTGCGGCACTGACAGACCTAACGCTACGCCACAAGAACCCACCATCATCTCCAGCCTTCAAAACCAACTCAGAATCATGTCACGCCACAGCAACCACCAGCCACTCAAAGCCTTCCAAATCAACGCAAGATCACAGCACAGCAGCAATTTGTCACGCCATGACAAAGGACCAACAAAACGACTCACCACCACACGACAACCAACCAGCACTTGTCACAATAGGGATAATACGCCTCCAACCCTCGTTGTCTGATCAAGTGGGCCTGTGCGGCACTGACAGACCTAACTCTACGCCACAAGAACCCACCATCATCTCCAGCCTTCAAAACCAACTCAGAATCATGTCACGCCACAGCAACCTACCAGCCACTCAACAGCATTCCAAATCAACGCAAGATCACAGCACAGCAGCAATTTGTCACGCCATGACAAAGGACCAACAAAGCGACTCACCACCACACGACAACCAACCAGCACTTGTCACGATAGGGATAGTACGCCTCCAACCCTCCAATTCACGTTGTCTGATCAAGTGGGCTTGTGCGGCACTGACAGACCTAACTCTACGCCACAACATTGACATTTATTCATTTAGCAGACTTTTTTTTTTTTTGTCTAATCAAGTGGGCCTGTGCGGCACTGACAGACCTAACGCTACGCCACAAGAACCCACCATCATCTCCAGCCTTCAAAACCAACTCAGAATCATGTCACGCCACAGCAACCTACCAGCCACTCAAAGCCTTCCAAATCAACGCAAGATCACAGCACAGCAGCAATTTGTCACGCCATGACAAAGGACCAACAAAGCGACTCACCACCACACGACAACCAACCAGCACTTGTCACCATAGGGATAGTACGCCTCCAACCCTCCAATTCATGTTGTCTGATCAAGTGAGCCTGTGCGGCACTGACAGACCTAACTCTACGCCACAACATTGACATTTATTCATTTAGCAGACTTTTCTTTTTTTTTTTTTTTTATCAAGTGGGCCTGTGCGGCACTGACAGACCTAACTCTACGCCACAAGAACCCACCATCATCTCCAGCCTTCAAAACCAACTCAGAATCATGTCACGCCACACCAACCTACCAGCCATTCAAAGCCTTCCAAATCAACGCAAGATCACAGCACAGCAGCAATTTGTCACGCCATGACAAAGGACCAACAAAGCGACTCACCACCACACGACAACCAACCAGCACTTGTCACAATAGGGATAGTACGCCTCCAACCCTCCAATTCACGTTGTCTGAATAAGTGGGCCTGTGCGGCACTGACAGACCTAACTCTATGCCACAACATTGACATTTATTCATTTAGCAGACTTTTGTACCTTTTTTTTGTCTGATCAAGTGGGCCTGTGCGGCACTGACAGACCTAACTCTACGCCACAAGAACCCACCATCATCTCCAGCCTTCAAAACCAACTCAGAATCATGTCACGCCACAGCAACCACCAGCCACTCAAAGCCTTCCAAATCAACGCAAGATCACAGCACAGCAGCAATTTGTCACGCCATGACAAAGGACCAACAAAACGACTCACCACCACACGACAACCAACCAGCACTTGTCATGATAGGGATAGTACGCCTCCAACCCTCCAATTCACGTTGTCTGATCAAGTGGGCCTGCGCGGCACTGACAGACCTAACTCTACGCCACAACATTGACATTTATTCATTTAGCAGACTTTTCTTTTTTTTTTGTCTGATCAAGTGGGCCTGTGCGGCACTGACAGACCTAACGCTACGCCACAAGAACCCACCATCATCTCCAGCGTTCAAAACCAACTCAGAATCATGTCACGCTACAGCAACCTACCAGCCACTCAAAGCATTCCAAATCAACGCAAGATCACAGCACAGCAGCAATTTGTCACGCCATGACAAAGGACCAACAAAGCGACTCACCACCACACGACAACCAACCAGCACTTGTCACCATAGGCATAGTACGCCTCCAACCCTCCAATTCACGTTGTATGATCAAGTGAGCCTGTGCGGCACTGACAGACCTAACTCTACGCCACAACATTGACATTTATTCATTTAGCAGACTTTTCTTCTTTTTTTTCTCTGATCAAGTGGGCCTGTGCGGCACTGACAGACCTAACTCTATGCCACAACATTGACATTTATTCATTTAGCAGACTTTTCTTCTTTTTTTTCTCTGATCAAGTGGGCCTGTAAGGCACTGACAGACCTAACTCTATGCCACAACATTGACATTTATTCATTTAGTAGACTTTTGTACTTTTTTTTTGTCTGATCAAGTGGGCCTGTGCGGCACTGACAGACCTAACTCTACGCCACAAGAACCCACCATCATCTCCAGCCTTCAAAACCAACTCAGAATCATGTCACGCCACAGCAACCACCAGCCACTCAAAGCCTTCCAAATCAACGCAAGATCACAGCACAGCAGCAATTTGTCACGCCATGACAAAGGACCAACAAAGCGACTCACCACCACACGACAACCAACCAGCACTTGTCACAATAGGGATAGTACGCCTCCAACCCTCGTTGTTTGATCAAGTGGGCCTGTGCGGCACTGACAGACCTAACTCTACGCCACAACATTGACATTTATTCATTTAGCAGACCTTTCTTTTTTTTTCTCAGATCAAGTGGGCCTGTGCGGCACTGACAGACCTAACTCTACGCCACAAGAACCCACCATCATCTCCAGCCTTCAAAACCAACTCAGAATCATGTCACGCCACACCAACCTACCAGCCATTCAAAGCCTTCCAAATCAACGCAAGATCACAGCACAGCAGCAATTTGTCACGCCATGACAAAGGACCAACAAAGCGACTCACCACCACACGACAACCAACCAGCACTTGTCACAATAGGGATAGTACGCCTCCAACCCTCCAATTCACGTTGTCTGAATAAGTGGGCCTGTGCGGCACTGACAGACCTAACTCTACGCCACAACATTGACATTTATTCATTTAGCAGACTTTTTTCTCTTTTTTTGTCTGATCAAGTGGGCCTGTGCGGCACTGACAGACCTAACTCTACGCCACAAGAACCCACCATCATCTCCAGCCTTCAAAACCAACTCAGAATCATGTCACGCCACAGCGACCACCAGCCACTCAAAGCCTTCCAAATCAACGCAAGATCACAGCACAGCAGCAATTTGTCACGCCATGACAAAGGACCAACAAAGTGACTCACCACCACACGACAACCAACCAGCACTTGTCACAATAGGGATAGTACGCCTCCAACCCTCCAATTCACGTTGTCTGAATAAGTGGGCCTGTGCGGCACTGACAGACCTAACTCTACGCCACAACATTGACATTTATTCATTTAGCAGACTTTTTTCTCTTTTTTTGTCTGATCAAGTGGGCCTGTGCGGCACTGACAGACCTAACTCTACGCCACAAGAACCCACCATCATCTCCAGCCTTCAAAACCAACTCAGAATCATGTCACGCCACACCAACCTACCAGCCATTCAAAGCCTTCCAAATCAACGCAAGATCACAGCACAGCAGCAATTTGTCACGCCATGACAAAGGACCAACAAAGCGACTCACCACCACACGACAACCAACCAGCACTTGTCACAATAGGGATAGTACGCCTCCAACCCTCCAATTCACGTTGTCTGAATAAGTGGGCCTGTGCGGCACTGACAGACCTAACTCTATGCCACAACATTGACATTTATTCATTTAGCAGACTTTTGTACTTTTTTTTTGTCTGATCAAGTGGGCCTGTGCGGCACTGACAGACCTAACTCTACGCCACAAGAACCCACCATCATCTCCAGCCTTCAAAACCAACTCAGAATCATGTCACGCCACAGCAACCACCAGCCACTCAAAGCCTTCCAAATCAACGCAAGATCACAGCACAGCAGCAATTTGTCACGCCATGACAAAGGACCAACAAAACGACTCACCACCACACGACAACCAACCAGCACTTGTCATGATAGGGATAGTACGCCTCCAACCCTCCAATTCACGTTGTCTGATCAAGTGGGCCTGCGCGGCACTGACAGACCTAACTCTACGCCACAACATTGACATTTATTCATTTAGCAGACTTTTCTTCTTTTTTTTCTCTGATCAAGTGGGCCTGTGCGGCACTGACAGACCTAACTCTACGCCACAAGAACCCACCATCATCTCCAGCTTTCAAAACCAACTCAGAATCATGTCACGCCACAGCAACCTACCAGCCACTCAAAGCCTTCCAAATCAACGCAAGATCACAGCACAGCAGCAATTTGTCACGCCATGACAAAGGACCAACAAAGCGACTCACCACCACACGACAACCAACCAGCACTTGTCACCATAGGGATAGTACGCCTCCAACCCTCCAATTCACGTTGTATGATCAAGTGAGCCTGTGCGGCACTGACAGACCTAACTCTACGCCACAACATTGACATTTATTCATTTAGCAGACTTTTCTTTTTTTTTTCTCTGATCAAGTGGGCCTGTGCGGCACTGACAGACCTAACTCTACGCCACAAGAACCCACCATCATCTCCAGCCTTCAAAACCAACTCAGAATCATGTCACGCCACACCAACCTACCAGCCATTCAAAGCCTTCCAAATCAACGCAAGATCACAGCACAGCAGCAATTTGTCACGCCATGACAAAGGACCAACAAAACGACTCACCACCACACGACAACCAACCAGCACTTGTCACAATAGGGATAATACGCCTCCAACCCTCGTTGTCTGATCAAGTGGGCCTGTGCGGCACTGACAGACTTAACTCTGGTGTATTTTGTAATGAGATCTTGGTGACATACAGGGGGCCTTAATAAAGGGCTACTCCTTGTTAAGCCAAGGTGTCACGCCCCACAAAAACCCAGCAGCATCACCAGCCTCTAAAACAAACCTATATTCTACCCCCCCACCACCACTCTGTTATAGTTCATGTTTTACACCCCCCGCTAAATAATGCATTGATGTTTATTGTGTTACAATCATGTTGTGTTACGTTTCATGTTTTAACGTTGTTTTGTCACCCATTCTATTCAGTAGGTGCGGTGGCCAGCTGTGGAGCAGTGATCAGGCACCACCTCCAGATTTATAGCATATGTTCATTTAGTTACAGTTTGTGTAAATGTTATAAATGTGTATATATTCAGTATCCATCTTCTACACTAGGAGCAGTGAGCAGCTGCAGAGCATTGACTGGTGACCAACTCCAGATCCATTTCTAATTCCCACCTTTGGTCATTCTGGAAAAGTGTGTAAGAGTCTCATTTATCCAGATAAATTAAAGTGCACCAGTTCTCAATATTCTTGTGATTCCATTCACATTGAATATGAGATACAGATGCTACATGGGCATCAATAATAACCATTTACAACATTTTGGACAGTATTTATAATAAAATCATTTAAATGTACCTGTAGTTGTTAAAAAATAAACCTGAACTTGTCCAGAAGGGATTTCAAGTGTGCTTTTTTAAATACTTGTTTGTTTGTGTAAACCTGATACCTTTTGCGGGAGACACTTAACCCCAAATCTATATTATGCTTAAAATACTTTTGAAAATCGAATATCCATTTTAGATAGGCTTGTTGCTGGAAATCCTAACCTGGAATACTGGACATAAGTTTTGATGGAATTTTATTTTGAGACATTTTACACAAATGTCATGTAATAAGGTAAAAACTTTTTCTTTAAATAACATTCCCATATATCATTTTGCTTAATCAAGGCTATCTTTCTGTTGCTTTTTATATATGTTGCCTATCAACTGGAAGAAATGTTGGTTGTATGGTGTATTACAAGTTTACAAAACTACATGTCAACTAATGGTTGCTCTCAAGGAATTATAATCCTAGTAACCAGATAACAGGACGAGTTGACCAACAACCTACACACATTTTATTTGCTGTCTAAAACCAATGTAAAAACACACTGAATGGTTGATATCAGTAAACACCAGGAGACTATGGGCAGCTGGGGCAGCCGCAAGCACACCCTCACAATTTCCCCAGAAATTGTATCCTCTCTAGTTGTCTTTGTTCTCTCACATATATATTTGGGTGTGCTCAAGCCTTCGGCGAGAGCACAACCTTTGTTCTCTCACATATATATTATTATTTTTTTTATTTTTTTGCCCCCCTAAAACTCAGTAAATACTTGGCCTACATAAACAACGTAGGTGTCAAAAGTTTCGTCTTGGTAGCGATTGAGTTGCTTCTATTGGAATTTACGTTCCATTGCATGGTTTAAGCTTAAGTTAAGTTTTTGTGGCGAAAAGTGAAGCTAACGGTGGCTAATTTGCTAGCCACAGTCACTGACGTTACTAACGTCACTGCGTCACTAACGTCACGAAAACACGCGTGACTACCTTTGCCAGAACATTCGTTTCACATCTGTTAACTTGGGGGATAGCTAGGCTAACTATAGCTTTACTGCAAGGCAGCTGCAGAAACGCCACAAGAAAAGAGGCCAGGGTGATAACTATTTACTCATTTTACTTTGTGATATGACACACAATTGTGATGTGTAATGTACAATATAAGCTGATATTATTAAGGAAGTACATCTACTTTCGGAAACAGTAGTCTACTATTTCACTGAAGTATTAGCATCATGACATTAGCCTGTGTTTCCCGGGCAACACATACTACAGTGGTCTATGATGTAGCGTTATCTGTTTTCAATCGTTAAAATAAACATTCCTCACATATACATTTTCGTTGTAGGATTTATTCTGACATTAGTAAACGATTTGTTGGTGAAATTACCATTACCTGTGGTTTCAAACCAGTGTAGCTCACTGCAACGCTGTAGCCTACTGTACCCGAGACACTAGTGTGAGTAGCTAACAACAACTCCTCAGCTGTTTAAGTCAAACGGCAACAGAACATGTTCGGCACTCCCCTTACTCAAAAGTCTTTCAGTAGGGAAACTATCTGACTACTAACCTGAACTTCATTGCCACAGCCTAAACTTTGTCAATCTGTTCATGAAAATAATTAATTTCAGCCTAAACCGTACAACGGAACGTTTAATCGAATTCAACCAACACAATCGCTATCAAGACTAACACAGCAGTAGTCTAGTACTGTACTGTAGTAGTAGAATTTACCGGGGCAGCTTCTCCACACAGGGCTATATCGCATTTTGAGTTGTTACTGACAATGATCGCTACCAGTGAGCTTTTTATGAATGAGCTATTTTCCACTAAATAAATGTCAAGCTTATTTACGTTTCTGGGGGCATATTTTCAGTTAGCAGATGGTACTGTTTGAATCGCGATTCTATCTTCTGCCGGTAAAGTCGTAGAATAATCTTCAAAGGGGGTTCTTTATTAATGAATGAATGCAATATGAGTAGGCTAAATGCCTGAAAATATCACGAGAAGGGACAACTTAAAAGGACGTTTAAGTCATACAGATTAGGTCCATTTGTACACCGGTCTGCCAAATGTATTCGTTTTGATTCAGCCTGTCAGCTGCCTCTTGCATGGGAAATGAGAAGACATCATATTTCATTCTACACTTCACTCGTATTTTGAGTTGTAAATGAGCAGCAAAAAAAAGATGCTTTTAAATCTATGTAATCTTTATAAATAATAAGTAGGCCCGATGCATTTTTATATAAAATATACAGAACCCTGTGCAACCGACGCAAGCAAGCACACCCTACAATTTCCCCAGAAATTGTATCCTCTCTAGTTGGGTGTGCTCAAGCCTTCGGCGAGAGCACAACCTTTGTTCTCTCACATATATATTATTATTATTATTATTTTTATTTTTATTTCTTTTTGCCCCCCTAAAACTCAGTAAATACTTGGCCTACATAGACAACGTAGGTGTCAAAAGTTTCGTCTTGGTAGCGATTGAGTTGCTTCTATTGGAATTTACGTTCCGTTGCATGGTTTAAGCGTAAGTTAAGTTTTTGTGGCGAAAAGTGAAGCTAACGGTGGCTAATTTGCTAGCCACAGTCACTGACGTTACTAACGTCACTGCGTCACTAACGTCACGAAAACACGCGTGACTACCTTTGCCAGAACATTCGTTTCACATCTGTTAACTTGGGGGATAGCTAGGCTAACTATAGCTTTACTGCAAGGCAGCTGCAGAAACGCCACAAGCAAAGAGGCCAGGGTGATAACTATTTACTCATTTTACTTTGTGATATGACACACAATTGTGATGTGTAATGTACAATATAAGCTGATATTATTAAGGAAGTACATCTACTTTCGGAAACAGTAGTCTACTATTTCACTGAAGTATTAGCATCATGACATTAGCCTGTGTTTCCCGGGCAACACATACTACAGTGGTCTATGATGTAGCGTTATCTGTTTTCAATCGTTAAAATAAACATTCCTCACATATACATTTTCGTTGTAGGATTTATTCTGACATTAGAAAACGATTTGTTGGTGAAATTACCATTACCTGTGGTTTCAAACCAGTGTAGCTCACTGCAACGCTGTAGCCTACTGTACCCGAGACACTAGTGTGAGTAGCTAACAACAACTCCTCAGCTGTTTAAGTCAAACGGCAACAGAACATGTTCGGCACTCCCCTTACTCAAAAGTCTTTCAGTAGGGAAACTATCTGACTACTAACCTGAACTTCATTGCCACAGCCTAAACTTTGTCAATCTGTTCATGAAAATAATTAATTTCAGCCTAAACCGTACAACGGAACGTTTAATCGAATTCAACCAACGCAATCGCTATCAAGACGAACACAGCAGTAGTCTAGTACTGTACTGTAGTAGTACAATTTACCGGGGCAGCTTCTCCACACAGGGCTATATCGCATTTTGAGTTGTTACTGACAATGATCGCTACCAGTGAGCTTTTTATGAATGAGCTATTTTCCACTAAATAAATGTCAAGCTTATTTACGTTTTTGGGGGCATATTTTCAGTTAGCAGATGGTACTGTTTGAATCGCGATTCTATCTTCTGCCGGTAAAGTCGTAGAATAATCTTAAAAGGGGGTTCTTTATTAATGAATGAATGCAATATGAGTAGTCTAAATGCCTGAAAATATCACGAGAAGGGACAACTTAAAAGGACGTTTAAGTCATAGAGATTAGGTCCATTTGTACACCGGTCTGCCAAATGTATTCGTTTTGATTCAGCCTGTCAGCTGCCTCTTGCAGGGGAAATGAGAAGACATCATATTTCATTCTACACTTCACTCATATTTTGAGTTGTAAATGAGCAGCAAAAAAAAGATGCTTTTAAATCTATGTAATCTTTATAAATAATAAGTAGGCCCGATGCATTTTTATATAAAATATACAGACCCCTTTGCAACCGACGCAAGCAAGCACACCCTACAATTTCCCCAGAAATTGTATCCTCTCTAGTATTATTTTTATTTATTTATTTATTTTTGCCCCCCTAAAACTCAGTCAATATTTGGCCTACATAGACAACCTAGGTGTCAAAAGTTTCGTCTTGGTAGCGATTGAGTTGCTTCTATTGGAATTTACGTTCCGTTGCATGGTTTAGGCTCAAGTTAAGTTTTTGTGGCGAAAAGTGAAGCTAACGGTGGCTAATTTGCTAGCCACAGTCACTGACGTTACTAACGTCACGAAAACACGCGTGACTACCTTTGGCAGAACATTCGTTTCGCATCTGTTAACTTGGGGGATAGCTAGGCTAACTATAGCTTTACTGCAAGGCAGCTGCAGAAACGCCACAAGCAAAGAGGCCAGGGTGATAACTATTTACTCATTTTACTTTGTGATATGACACACAATTGTGATGTGTAATGTACAATATAAGCTGATATTATTAAGGAAGTACATCTACTTTCGGAAACAGTAGTCTACTATTTCACTTCATCAGGACTACAACTCCTGTGGATTTATTTCCCACTTTTCTGCTTCCAGCGGCGGAATTAGTGGGAATTATAGTCAAAGCCACCCTCGGCTTTGTCCTAGCAGCGAAGCGCCGTAGGAGAGGCAAACGAGCCGGTGCTCTGGTGCGACTCCGTCGGCGTGGGGCACGCACAGCGTTACCGGGGATATTTCTCTCCAACGTGCGTTCACTGAGCAACAAACTGGATGAACTTCAGCTACTGGTGTGGAAACACAGAGACTTTCATTCATCTTCCGTTTTGTGCTTTACGGAGACATGGCTGAGTGAACTGATCCCAGACTCTGCGCTACAGCTAGCAGGTTTCAAACTGCTGAGAGCGGATCGTGACCCTGTGCTCTCTGGCAAAACGAAAGGTGGTGGTATTTGTTTTTACATTAACAGTGGCTGGTGTGAAGATGTGACAGTGATTCTGCAGCACTGTTCTCCTAATCTGGAATCATTTTTTATTAACTGTAGATCTTTTTACTCGCCACGAGAGTTTGCATCATTCATTCTGGTTGGCGTCTACATGCCTCCGCAGGCTAGCGTCAACAAGGCTCAACGTGTGCTCGCCAGCCAGATACTGAGTGTGGAGCATGAAAATCCGGATTCCTTGGTTATTGTGCTAGGCGGCTTTAACAAAGGCAATCTCACTCAAGAACTCCCAAAATATAGACAATTCATCAAATGCCCTACCAGAGAAGGAAACACCTTGGATCACTGCTACTCTACAATCAGCAAAGCATACCATGCGGTCCCCCGAGCAGCACTGGGTCACTCTGACCACGCCATGGTCCACCTGATTCCTGCATACAGGCAGAAGCTAAAGCGCTGTAAGCCTGCTGTGAGGACATCAAAACAGTGGACCAGTGAAGCTATGGAGGATCTGCGGGCGTGCTTGGACTGCACTGACTGGGACATGTTCACGACTGCTACCAATAGTCTGGATGAGCTCACAGAGGCTGTGACATCATACATCAGCTTCTGTGAGGACTGCTGTATACCAACACGCACCAGGGTAAGCTACAACAACGACAAACCCAGGTTTACAGCTAAACTCAGAAGGTTGAGGTCAGAGAAAGAGGCTGCGTTTAGGAGTGGGCACAAAGACAGTTTCAAGGAGTCGAAGAACAGGTTTAGCAAGGCGGTGAGGGAGGCTAAACGACTGTACTCAGAGAGGCTAAAACACCAATTCTCTGCAAACGACTCTGCTTCTGTCTGGAGAGGGCTCAGGCAAATTACCAACTACAAGCCCAGAGCCCCCCACTCCACTAACGACTCCCGCCTGGCCAACGACCTGAATGAGTTCTACTGCAGATTTGAAACACAATTGGACAGTCTTGAACTACCCCTTCCCACCAGGAGGCCTCCCACCTCCCCCCCTCTACAGTGACGACTCTCTCCATTCAGGAGGGTGAAGTTAACAGACTTTTCAAGAGGCAGAATCCCCGCAAAGCAGCTGGGCCGGACTCTGCCTCTCCAGCCACCCTCAAGCACTGCGCTGATCAGCTGTCTCCGGTGTTTACCTACATCTTTAACACCTCCCTTGAGACATGCCATGTGCCAGACTGTCTCAAGTCCTCCACCATCATCCCTGTGCCCAAAAAGCCAAGGCCAACAGGACATAATGACTACAGACCCGTCGCCCTGACCTCTGTGGTAATGAAGTCTTTCGAGCGCCTGGTGCTGGCACACCTTAAATCCATCACTGACCCTCTACTGGACCCCCTGCAGTTTGCCTACAGAGCCAACAGGTCTGTGGACGATGCAGTTAACATGGCCCTCCACTTCACCCTACAGCACCTGGACTCCCCAGCATCCTATGCCAGGATCCTGTTTGTGGACTTCAGCTCTGCCTTCAATACCATCATCCCCGCCCTGCTTCAGGACAAGCTCTCCCAGCTGAACGTGCCTGATTCCACCTGCAGGTGGATCACAGACTTCCTGTCTGACAGGAAGCAGTGCGTTAAGCTGGGAACACAAGTCTCTGACTCCCGGTCCATCAGCACCGGATCACCTCAGGGCTGCGTCCTTTCTCCTCTGCTCTTCTCCCTGTACACCAACAGTTGCACCTCCAGTCATCCGTCCGTCAAACTCCTGAAGTTTGCGGACGACACCACCCTTATTGGGCTCATCTCTGGTGGAGACGAGTCTGATTATAGGTGGGAAGCGGCCAACCTGGTGACCTGGTGCAGCCAGAACAACTTAGAGCTCAATGCTCACAGTGGAGATGGTTGTGGACTTCAGGAGGAACACAGCCCCACTCACCCCCATCACCCTGTGTGACTCCCCAGTCAACACTGGGGAGTCCTTCCGCTTCCTGGGCACTATCCTCTCCCAGGACCTCAAGTGGGAACTGAACATCAGCTCCCTCATCAAGAAAGCACAACAGAGGATGTACTTCCTTCGGCAGCTGAAGAAGTTCAACCTGCCAAAGACAAGGATGGTGCACTTCTACTCAGCCATCATTGAGTCCATCCTCACCTCCTCCATCACCGTCTGGTACGCTGCTGCCACTGCCAAGGACAAGAGCAGACTGCAGCGTATCATCCGTACTGCTGAGAAGGTGATTGGCTGCAATCTGCCTACCCTCGAGGACCTGCACACCTCGAGGACCCTGAGGCGAGCGAGGAAGATTGTGGCCGACTCCTCCCACCCTGGACACTCCCTGTTTCAGTCACTCCCCTCCGGCAGAAGGCTGCGGTCTATCAGGACCAATACCTCACGCCACAAAAACAGTTTCTTCCCTTCCGCTGTTGGCCTCTTCAACAAGGCCAAGGGACCACACTGACTCAAATGACTTCTTGCTTAAAACACTCTGCTTTTTGCACTGCATCACAACATGGTATCTTGTACATTTGTATTTTTTGTAATATTTGTATTTTTGTATTTTTATATTGTAATTTACGGCAACTTATATTTTATTGTATATTTAATTATATTCTAATCCCACTTAGTACTGCTAGTTTATGTACCCTTTGTATAGTTAGTCCACATATTTAAATTTTAGGTATATGTTTATTGTATGCACCTTCCTGCCAAAGCAAATTCCTTGTCTGTGCAAACTTTCATGGCGAATAAATCCCTTTCTGATTCTTCTGATTCTGATTCTGATTCACTGAAGTATTAGCATCATGACATTAGCCTGTGTTGCCCGGGCAACACATACTACAGTGGTCTATGATGTAGCGTTATCTGTTTTCAATCGTTAAAATAAACATTCCTCACATATACATTTTCGTTGTAGGATTTATTCTGACATTAGTAAACGATTTGTTGGTGAAATTACCATTACCTGTGGTTTCAAACCAGTGTAGCTCACTGCAACGCTGTAGCTTACGCGAGACACACTACAAAAACATCTACACTACACAGCTGTTTAGGAAGTCAAACGGCGACAGAACATGTTCGGCACTCCCCTTACTTAAATCAAAAGTCTATCTAACTACTAACCTGAACTTCATTGCCACAGCCTAAACGTTGTCAATCTGTTCATGAAAATAATTAATTTCAGCTTAAACCATACAACGGAACGTTAAATCCAATTCAACCAACGCAATCGCTACCAAGACGAACAGTAGTCTAGTACTTTACCGTAGTAGTACAATTTACCGGGGCAGCTTCTCCACACAGGGCTATATCGCATTTTGCGTTGTTACTGACAATGATCGCTACCAGTGAGCTTTTTATGAATGAGCGATTTTCCACTAAATAATTGTCAAGCTTATTTACGTTTTGGGGGGCATATTTTCAGTTAGCAGATGGTACTGTTTGAATCGCGATTCCATCTTCTACTGCCGGGTAACGTCGTAGAATAATCTCCAAACGGGGTTCTTTATTAATGAATGAATGCAATGAGTAGGCTAAATGCCTGAATATATCATGAGAGGGAAAAACATAAGATGACGTTTAAGTCGTAGAGATTAGGTCAATTTTTACACCGGTCTGCCAAATTTATTCGTTTTGATTCAACGTTGAGGCTGCCTCTTGCAGGGGAAATGAGCAGACATCTATTTCATTCTACACTTCACTCGTATTTTCAGTTGTAAATGAGCAGCAAAAAAAAAGTCTTTTAAATCTATGTAATCTTTATAAATAATAAGTATTCATTTTTATATAAAATATACAGAAATATCAGTTGTAAAAATGTCATTCAAAAACGGACCCCTGTGCAACCGACGCAAGCAAGCACACCCTACAATTTCCCCAGAAATTGTACCCACTCTAGTTGGGTGTGCTTTGCCTTCAGCAAGGGCACAACCTTTGTTCTCTCACATATATATTATTATTTTTATTTTATTTCTTTTTGCCCCCCTAAAACTCAGTCAATATTTGGCCTACATAGACAACGTAGGTGTCAAAAGTTTCGTCTTGGTAGCGATTGAGTTGCTTATATTGGAATTTACGTTCCGTTGCATGGTTTAGGCTTAAGTTAAGTTTTTGTGGCGAAAAGTGAAGCTAACGGTGGCTAATTTGCTAGCCACAGTCACTGACGTTACTAACGTCACTGCGTCACTAACGTCACGAAAACACGCGTGACTACCTTTGGCAGAACATTCGTTTCGCATCTGTTAACTTGGGGGATAGCTAGGCTAACTATAGCTTTACTGCAAGGCAGCTGCAGAAACGCCACAAGCAAAGAGGCCAGGGTGATAACTATTTACTCATTTTACTTTGTGATATGACACACAATTGTGATGTGTAATGTACAATATAAGCTGATATTATTAAGGAAGTACATCTACTTTCGGAAACAGTAGTCTACTATTTCACTGAAGTATTAGCATCATGACATTATAGCCTGTGTTGCCCGGGCAACACATACTACTGTGGTCTATGATGTATCTGTTTTCAATCGTTAAAATAAACATTCCTCACAAATACATTTTCGTTGTAGGATTTATTATAACATTAGTAAACGATTTGTTGGTGAAATTACCATTACCTGTGGTTTCAAACCAGTGTAGCTCACTGCAACGCTGTAGCTTACGCGAGACACACTACAACAACATCTACACAGCTGTTTAGGAAGTCAAACGGCACACAACAGAACATGTTCGGCACTCCCCTTACTTAAATCAAAAGTCTATCTAACTACTAACCTGAACTTCATTGCCACAGCCTAAACGTTGTCAATCTGTTCATGAAAATAATTAATTTCCGCCTAAACCGTACAACGGAACGTTAAATCCAATTCAACCAATGCAATCGCTACCAAGACGAACACAGCAGTAGTCTACTACTGTACCGTAGTAGTACAATTTACCGGGGCAGCTTCTCCACACAGGGCTATATCGCATTTTGCGTTGTTACTGGCAATGATCGCTACCAGTGAGCTTTTTATGAATGAGCGCTTTTCCACTAAATAAATGTCAAGCTTATTTACGTTTTGGGGGGAATATTTTCAGTTAGCAGATGGTACTGTTTAAATCGCGATTCCATCTTCTACTGCCGGGTAACGTCGTAGAATAATCTTCAAAGGGGGTTCTTTATTAATGAATGAATGCAATGAGTAGGCTACATGCCTGAAAATATCACGAGAAGGGAAAAACTTAAAATGACATTTAAGTCATAGAGATTAGGTAAATATTTACACCGGTCTGCCAAATTTATTCGTTTTGATTCAACGATGAGGCTGCCTCTTGCAGGGGAAATGAGAAGACATCTATTTCATTCTACACTTCACTCGTATTTTCAGTTGTAAATGAGCAAAAAAATAATAATGCTTTTAAATCTATTTAACCTTTATAAATAATAAGTATGCATTTTTATATAAAATATACAGAAATATCAGTTGTAAAAATGTCATTCAAAAACGGACCCCTGTGCAACCGACGCAAGCAAGCACACCCTACAATTTCCACAGAAATTGTACCCTCTCTAGTTGTGCTTGTAACTTGGTAAAAAGCCATTTATCCCGAACCTCCCAAGAAGGGGGTTCACCCCACACCGCTCCACACAAGAATGGGCGAATGCAGCCCCCATCCCACTGTCCCCACGCCAACACCATGGTAACACTATTAGGGGGCATGGTTTTACATGTCCCTTTAGCAATAACTGAACAACGCGTATTCTTCAGCGTTACACTTGCACAAGAAAGCGGGACACGTGGAACCATCTGTCCAGCAGGGGCTGACTTCAACCACGCCCGGATCTGCCAGCAGTTCTTCACAGGACGATGATTGGTCCCAAACCTGTGTCCTGAGATGAAGGTTGAAACCAAGCAGCCGCTGTCAAGGGCGGGTTTGGGTTCTCAGATCAAAAGCTCTTGTAGGTTCCACCGAGGGTGAACCCCCTTCTTGGGAGGTTCGGGATAAATCCCCTTTCATCAAGTTACAAACACAAATATTCATTTAGCAGACTTTTCTTTTTTTTTTCTCTGATCAAGTGGGCCTGTGCGGCACTGACAGACCTAACTCTACGCCACAAGAACCCACCATCATCTCCAGCCTTCAAAACCAACTCAGAATCATGTCACGCCACACCAACCTACCAGCCATTCAAAGCCTTCCAAATCAACGCAAGATCACAGCACAGCAGCAATTTGTCACGCCATGACAAAGGACCAACAAAACGACTCACCACCACACGACAACCAACCAGCACTTGTCACAATAGGGATAATACGCCTCCAACCCTCGTTGTCTGATCAAGTGGGCCTGTGCGGCACTGACAGACTTAACTCTGGTGTATTTTGTAATGAGATCTTGGTGACATACAGGGGGCCTTAATAAAGGGCTACTCCTTGTTAAGCCAAGGTGTCACGCCCCACAAAAACCCAGCAGCATCACCAGCCTCTAAAACAAACCTATATTCTACCCCCCCACCACCACTCTGTTATAGTTCATGTTTTACACCCCCCGCTAAATAATGCATTGATGTTTATTGTGTTACAATCATGTTGTGTTACGTTTCATGTTTTAACGTTGTTTTGTCACCCATTCTATTCAGTAGGTGCGGTGGCCAGCTGTGGAGCAGTGATCAGGCACCACCTCCAGATTTATAGCATATGTTCATTTAGTTACAGTTTGTGTAAATGTTATAAATGTGTATATATTCAGTATCCATCTTCTACACTAGGAGCAGTGAGCAGCTGCAGAGCATTGACTGGTGACCAACTCCAGATCCATTTCTAATTCCCACCTTTGGTCATTCTGGAAAAGTGTGTAAGAGTCTCATTTATCCAGATAAATTAAAGTGCACCAGTTCTCAATATTCTTGTGATTCCATTCACATTGAATATGAGATACAGATGCTACATGGGCATCAATAATAACCATTTACAACATTTTGGACAGTATTTATAATAAAATCATTTAAATGTACCTGTAGTTGTTAAAAAATAAACCTGAACTTGTCCAGAAGGGATTTCAAGTGTGCTTTTTTAAATACTTGTTTGTTTGTGTAAACCTGATACCTTTTGCGGGAGACACTTAACCCCAAATCTATATTATGCTTAAAATACTTTTGAAAATCGAATATCCATTTTAGATAGGCTTGTTGCTGGAAATCCTAACCTGGAATACTGGACATAAGTTTTGATGGAATTTTATTTTGAGACATTTTACACAAATGTCATGTAATAAGGTAAAAACTTTTTCTTTAAATAACATTCCCATATATCATTTTGCTTAATCAAGGCTATCTTTCTGTTGCTTTTTATATATGTTGCCTATCAACTGGAAGAAATGTTGGTTGTATGGTGTATTACAAGTTTACAAAACTACATGTCAACTAATGGTTGCTCTCAAGGAATTATAATCCTAGTAACCAGATAACAGGACGAGTTGACCAACAACCTACACACATTTTATTTGCTGTCTAAAACCAATGTAAAAACACACTGAATGGTTGATATCAGTAAACACCAGGAGACTATGGGCAGCTGGGGCAGCCGCAAGCACACCCTCACAATTTCCCCAGAAATTGTATCCTCTCTAGTTGTCTTTGTTCTCTCACATATATATTTGGGTGTGCTCAAGCCTTCGGCGAGAGCACAACCTTTGTTCTCTCACATATATATTATTATTTTTTTTATTTTTTTGCCCCCCTAAAACTCAGTAAATACTTGGCCTACATAAACAACGTAGGTGTCAAAGGTTTCGTCTTGGTAGCGATTGAGTTGCTTCTATTGGAATTTACGTTCCATTGCATGGTTTAAGCTTAAGTTAAGTTTTTGTGGCGAAAAGTGAAGCTAACGGTGGCTAATTTGCTAGCCACAGTCACTGACGTTACTAACGTCACTGCGTCACTAACGTCACGAAAACACGCGTGACTACCTTTGGCAGAACATTCGTTTCACATCTGTTAACTTGGGGGATAGCTAGGCTAACTATAGCTTTACTGCAAGGCAGCTGCAGAAACGCCACAAGAAAAGAGGCCAGGGTGATAACTATTTACTCATTTTACTTTGTGATATGACACACAATTGTGATGTGTAATGTACAATATAAGCTGATATTATTAAGGAAGTACATCTACTTTCGGAAACAGTAGTCTACTATTTCACTGAAGTATTAGCATCATGACATTAGCCTGTGTTTCCCGGGCAACACATACTACAGTGGTCTATGATGTATCTGTTTTCAATCGTTAAAATAAACATTCCTCACATATACATTTTCGTTGTAGGATTTATTCTGACATTAGTAAACGATTTGTTGGTGAAATTACCATTACCTGTGGTTTCAAACCAGTGTAGCTCACTGCAACGCTGTAGCCTACTGTACCCGAGACACTAGTGTGAGTAGCTAACAACAACTCCTCAGCTGTTTAAGTCAAACGGCAACAGAACATGTTCGGCACTCCCCTTACTCAAAAGTCTTTCAGTAGGGAAACTATCTGACTACTAACCTGAACTTCATTGCCACAGCCTAAACTTTGTCAATCTGTTCATGAAAATAATTAATTTCAGCCTAAACCGTACAACGGAACGTTTAATCGAATTCAACCAACACAATCGCTATCAAGACTAACACAGCAGTAGTCTAGTACTGTACTGTAGTAGTAGAATTTACCGGGGCAGCTTCTCCACACAGGGCTATATCGCATTTTGAGTTGTTACTGACAATGATCGCTACCAGTGAGCTTTTTATGAATGAGCTATTTTCCACTAAATAAATGTCAAGCTTATTTACGTTTCTGGGGGCATATTTTCAGTTAGCAGATGGTACTGTTTGAATCGCGATTCTATCTTCTGCCGGTAAAGTCGTAGAATAATCTTCAAAGGGGGTTCTTTATTAATGAATGAATGCAATATGAGTAGGCTAAATGCCTGAAAATATCACGAGAAGGGACAACTTAAAAGGACGTTTAAGTCATACAGATTAGGTCCATTTGTACACCGGTCTGCCAAATGTATTCGTTTTGATTCAGCCTGTCAGCTGCCTCTTGCATGGGAAATGAGAAGACATCATATTTCATTCTACACTTCACTCGTATTTTGAGTTGTAAATGAGCAGCAAAAAAAAGATGCTTTTAAATCTATGTAATCTTTATAAATAATAAGTAGGCCCGATGCATTTTTATATAAAATATACAGAACCCTGTGCAACCGACGCAAGCAAGCACACCCTACAATTTCCCCAGAAATTGTATCCTCTCTAGTATTATTTTTATTTATTTATTTATTTATTTTTGCCCCCCTAAAACTCAGTCAATATTTGGCCTACATAGACAACCTAGGTGTCAAAAGTTTCGTCTTGGTAGCGATTGAGTTGCTTCTATTGGAATTTACGTTCCGTTGCATGGTTTAGGCTCAAGTTAAGTTTTTGTGGCGAAAAGTGAAGCTAACGGTGGCTAATTTGCTAGCCACAGTCACTGACGTTACTAACGTCACGAAAACACGCGTGACTACCTTTGGCAGAACATTCGTTTCGCATCTGTTAACTTGGGGGATAGCTAGGCTAACTATAGCTTTACTGCAAGGCAGCTGCAGAAACGCCACAAGCAAAGAGGCCAGGGTGATAACTATTTACTCATTTTACTTTGTGATATGACACACAATTGTGATGTGTAATGTACAATATAAGCTGATATTATTAAGGAAGTACATCTACTTTCGGAAACAGTAGTCTACTATTTCACTTCATCAGGACTACAACTCCTGTGGATTTATTTCCCACTTTTCTGCTTCCAGCGGCGGAATTAGTGGGAATTATAGTCAAAGCCACCCTCGGCTTTGTCCTAGCAGCGAAGCGCCGTAGGAGAGGCAAACGAGCCGGTGCTCTGGTGCGACTCCGTCGGCGTGGGGCACGCACAGCGTTACCGGGGATATTTCTCTCCAAAGTGCGTTCACTGAGCAACAAACTGGATGAACTTCAGCTACTGGTGTGGAAACACAGAGACTTTCATTCATCTTCCGTTTTGTGCTTTACGGAGACATGGCTGAGTGAACTGATCCCAGACTCTGCGCTACAGCTAGCAGGTTTCAAACTGCTGAGAGCGGATCGTGACCCTGTGCTCTCTGGCAAAACGAAAGGTGGTGGTATTTGTTTTTACATTAACAGTGGCTGGTGTGAAGATGTGACAGTGATTCTGCAGCACTGTTCTCCTAATCTGGAATCATTTTTTATTAACTGTAGATCTTTTTACTCGCCACGAGAGTTTGCATCATTCATTCTGGTTGGCGTCTACATGCCTCCGCAGGCTAGCGTCAACAAGGCTCAACGTGTGCTCGCCAGCCAGATACTGAGTGTGGAGCATGAAAATCCGGATTCCTTGGTTATTGTGCTAGGCGGCTTTAACAAAGGCAATCTCACTCAAGAACTCCCAAAATATAGACAATTCATCAAATGCCCTACCAGAGAAGGAAACACCTTGGATCACTGCTACTCTACAATCAGCAAAGCATACCATGCGGTCCCCCGAGCAGCACTGGGTCACTCTGACCACGCCATGGTCCACCTGATTCCTGCATACAGGCAGAAGCTAAAGCGCTGTAAGCCTGCTGTGAGGACATCAAAACAGTGGACCAGTGAAGCTATGGAGGATCTGCGGGCGTGCTTGGACTGCACTGACTGGGACATGTTCACGACTGCTACCAATAGTCTGGATGAGCTCACAGAGGCTGTGACATCATACATCAGCTTCTGTGAGGACTGCTGTATACCAACACGCACCAGGGTAAGCTACAACAACGACAAACCCAGGTTTACAGCTAAACTCAGAAGGTTGAGGTCAGAGAAAGAGGCTGCGTTTAGGAGTGGGCACAAAGACAGTTTCAAGGAGTCGAAGAACAGGTTTAGCAAGGCGGTGAGGGAGGCTAAACGACTGTACTCAGAGAGGCTAAAACACCAATTCTCTGCAAACGACTCTGCTTCTGTCTGGAGAGGGCTCAGGCAAATTACCAACTACAAGCCCAGAGCCCCCCACTCCACTAACGACTCCCGCCTGGCCAACGACCTGAATGAGTTCTACTGCAGATTTGAAACACAATTGGACAGTCTTGAACTACCCCTTCCCACCAGGAGGCCTCCCACCTCCCCCCCTCTACAGTGACGACTCTCTCCATTCAGGAGGGTGAAGTTAACAGACTTTTCAAGAGGCAGAATCCCCGCAAAGCAGCTGGGCCGGACTCTGCCTCTCCAGCCACCCTCAAGCACTGCGCTGATCAGCTGTCTCCGGTGTTTACCTACATCTTTAACACCTCCCTTGAGACATGCCATGTGCCAGACTGTCTCAAGTCCTCCACCATCATCCCTGTGCCCAAAAAGCCAAGGCCAACAGGACATAATGACTACAGACCCGTCGCCCTGACCTCTGTGGTAATGAAGTCTTTCGAGCGCCTGGTGCTGGCACACCTTAAATCCATCACTGACCCTCTACTGGACCCCCTGCAGTTTGCCTACAGAGCCAACAGGTCTGTGGACGATGCAGTTAACATGGCCCTCCACTTCACCCTACAGCACCTGGACTCCCCAGCATCCTATGCCAGGATCCTGTTTGTGGACTTCAGCTCTGCCTTCAATACCATCATCCCCGCCCTGCTTCAGGACAAGCTCTCCCAGCTGAACGTGCCTGATTCCACCTGCAGGTGGATCACAGACTTCCTGTCTGACAGGAAGCAGTGCGTTAAGCTGGGAACACAAGTCTCTGACTCCCGGTCCATCAGCACCGGATCACCTCAGGGCTGCGTCCTTTCTCCTCTGCTCTTCTCCCTGTACACCAACAGTTGCACCTCCAGTCATCCGTCCGTCAAACTCCTGAAGTTTGCGGACGACACCACCCTTATTGGGCTCATCTCTGGTGGAGACGAGTCTGATTATAGGTGGGAAGCGGCCAACCTGGTGACCTGGTGCAGCCAGAACAACTTAGAGCTCAATGCTCACAGTGGAGATGGTTGTGGACTTCAGGAGGAACACAGCCCCACTCACCCCCATCACCCTGTGTGACTCCCCAGTCAACACTGGGGAGTCCTTCCGCTTCCTGGGCACTATCCTCTCCCAGGACCTCAAGTGGGAACTGAACATCAGCTCCCTCATCAAGAAAGCACAACAGAGGATGTACTTCCTTCGGCAGCTGAAGAAGTTCAACCTGCCAAAGACAAGGATGGTGCACTTCTACTCAGCCATCATTGAGTCCATCCTCACCTCCTCCATCACCGTCTGGTACGCTGCTGCCACTGCCAAGGACAAGAGCAGACTGCAGCGTATCATCCGTACTGCTGAGAAGGTGATTGGCTGCAATCTGCCTACCCTCGAGGACCTGCACACCTCGAGGACCCTGAGGCGAGCGAGGAAGATTGTGGCCGACTCCTCCCACCCTGGACACTCCCTGTTTCAGTCACTCCCCTCCGGCAGAAGGCTGCGGTCTATCAGGACCAATACCTCACGCCACAAAAACAGTTTCTTCCCTTCCGCTGTTGGCCTCTTCAACAAGGCCAAGGGACCACACTGACTCAAATGACTTCTTGCTTAAAACACTCTGCTTTTTGCACTGCATCACAACATGGTATCTTGTACATTTGTATTTTTTGTAATATTTGTATTTTTGTATTTTTATATTGTAATTTACGGCAACTTATATTTTATTGTATATTTAATTATATTCTAATCCCACTTAGTACTGCTAGTTTATGTACCCTTTGTATAGTTAGTCCACATATTTAAATTTTAGGTATATGTTTATTGTATGCACCTTCCTGCCAAAGCAAATTCCTTGTCTGTGCAAACTTTCATGGCGAATAAATCCCTTTCTGATTCTTCTGATTCTGATTCTGATTCACTGAAGTATTAGCATCATGACATTAGCCTGTGTTGCCCGGGCAACACATACTACAGTGGTCTATGATGTAGCGTTATCTGTTTTCAATCGTTAAAATAAACATTCCTCACATATACATTTTCGTTGTAGGATTTATTCTGACATTAGTAAACGATTTGTTGGTGAAATTACCATTACCTGTGGTTTCAAACCAGTGTAGCTCACTGCAACGCTGTAGCTTACGCGAGACACACTACAAAAACATCTACACTACACAGCTGTTTAGGAAGTCAAACGGCGACAGAACATGTTCGGCACTCCCCTTACTTAAATCAAAAGTCTATCTAACTACTAACCTGAACTTCATTGCCACAGCCTAAACGTTGTCAATCTGTTCATGAAAATAATTAATTTCAGCTTAAACCATACAACGGAACGTTAAATCCAATTCAACCAACGCAATCGCTACCAAGACGAACAGTAGTCTAGTACTTTACCGTAGTAGTACAATTTACCGGGGCAGCTTCTCCACACAGGGCTATATCGCATTTTGCGTTGTTACTGACAATGATCGCTACCAGTGAGCTTTTTATGAATGAGCGATTTTCCACTAAATAATTGTCAAGCTTATTTACGTTTTGGGGGGCATATTTTCAGTTAGCAGATGGTACTGTTTGAATCGCGATTCCATCTTCTACTGCCGGGTAACGTCGTAGAATAATCTCCAAACGGGGTTCTTTATTAATGAATGAATGCAATGAGTAGGCTAAATGCCTGAATATATCATGAGAGGGAAAAACATAAGATGACGTTTAAGTCGTAGAGATTAGGTCAATTTTTACACCGGTCTGCCAAATTTATTCGTTTTGATTCAACGTTGAGGCTGCCTCTTGCAGGGGAAATGAGCAGACATCTATTTCATTCTACACTTCACTCGTATTTTCAGTTGTAAATGAGCAGCAAAAAAAAAGTCTTTTAAATCTATGTAATCTTTATAAATAATAAGTATTCATTTTTATATAAAATATACAGAAATATCAGTTGTAAAAATGTCATTCAAAAACGGACCCCTGTGCAACCGACGCAAGCAAGCACACCCTACAATTTCCCCAGAAATTGTACCCACTCTAGTTGGGTGTGCTTTGCCTTCAGCAAGGGCACAACCTTTGTTCTCTCACATATATATTATTATTTTTATTTTATTTCTTTTTGCCCCCCTAAAACTCAGTCAATATTTGGCCTACATAGACAACGTAGGTGTCAAAAGTTTCGTCTTGGTAGCGATTGAGTTGCTTATATTGGAATTTACGTTCCGTTGCATGGTTTAGGCTTAAGTTAAGTTTTTGTGGCGAAAAGTGAAGCTAACGGTGGCTAATTTGCTAGCCACAGTCACTGACGTTACTAACGTCACTGCGTCACTAACGTCACGAAAACACGCGTGACTACCTTTGGCAGAACATTCGTTTCGCATCTGTTAACTTGGGGGATAGCTAGGCTAACTATAGCTTTACTGCAAGGCAGCTGCAGAAACGCCACAAGCAAAGAGGCCAGGGTGATAACTATTTACTCATTTTACTTTGTGATATGACACACAATTGTGATGTGTAATGTACAATATAAGCTGATATTATTAAGGAAGTACATCTACTTTCGGAAACAGTAGTCTACTATTTCACTGAAGTATTAGCATCATGACATTATAGCCTGTGTTGCCCGGGCAACACATACTACTGTGGTCTATGATGTATCTGTTTTCAATCGTTAAAATAAACATTCCTCACAAATACATTTTCGTTGTAGGATTTATTATAACATTAGTAAACGATTTGTTGGTGAAATTACCATTACCTGTGGTTTCAAACCAGTGTAGCTCACTGCAACGCTGTAGCTTACGCGAGACACACTACAACAACATCTACACAGCTGTTTAGGAAGT